>NC_022022.1:12688029-12709555 GCF_000317375.1 Microtus ochrogaster
GAGAGAGAGAGAGAGAGAGAGAGAGAGAGAGAGAGAGAGAGAGAAGAGAAAGCCCAAAATATTTTTTCTATTGTTTTTATTTCCTTTCCTGGTAAAATATACTGATGAACTCAACTTAGAGAAGAAAGGGGTTGTTCACCTCATGATGCAATTCAAGATCCCCTGTTTAAGGAATAGTGTCACCAAGAGTTGACAGGTATTCCCAACTCTAGATAACTCCCAACAAACATGTCCATGGGCCAACCTAATCTAGAAAGTTCTCATTGAAACATTCTTCCTAGATTATTCTAAAATTTGTCAAGCTGATAATTTACACTAACTATCAGATATATCAAAATGCTTTTCTGGAAACATACAATTTTAAACATGTATGGATTAATTTAAAATACAGACCAACTCTGATTAGCAGAGAAACTAAATTTGAGGAATGTGAAACTAGAGAAAAACTACTATCCTGGAAGGTGAATTTAGAAACAAAAATGGATTTTATGAAACTTCAATTGTGTTGTGCATCTAAGTAAAATCTTATATGCATAATCAAAAGGTTAAAGAATAAGTCTGAAATTACAGCATCCTAGACATAGCCTTTTCTGAATTGAACACTTAAAAATTTAACAATCTACTTGTTCTTTAACACACCCAAGAAAGAAGCTGATTATTGATGTAGAAAATGGAGCTAATTTTATATTCAACATGCTGGGGTTCTACCTTATCTGACTCACTTATAAAGGATCAGAACAAAGATTATCCTATTTTACTACTGTGTTTAATTGGAACACAGTAGGTATCAGAATGAATGAGAGTTGAGCTATAAGAATAATTGGTGAGATGAATACCCAGGAGGGTAAGAAGATTTAATGCAGTGGCATACAAACTGTGATGAAGTCCAAAAATCATAGGGGAGGGTCCAGTAGGGTACTGTAATCAACCCCATATACTATGTGGAAAAGAGATTGGATTTTTCCCTAATGTCCCAAGGAGAAGTAAAAAGAACAATGAGGATAATTGTTTTAGAGGCAGATTTGATTTCAATATAAAGAAAAATTTCTCAACAATTATAACTATTGTTAAATTAAATAAACTGTCATAAAATAATTGCAAGTTACTGGTAATTTCAAGGAAAAGAGCATATAAGGTTTTCTTTTATCAGATGATGACATCTGTGAACCTTCCTAAGAGAAGTTTATCATTTTATGATTTTTTTCTTTGGCCCCATCAGTTAACCTGGAGTAGAAGGAGGGCTGTGTTTAAATGATTTATTGTGGGATCCTACTGTTCATGCCTATGTTGCTTACATTTTTATAACTTTTATTTTTAGTTTGATTAAAAAGAAATATATATATATAATATATTCTTAACTATGTTTTCCCCTCTCCTCCTGACTCCTCTTAGTTTCTCCCTACCCCCCTTCCTCTGGAATCATCCCCTTTTTGTGTCTCCATAGGAGAAAGGGACAGACATTTAAGGGATAGTAATAAAATAAAGATACAGCAAAAACAAACCAATCAAAAAGAACAAAACAAACAAACAGAAGGAAATAAAGAAAAAGCAAATAAACACTTATGAATGCAGCAACAAACACCTTCACATGCAAAGTGGTGTGGGAGGTTCTTTTGTCTATGTTCTGCTTTCCTTGGTTAATGAATAAAGAAACTGCTTTGTCCTGTTGATAGGGCAGAACTTAGGTAGATGGGGAAGATGGAACTGAGTGCTGGGAGAAGGAAGGCAGAGAAGCCAAGAATCCTCCAGCTACTGAATCTGAGAATTTTACCCTGTAAGCCATTGCCATGTGGCAATACACAGATTAATAGAAATGGGTTAAATTAAAATGTAAGAATTAGCCAATAAGAAACTAGAGCTAATGGGCCAAGCAGTGAGTGATTTAATTAATACAGTTTTTATGTGATTATTTTGGAGCTAAGCTAGCTGGGTTGCCAGGATGAACAAGCGACTCCTTCCCCTGCAACACCATAGGAATCCTATAAAAACACAAAACCACCACAATCAGCAAGTTTAACTCAAAAGTAAAAATAAGTAGCTCCCCTATATACAGATAATAAATGGGTTGAGAAATAAATCAGAGAAATATCACACTTCACAATAGCCACAAATAACAGAAAATATCTTGGGGTAACATTAACCATACAAATAAAAGACCTGTATGACAGGAACTTTGAATTTTTAAAGAAGATACCAAGAAATGAAAAGATATTTGATGTTTTTGTTTAGGTAGAATTAACATTGTAAAATGCCAATCTTTCCAAAAGCAATCTACAGATTCAATGCAATGATCGTCAAAATCCCAGTAAAATTCTTCAAAGGCCTGAAAAGAACAGTACTCAACTTCATATGGAAAAGCAAAAAAAACCAGGATAGCCAAAACAATCCTGTACAATAAAAGAACTTCTGGAGGCCTCACAATCCCTGACTTCAAACTCTGCCACAGAGATACAGAACTGAAAACAGCCTAGTATTGGCATAAGAACAGACAGGAGGACCAATAGAACCAAACAGAAGACCCGGATATCAATCCAGACATCTTCAAATACCTGATCTTTGACAAGAAAGCAAAAAATATCAAATGGAGAAAAGAAAGCATAATTAACAAGTGGTGCTGGCATAACTGGATAGCAACATGTAGAAGAATGAAAATATACCCATATCTATCACCATGCACAAAACTCAAGTCCAAATGGATCAAAGACCTCAACATAAAGTCAGCCACACTGAACCTTATAGAAGAGAAAGTGGGAAGTACACTTGAACACATTGGTACAGGGAACCACTTCCTAAATATAACCCCAGTAGCACAGACACTAAGAGAAACAATTAATAAACGGGAACTCCTGAAACTGAAAAGCTTCTGTAAAGCAAAGGACACAGTCAACAAGACAAAATGACAGCCTACAGAATGGGAAAAGATCTTCATTAACTTCACATCAGACAGAGGTCTGATCTCCAAAATATATAAAGAACTCAAGAAATTGACACCAAAAGAACATATAATCCAATTTTAAAAAATGGAGTACAGACCTAAACAGAGAACTCTCAACATAGGACATAGGAATCTAAAATGTCTGAAAGATACTTAAGGAAATGTTCAACATCCTTAGTCATCAGAAAAATGCAAATCAAAACAACTCCGAGATTCCATCTGACACCTGAAAGAATGGCCAAAATCAAAAACACTGATGACAACTTATGCTGGAGAGGTTGTGGAGAAAAGGGAACACTTCTGCATTGCTGGTAGGAATGCAAACTGGTACAGCCCCTTTGGATGTCAGTATGTGATTTCTCAGAATATTAGGAAACAACCTTCCTCAAGGCCCAGTAATACCACTTTTGGGTATATATCCAAAGGATGTTCAATCATGCCACAAGGACATGTGCTCAACTATGTTCATAGCAGCAGTGTTTGCCATAGCCAGAACCTGGAAACAACCTAAATGCAGTTGGGGAGCGCTGAGCCATCAGCACGGTCTCAGAGCACTCTCCTTCCAATCCCAAGCAGGAACACAAACATCCAGTCCCATAAAATCCATTGAAATGCTTTAAAGCCAGAGTTCACACTGGCAGCACAGCCCCAGGGAGCCGTGCTTTAAAATGACGCAGTGTTTTTTCTGCTGCTGATGCTGAATCAGGAAATAGGAAATCTCCCTACGGCACGCCACTAACAAACAGCAAAAATCTGTGTTAAACTCTCTCTCCCTTATTTTTTAAGCCTTCTCAGGTTTTTAAGTGGATTTATTCCATCATGTAGGGCGCCACTCTGTTGAAATAGGAGAAGCAAGGCTGCGTCCCCAGCACCCCGCCACCTGCTAGCTTATGCCCGAAATAATTACATGGAAACTGTATTCTTTTAAACACTGCCTGGCCCCATTAGTTCAAGCCTCTTATTGGCTAGCTCTTATATATTGATCTAACCCATTTCTAATAATCTATGTAGCCCACGAGCTGGCTTATCAGGAAAGATCATAACCTGCGTCTGCCTGGAGTGGGAGAATCATGGCGACTCTTTGACTCAGCTTCTTTCTCTCAGCCTTCTGTTCTGTTTACTCCTCCCACCTATGTTTTAACCTATGAGGGCCAAGCAGTTTCTTTATTGCTTAACCAATGAAATCAACAGATTGATATATGACACTCCCACATCAAGGTAACCCAGACACAGAATGACAATTATCACATGTACTCACTCATAGGTGGTTTTTAAACACCAAGCAAAGAAAGCCATCTTACAATCCACAATCCCAGGGAATTTAGACAAAAATGAGGACACTAAGAGTGACTTACATAGATCTAATCTACATGGGAAGACACTTTGCATGTGAGTCACATAGTGTGCATTAGCACTCCAGATGTTAGAATTCAAAACCAGATTAGGTCCTGGGACACACAGAATCATGTTCAATGTCTTCTAAAATCTGACCCGTCTCTCATAATCGAGACACATTGCCCATAATCCCTACCTTGAATTGTATCCAGCTTTTCATCATATTTTCCTGCTTGGTTATTTTATTCTACTTATTTTGATTATGATTATATTTACCCCTTTGAAAAATTGTATTGAGTCAATAATTATGAAACATTCTATGCCAGTACTCCCTCTTGGGATTTCTGGACTAGTCTAATGGTGAAAGTACCAATGGTATATTTCCCTGAACCTTGTTTCTACCACAGCTTGATAAATTCTGATTATTGTGGTTATATCAGATTCCTTCACCAAAGGAATCTTATTTTAAGAGAAATTGGAGAGGGACAATGTTACGAGCCAGTAGGATGGGAGAACATGAAGAGGGATTACAATAAGAGAAATTAAAGAAATGCAGAGACAGAAGATAGCATTCTGGTGAAACTGCATCTTTTTTCTGTTCCCTAAAGAGTATAATGATTTCTTAGTCTTATAGTATTTTTTAAAATCATCTCTACACTTTTTCTTTTTGATTCTCTGTTCTTCAGAATCCTTCCAATTTTCTCCCATAGACATAAATCACATTTGTTTGGAATACTTTTGTTTTTTAAAAATGTTTTTATACAATTGATAGCCCTGTCTCTTGTAATTTTTATTCCTGTGTTTTACATAGTGTTTGTTGTACATTTACTTTTATTTGTTACTTTCTTTGTTCCAGTGATACAGTCTTACCGTATATTTCTAAAAACTCAACACTTGGCAGATAAGCATTATTTTTTAGTCAATAATTAAAAAGCACATCTTGATTATATTGCCATTTAATAGTGTATAGTAAATATAAACCTGAGTTACACAATAGTTTTGGATGGATCTTATAATATTGAGATGTATAGACCCTCTCCCATTCATCACATGGCTTTTTTGGATCTATAATGAGGTGAGAGCTGGTGGCACCACTTTTAATCCCAGCACTCAGGAGGCAGAGGCAGGCAGATTTCCATGAGTTCAAGGCCAGCCTAGTCTACATGAGCTAGTTCCAGGACAGGCTCTAAAGTTAGAGAGAAACCTTGTTTCTCTTCTAATTTATTCACCACCTCCATCTCCTCCATCTCCCCATTTGTCAGCTCTGGTATTGCCATATACTTTGCTGTTCTTGTAACAAGTTCTACCTTGCACCACAATGGTAACAACTTAAGCTAATTCTTCCTACCACAGTGCCTTCCTACCATTCTATTTTAGCAGAGGGCATAAAATTCACTGAGTTTGCCAATCTGTTCTGCATTCTCTCACTTGAAATCTGTCCAAAGAATTACGTAGGAAAGAAATCTTTCTTAAGGCAGGCAGAACTTGGCCTCATAAAATAAATAGAACCAGAGGAAAAATTAACCTATTTCAGCTGCACTAGGAATCTGCTTCTGTGTTTTGTGGATCTTTTCAGACTCAGCCAACCTCTCCCTTATAATTAATATTCTAGAGTCTTGATTGCAGTGTACACCCATGACAGGAAAACTGCACTGTTCCTTCTTTTGATATTTTTTTGTTCACATGCCAAGCACTGCTGTGCAGCCTTCTCAGGGGAATTCTATTCCAACTCTGGAAAGTTGTTAACATAAGGCTAAGCCTGTTCTGTGACCTTATTATGACAGCTTGTTCAAACTACCAAAGATAAAAGACAGGGGAAGTTCAGAAATCATGTCTGCTTTGCACACTCGTGGTCCTGCAATATACTAACTTTGAAAATGGAGGCAACAATCCTAGAAGAAAAACAAAAGCCATCAATCATTCCTCAGTTCTTTCAGCTATGTTAATCATTGGTGGTTTTCTAGAACCTGCAATTAATCTGCTATAACAAAGACGTGGCGAATATTCAGACAAAGACAATCCTATAAAACTGCATAACCTTTGGCTCAATTTGTTTGACATTTTATGTTCATCATGAGTTTTGGATATGGAATGCTCCTTACCAAAGATGAAACAAAATTATGATGTCACTCTACCCTATGGAGAGGCTGTAAATGTTGAATATCAGGTATAAAGTGACTATCTCATACAATATCAAGATAAATACATACCCCAATTACATGAACATACTTACTAAAACTTTGTCAGAATGCTGCTTAAAGTGGTTAAAAATTATAAGCAACCAAATCAATCAACAGTGGATGCATGCTTTTCTTTCTCGTCATCATATGAAGGGCTTGCATTCGCCAAAAGCAAAATAAAGTTTTTAATACAGATATAACACATTTATAATATATTGCATTAAAAATTGGAAAAAACAACATTAAAACTATAATTTTGATTACATTTTCATATAAATGTTATAGTTTGGTCCACATTGACTCCTTGCTCTCCCCTCTTCCAGTCTCCAAATAGCCTTTATAATCTATCATCTTTAATGTCATATGTATATGTAAATGGTTTTATGTATCTTTATAAAATCTAGGATTCCAAAATGAGAGGAAAAATGATGAATGTCTTTCTGAATTGTACTTGTTTTGATTCATATGCTGATCTTCAGTTACATTTAGTAGGCATCCCTGTGGAAGTCTGGCTTGAAGACCTTTGGGTAAATGCCCCAAAGTGTGCTACATTGTAGTTTTACTTTCAACTCTTTTGGGTGGCCTTCATATTAATTTCCATGCAAGAAAGACTGATTTATGTTCCCGCCAACAGTGTATAATAAGGGTCTCCTTTCTCTGTGTGATTGCCTGGAGGTATTATTCTGTATTTCTTTAAGATAAGTCATTCTGAATGGATGAAATGGAATCTTAACATTGTTTTAACATACAACTCCCCGAAAGGTAATTGAACATGTACATGAGTTTATTGGCCCTTGGTTTTTGTATAGAGGGAGAAATACGGATCCATTTTCATTTCAATTTTTTGTTAGTCTGGATAAGTATTTTCAAAGCAATGTTTTCAAAGCATCATCTCTTGCTTCCATTGGTTCTTCTTTTCATTTCCACTTCATTGATTCCCGTCCTGACCTTGATTGTTCCCTTCCATCTATTTACTTGTGGTTCATATTTTTCTTGTTTTTATATGGTCCTGGGGGTCATATAAATTCATTAAATAAGAACACTTTGATTTTTAATATAACTGTTTATAGCTATAAAGTTCCCTCTTTAAACGGCTCTCCTTGCATCTCATTGGCTCTAATATTGTTGTGTTCATGTTTCTATTTGATTCTAGAAACTTTTTAACTTTCTTTCTGATTGAATTTTGTGATGGGAATGTGGAGGATGTATGCTTGCCATATCCCTCATGAGGAAGTCAGAGAAAACTTGCCATGTTCATTATTTTATGTGTTAGTTTATTTGATATCATCAACTTCTATCCATTATAATATACATTCCTTCTCTTTATTTTACCACTGGGCTACCACGATCAACACTAGTACCTCAAAAAAAAATAAGATTTATTGAAAAAACAAAAGGATGCATATCTAGAAGTAAAGAAGTCTTGGTATAGTTTAATTCTTATTCTTGACTAGCATTCAGAAGTCGTATCTATACAAATTGGGCAAAAGCGTTAACCTAGTCTAACTTACATTGAACCATTTAATGACCTAGTACCAGAAGCTCCTTCAGAAACTCCCTTGGATGTAGAAGAACTAATTAGTCATGCTGTATCACATCAAATGACTAGCAAAAGTATATAACCATATACTAGGGTTGAACAAAGGCCCAGTTAATAGCTGTACTTACCTCATCATACTCACTTGGGAGATTCTGAATTACAGTTTCAGAAGGATTTATCAGATAATGATAACCTAATATGGCTTCGCAGAGATTATAAGAGTAAATTCCCTTTCTGGCTTTCTGATCCTTGATTCTACCAGTTTTGGAATGAGAGAAACTTGTATTGGGTTATGAAAATTCTCCACATTTCTTGGTAAAATGTCTTCTTCTGTTGGTGTGAAAGTCTAGTTGTTATTTGCAGCCCAGTGAATCTTGTTCAAAACCATATTGAAAATAAAATCTCCTTGTTGGAAAAAAAATCTCCTTGTTGGGTGTCAAAAGTGATTCAGACTCACAGAAAATAGGAAAACTCCAGAGAAATAGGTAGTGAAAAGTAGGCAAGTAGAAATTCAAACCAACTCTATTGTTAATTGACATACAAGAAATCACTAGAAAGTTAATTGGCCGCTCAAATCCTATTGTGACCTAAACTCCTCTGGTCATTCTATACTATTCAGCAAGGTTCTAAGAACATAGTGGTAGCTCGATAAATATTTATTATTATTATTGAACTCCAATACTCTGAACTCTATTTTTTTTCTCTTCATCTCTGCTTGCATATTTCTCTACAGGAGATAAAATTTGTTTAGATATTTTCAACAGTATAAAACCTTAACACAAACCCCTCTAGCACCACATAAACAGTTATGATGAGTCATTTTCATCCTGCTAGTTTATGTCTCCTGCTGAGCAGAGCGATGCCACCAAAAAATGAGGTTAAGTATAGGGCTTAAAATATCGTGAGAAGTTAATTGTAAGAGGAGCAACAAACTTCTTAAAACACGGAGAGTGAAAGGGCCTCAGTAATCAATTGCTCCTGGAGCATCTGAGGCAGTCATTATAGAAAGCCACGGTCTATTTTCCAAGCAGTCAAACCAGAGCTTTGGCAGAGTGATAAAAATGGAGTGCCGGAGGCTATTTGTTTTAAAGATCTTGAGTATTACAGAGCAGTCAATAAAGTATAAATGCAAATTGTCTTGAGTTTCAGTCTGAAGCATGTCAATAAAACTTGGTTAACTGAACATTATTTCTTATCACCCAGATGTGAAAATGTGAAAGACATACAACAGAAAAGATAATACAGAATCTTTCATGCAAATCTAGACTCCAATTCCCATCAGCATCAAAAGTCTTCCTTGACTCAAGTATTTTCATGGTCTCCAGTTTTACTTTAACCACAGAACTCCAGCTATGGATGTCCTCTGATAAAAAGAAATATCTGTGACACTGTGCACAGAATATTTGCATACTCTGCCAAAAAGATACTAAAAAGCATAGTAAACAGTTTGCTCTTTGTTTCTTAAAGCTTACTTTACCATAAATTATGAGTTCAAAAACCGTTCCTATTTGAAATGAAAATAAACCCACATCAATGTACTCTATATGAAGCTTTGACTTCCCACAGCTTTGTGTCTGTTTATTCTTGCATATGTACACATTTGCATGGCCACAGATGAGTACTGAGTATCTTTTCTACATTTTTTTTTGAGACACAACTTTCACTGAACCTGAAGTTTACCAATTCGGTAGCCTGGCTGGCCAGCAACCCTCAAGATTTCTCCTCCCCCTGCCTTCCCAGTATAGGACTCATAGGCATGCACTTTTGACCCAGGTTTTTAGCTGAGATCGAAACACAGGTATTTGATGCTTATTTAACAAGCACTTGACCAACTGATAAGGACAGTAAACTGAAATCCTAGGAAGTTTATAGCACTTTCTGGGGAATTCAAACTTTACCATCACTTCCACAGGCCACAGTGGGTTAAAACAGAACAAAACGCTTCACATAGAGCAATTAAACCATCAACAAAATATATTTGACAACCCCTGGAGAAAAAAGTACTAGACAAATTCCAAGTATGATTAGCATTCAAGATTAGTACAGTGAGAAGATTCTGAAGCTGTCTTTAATTAAATTTTTGCTGATACGGAGAGGGATTCCTATTTGCCTTATAGAAAAATCAAAGTAAAGAGAAACTATATTTAGATTTGAAGTACACTAGCTGCAGCTTGCTTCAGCAAATTTTAAAGACTTCTTTCTACTTTCCATCAAATAACCCCTAAAGTGTCATATTCTTGTTAGCTTCCCAAGCAAAGGCAAGAAATATTCTATTAAAAATTTTATAGCTGAGTAAACCAAGTCCCAAAGCACAATAAAAAAAATAGAGTAAAAGGAACAATAAGTTTTCACACTGTTACTTTATAAAATAAGTTTATTTCTGGTTATTTTGACTTTTTTCCCCATAAAAGAAAAGAGAGTTGTGACCAGAATTGACCTAAATTGGACTTCAAATCTTTCTCTATTCAAGCTATATCATACTTCATGGATTCCTTTCAATAAAATGTCATTGTGTTTCTTCTATAAACTGAGACTTGAGGGGAGACAGTGCTGGATAGAGGGTTCAGCAGGTAAGAGCATGTATTGCTCTTGCAGAGGCTTAGGGTTTGATTCCTAGCACCCACATCAGGCATTGACAGCTGCCTGTAACCCCAGTTCTAGGAGCAGTTAAGTAAAATCCCTTCTGTTATAGACCATTATCAAATTTTAAGTACCATCTGATAGAACATTTTACAGAATTTAAACATTGATTGGAGGCACATTCAGTTTCAGAGATCTTAAAGCATTTGCTCTGGGATCAAGAGGAGAGCTCAGCATAACATTAGCAATATGTTAACCCATAAAAAGCTCTGAGCCCAGTAAATTTCTTGACCTCTAATTGATCTTCAGATATAGGTAAGAAAAAGCAGAGAAAACATGAGATGTTGCCCAAATGCTAACTTCCAGAAAAAGAGTATCAACATGGTTTTTAATAAGGCAATGCTGAGTTTAGTCTTATTGTGACAAAAGTATGACCAGAACACCTTAGCTATTCTCAAAGTAGGTAAAACAAAATCAGTAACTTAGAAGGTTCTCAATATTGACTTATGGGGGACTTTCAATTCATGTCCTTGGTTGAAGTATTGGCTACTTTTCCTGTATCTGTGACAAAGTCCCCAGACAAGAGTAACTTAAGGGAGAAGGGGTTTGCTTGGGCTCAAGAATGAGACAGGGATGGCATGACAGTAGGAGCTCCAAAGAGCTGGTCACACTGCATCCTAGTCAGGCAGCAGAAAACAGTAAACACTAGTGCTTGGCTGAACTCCTTTCCATCTCATCCAAGACATCAGCCCAACTCTACCTGCCCTACAAGCTATTGTGGCTCTCCCCATTCCAATTAATTTAATCTAGAAAATCTCTCACAGGCATGACAAGAGGTTTGTTTCCTAAGTGATTTTAGATTTTTTTCAAGTTGACAATACCAATGTATACTATTGTAACAAGAGAAGTTAGGTAAGTTCAAATTGTCTTGAGAACTAAACAGTGATGAGAAGCCATTAGTTGAGAAGTTAACTAATTTGGCATTGCATAGACCGTTTTCTGGAGAAGATAAAAAAACAAAAAAGTTTCTTTAAATTTTGATATCCTCAGTAAGAATTTCTTGCAAGTTAGTAACATGGTGAGAGTAAAAAGATTTTATTATAGAAGAGCATGGGCATAGGTCTAGAGTCATCTCTCAAGGACCATGGAAGCAAAGATCAAAGATTATATTACCCAAACAGAGATACTAATGAAATTAAAACTGACTCACTATGAAGGAGTAAAAGACATGATCTCCTGAGTAAATTGGTAGCATGGCAAGGGGAGGATGGAAGGGGAATGGAGAAAAGTATAGCTAATTAAAAACAAAAAATTATTATCAATAATTATATCCAAATTGCAGCTATAAGCTGAGACATTGCTATGACTGTAATCTGAATTATACCCTGTAAGTTTGCCAATAGATAGGAGTTGAAGGGATGAGGATGTTGGGCATTCTAGATTCAGTGTGACGGGCCACTGAGAGGTGGCAGAAAATAAAAGGTGTGATCTAGTGTGATCTAGACACATGCTTTTGAATAATACCTAACTTCTGATCCCTTCCTAATACTTCTATCAATCTCTTAGCTATTGTGGATAAATAGTTTCTCTCTGCCATGTTTTTCTTCCATGTTTTTGCTTTGTCGTAGCCATTAAAGGGACAGAATCAGGCAATATGGCTTCAGATAAATCTTTCATGTTCCAGTTGTTCTTTTTAGATATTTATCACAGCAATGGAAATGGTGACAAATACAGATGTTCCCAAGAGACACGGAGATTCAAATCACTTACCTGTCTATAACAATACTCAGTATTTTCTACGTACATCATACATATTCTTTCTCTGTTCCAAACAAAAGAAGAACCACATAATTTCCAATGTAGCAACTTTCCTCCATAGGTGTTTCCAGCCAGGCAATAGTGGTGCACAACTTTAATCTCAGCACTTGGGAAGCAGAAGCAGGTGGATCTCTGGGAGTTTAAGGTCAGTCTGGTCTACAGAGCACCTTCCAGGACGACAGGCTCAAAAAGCTATACAAAGAAATCCTGTTTCAAAATAATAATAATAATATATTCAAAAATTTATTCCAGGAGTATAAGAGGGATGGTTCATGTTGCCATCACCACACTTTTTTCAAGCTCCAAGTCAGACAAAGAGAAGAAAATGAGAGCATAACTTTGCTATGGAGTCAAAAGCAAGCTTAATCCAGTGGCTATTTGTAGTGGGAGCTGTGGGCTGCGTTCCGCCACCCAGCTCCCACCACTGGCTAGCTTTACCCGAAATAACAACACACAAACTGTATTCATTTAAACACTGCCTGGCCCATTTCTATTAATGGTGCACTTACAGGGAAGATTCTAGCCTACATCCATCCTGGGTCAGAGCTTCATCGCATCTGCTCGGGAGAGGGGAGCATGGCATCTGAGCTCACTTCCTCTTCCTTCCAGCATTCTGTTCTGTTTACTCCGCTTACCTAATTTTCTCCTATCAGGGCCAAGGCAGTTTCTTTATTTAACCAATGACCTTCTTCCATCAGCTATTTATACAAGTTGATCTTAGGTTCTAGAATAAACCTAGTATCAAGTCAAGTGTTACAGCTCAAGGAGCTATAGAAAATCAAATGTACAATGCATAGGGAAAAAAGTAAGCTACACATGTAAAATATTTGTACACTAAAAACTAAGAAACTAAAGAAGGAAATTAAGGAACATGGAAATACATTTGGGGGTTAGGAATTGGAAGAATTAATAATCTTAAATACTGAATGTTATGAAAGGGTCTTACAGCTTAACTTGATCCTTATCAGAAGTCCAGGGATATTTTCACAGATATAGAAATAAAGAAAAACATAAATTGTATATGGACCCGCAAAAGGACTGAACTAGACAAAACAGTTCGAATAACAAAAACAAAGCTGGAGTCAGTAAAATACCTGATCACAAACGACACAAAATTATGAAAGTGTACTAATCTAAACAAATTAGTACAAGAATGAAACAGACCATGGGCAATGGAGAACACATTTCAGGAATCAATTCATGCATCCATCATCAATTAATCTTCAACAACAATGCTAAGAACACGCAAGGGAGACACATGTCTCTTGAATAAATAATTTTCAGAATGATGTATATAAGCAAAACTGGACCCTTACTTCATAGCATGGGGAAACTTATCTCAAAGTATGTTTAAAGCCATATGTTATTATACAAGCAGTCAAAGCAGATGTAAATAAAAGAAAAAGCAAAGCTTGTTGAAATCAGTCTGGGCAATGATATTTCTATTTGGTTTCAAAACACAGAAAATAAAAGCAAATTGGATTTCATCCAACCAAAAAGCTTCCATATAGAATATAAAATGATAGAGTGAGGAAGCAACTGAACAAATGGGGGGGGGATGTTTGTAAACCATATAGCTGAAAGAATTGCATAATAAAAATGCAGTAAGAAATAATGAACTCAATGGCAAAGTGAAAAGAGTAACTTAGTTAAAAGGTCAGAAATGAAGTTGACTAGACTCTTCTCAAGACTAATATACATCACTCAATTGGTATTTAACAACAAACAAACAAGCAGAACTCTGTGCCTCACCAACCACCAGGGAAATAGATACTGAATCAGACTAAGTGCACTGTTAGAATGTCTGTAGACTGCTGTCCCCAAAAGGGAAAGGGAAAGAAGTAAGAGAATGGAAAGAATGGGAAAATGGAATCCTTGAAGATAATACAATGGAATGCAATTGTTACAGTCGTCACATAAAACAATCTGCAGATTTTTCAAAAGACTAAAAACACAGTTGTCATATGCCATTCCATTTCTGGCCACTTAGCCAAAGAAAATGCAATATGGCATATGTGCATTTCCATATTCATTGCTACATTATTCAATGACTAAGTCAATAACAATGACAAAGAAAACTTGACATATATATATATATATATATATGGATTTTTTCAGTCTTAAGAGGAAGTCCATATAATCCAATAATGTGGATGAACACTGACTGTCATAATGAAACAGCCAGACACAATAAGACTAATGCTGCAAAATCTCACTTGCACACAGAATCTTTAAAAGTGGAATTCAGAAAATTGTGGAGTAGAATAGCAGGTATTTGTGGGTTAGGAAATTACAGAAATAGGAATACACTAACCAAAGGGCACAGAATCTTAAAGAGGCAAAATGATCATCTAATCCTGGAAACTCCAGCGTGATGACCACAGCTAATATTATTTTTCATGATACAATCAGTATTTGTTGAAGTAGGTTTTAAATGTTAAAAACATAATTATGTTGGATGATGAAACTACTAATTAACTTTCTTAGTGAAATATATAGTGAAATAGTTCTTTCACTATATATGCCTATAATATTTTATATATTATAAACATCTTATGTATCAATTATGCCTCAGTAAAACTGTTAAAGGTAGTATGAGATTTTTAGTAAAGAAAGTAGAAAAATTGTGTATTGGGGGCTGAAGAGATGTCTCAGTGGTTAAGAGCATTGCCTGCTCTTCCAAAGGTCCTGAGATCAATTCCCGGCAACCACATGGTGGCTCACAACCATCTGGAATGAGGTCTGGTGCCCTCTTCTGGCCTGCAGACATACACAGACAGAATATTGTATACATACTAAATAAATAAATAAATTTTTAAATAAAAGAAAAATTGTGTATTTATTCCAGTGAAAATAAAAGATTTTTCATTGTTCAGATGCAACTGTATATGTGATAGCTAAATATTTACTTTATTCGAATTTCATCAGAAATTGAGTGAGTATGTGATTAAATTATCACATATGAATGCATGAGTAGTGATTGTTGTATCCATTGTGTTTCTTGTCTTGTTTTCATTTCTGGAATTATGTTTTCCCACAAAGCCTTTTTGAAGTAGAAATAATTAAAATATTCACATCACCAATAAGGCTTTCCATATAATTTTTCTGATTTTAAAAGGTATGTGGGACCCTTCATCCCCAGGTTGGGGCTGAACCACAAGATTGCAGAGGAAGAACACCTGAAATGCTTTCCGGAAGTGCTGCTGAATTGTCTCTTGAAGAATGGGCGAACGTGTGAAGTGGCAGTTTTTAGATGAGAAAGGGCTGCTCTGAAGCAAGCGCAAGATCCACAGATAGCTGAAGAGCAGTTTCCTTTTGACGTTTCCCAAGCCTCATCAAAAGGCAGAGCAAGGGACTGACACATCTGGGCAGCTCCCACTGTGCTCCCTTTCCACTCTGGTCCAATGTCTGTGCTTAATCACTCCCAGTGGAAGAAAACAAATATATATTTTTCTTTTTAAAATGTTTCCCCACATCTCGTCTCCTTCTTCACCATTTTCTTGTTGATCAAATGTTTATTTCATCAGTTAGTCCTCTCATCTCCTTGGGCTCTGTTTTAGCTGTCATTGTGTAAGTGGCAGCCAATAACAAACCAGACCCAAGGTCAACTCTACATTAAAATTCTGGGGTTCAGCATTTCTGACTTTAGAAGACTAAAAGCTAAGCCTTTTAAAGAGCTGCAACAAAAAAAAATGGCTTCAAATTCAAATCTCACTATCTGCAGTGTTTTATTTTTCTTTCTTTTTGTTCTGTTGTGAGTTTATAAATCCCTTAAGGCCAACTTTAAAAGAAATTGAGGAAATTGAGGGGAGAAATAAGAATAATTTAGAACTCTCCAGAAAGACAAAACTAAACAGCACCTCTAACACTTTAACCTTTAACAGAGGAGAAAAATGCTTAAAAGTGAACACTACCTGGCTTGTTTTCCCACTCCTAGTGATCCCTAAGAGCTTCTTAATTAGTTCAAAATAAATAAAAATGTAAAGAATCTTCTCTTCATAGACAGGCACATCCTGAATGTCATTGCAGAAACCTGAGCCTGCAGTACACAAGCACACACTCACAGAGGTTAGCCCTCCACTGGTTGATCAGAGCCTAAAAGAAAGAAACAAGTTCAGGGTCAGACTGTCTTTAGGTAGATGATTTTTGACAGAACAGGTTAGTTGTCTTTAGTCCCTTGAAAAACACAAGAAGTTCAACACCATCACAAGAAGCCAATAGCATCACAAGAAGTCAACATCAACACAGGAGGTCAAGACTTCATAGGAAAGTCAGCATCTTCACAGGAGAACAAAACCATAACAGGGGGCCAATACTTCTACAGGAGGCCAGTACCACCACAGGAGGCCACCATAGGGTACCATCACCTGTACCTTCCCCATAAGTTCCACATATGGGAACTATGCCACTAATAGTCCCATATATTCTTAATTGTTACTTGATTGCCTCATTATCTGAATTAGAAAACAATTACAAAGTTCAACCAATGTTGTTTGGGGTCTTGTTTAATATTTTCTCCTTTTTATTATCCTGAATGTGACACTTATCCCTCCACTTTGATACACTACAGTTCACACAGCAGTGACAGACATTCACATGCTGAATCAGTTCCTCTCTTGAAATGAAGATCCTTTCCTTGATCGAACTCTAGCTACGTTTCTCTGCGACTTCCGTGACTCTGTTTTACAAGCTGCAAGCTCAGCATATCCCCAGGCCAAGCCTGCGGTGCCAGTCAACACTGAAAATTTCTATTTCAAGGACACACTCCTAAGATGGCCCTAATTCCCCTTTAGGGTGTCTGCCTGAGACAGCTCAATATTACTTGTTCTTCATGTTCCCTTAAAATAGGAACTATTTTACGATTCCTTTCCCCCATTGTAAGATACATCCATGTTTTTTGCCTCTTACAGCTTAAATGTAAAGACCCAAAAGTTGTTTCTTTAAGAAAACATTCAAGGCAGTGACCCTCTCCTTTATTTACCTCCCAGTCTGGCTAAATCTTTGCTCAAACTCTATTGTTTTACTCCTACTCCTGATAATTCACCAATTAAAAATTTTAAATTTGAGGCTCAGATAGAGACCCTATTTGTTTTCCTTTTCTCTCTCAATCAAGTCAGGCTGGTGAGATGGCTCAGTGGGTAAAAGTACTTGCTGACGGGCCTAATGACCATCATTCAGTCCATGGGATCCATGCGATTGAGAGAACTGACCTCTGCAAGTACTCCTCTGACCTGCATTTACCCCATAGCATGGACATGTGGCACACACACACACACACACACACACACACACACACACACACAAAATAAAAATGTAGTAAATTTAGACATTAAATATATTTTTTAAAAAATTCCCCATCACATTTGAATAAAACAAGGCTGAGTTTGGCCATCCTCTCCCAATGCAGAACACACCATCCTTTGAGCCCTGGAAGCTCAAAGCCCTTTGACTTTGCCTTATAGTTCTGGAAATATTATTGTTCTTTTTTAAAAAAAAAATTCACACATATGAGGTCAGTGGCCAACCTTGGGGAGGCAGGTTCTCTCTTTCCAACAAGTGGGTTCACACTCTGCAGCAAGGGACTTTACTCTTGAACCATCTCACCGGTCCTTAACTATTCTTTTAAAAAGGTGGCATATGAGGCCAAGTTCTAACCACCTGTCATGTCCACTCATACTGCTGTAAGAAAGTTCCACAGAGTGGGTAACTTATAATGAACAGAAATGTATGCTTTCGTAGCTCTGGAGATTGAAAAAATTTGTAAGATCAAGGTATCGGTGTAGGTCCTGTCTCAGAATGAGAAGAACACCTTCCAGGATGGCACCTTGACCCTAGCATCATCCAGAGGGGCTGAGTATGAGATGTCCACACTGTGGACCTGTGGGTTTGTAGGGCCTATCAAAGCAAACAGGATCTACCAAATTCCTTCCAGTCCCTTCATAACCTTGCACATCTTAGTTACCCAACCCTCTCCGGAGGGTCCCACCATCACATCAGTAGCCAAATTTCAACACCTGTTTTGAAGAACAAACATAAAATCTCTCCTTTACCTACTGTAAATGATTTGTCTCCCAGGATGTCTATAAGCATATACTTATCCCTTGCTAATCAGTCTTTTCTCAGTGTAATTTTCAACACAAGTTTTTTTTCCTTGCATGCAGTTATACTTAATTTCACTAGAGTCTGGGTTTATCAATGGTACTTACATTGATGATGTTTTATAAACTACAAGAAGGAGAAAAAAAATAGCTACTGATGGCAGAAGTAGAAGTTTAACATCCAAAGGTTTCTGGTAGGATTTCTAAAAGAGACCACAAGTGTGTGTGTGTGGGGGGCGGGGTGCGTGCGCACGTGTGCATCAAAGGAAAACTAATACATGACAAACAAAAAACTCTGAAACTTTCTGGCAGTGACTAGGGAAAATAGGATTACAGAGGGTAATTGGTCAAATATGTACTTTTCTATGTTTTAACTCAGTGGTTCTCAACCTGTGGGTCAGGACACTTTTGGGGTCACATACCAGATATTCTACATACCAGATATTTACAATACAATTAATAACGGTACCAAAATTACAACTATGAAGTAGCAACAAAAATTTTATGGTTGGGGGTCACCACAACATAAGAAACTATAAAGGGTCTCAACGTTAGAAAGGTTGAGGTTGAGAACCACTGTTTTAACTCAAAATATATGTGTATAATGATTTGAAAAATCATATGATCAGAAGACAGTTTTGAGAAGTCAATATAATAAGAAACAGCTACTATGTATGGTGCTACACAGCACTAGGAAATCTGATAGAGGAGGATGTGGTGGTTTGAAAGAAAATGATAGTCCCATAGGATCACAGAGAGTGGCATTTTCAGGAGGTGTAGCCTTGTTGGAGAGAGTGTGTCACTGGGGTTGGACTTTGAAGTCTCAGATGTTCAAGCCTGTCCAGTGTGTTATGGTCTCCTCCTGCTGGTTACCAATCTGAATGTAAAAGTCTGAGCTCCTTCTCCAGAACCATGTGTGCTTGTACACCACCACGCTTCCCACCATCACGATAATGCGCTAAACCTCTGAAACTGTAAGCCAATCTCAATAAAATATTTTCCTTTGTAAGAGTTGCTGTGGTCATGGTGTCTCTTCACAGCAATAGGAATTCTAACTCACTAAAACAAAAGGCTTGGGGATTGCAACTAGCCTGGTCTGTAGTAAAACATGGCCTTAACAACAAACATCTAGAAAAAGAGGCACCAATTCAGGACAGAAGGGAAAAGAACAGAAAAGTGAGATCACATTTTACTGGAGTCAAAGGTTCAAACTTAGCATAGCCTACTAAGTCATTTCAGGTAGCTATCTATCTTACCTGAATCCTGATCTACTTTTTAAAAAATCTGGCAGTAATTCCTAATACATAGGATGGTAATGAAATTGAACAGATGTCTATGAATTTAGAAAAATATCTGTTTTGTTCATATTAGTGGGGTAAGCTTTTGCTTCCTCAAAGTCAAAAAATTTGCTGAGTCCATTACTGTGCTAATATGCTATTCATTATTCCTTAAGCTGAGTCATCTCCACTAGCCTAACTGAGGAAGGCTCCACCATTAGAATCTAGTAACTTATTCACCCATCATAGAGACAATACAAGTAGATATGGATCACCAACCCAAGTTTGTAAGGCTTCAAAGAATGTCAACCTCATCCCCTTGTCTACAAAAGAATAATAATAATAATTTTGAAACAGACTTTCAATCTCTTCTTATGTCCAATTTTGTCCATCAGTACACATATTGAACCCTACCTTGTGTCCTTTTCCTGAAGAACAATGAGAACAACATAAATCTAAATTCAGAGTGCAATTCAGGCATGGGATCTATAACAATTCCAGATTGCAATTCTGATACAAACTGAAGTACCTGCCTCTCAGGCAGAATAGAAGAAAACATTTTTACGCCATTGTGGTTCTATTTTCCTGGGCTCCAGGATGCAATCAGAGAAGACCAAGTCAAATCAGATGAAAAGTGAGTCAGAGCGCCTGTGAACTCTTTAATCAGATAACTTTGCTTAGTCTGGATGTAAATCAGTCTTGCAGTGTTGACATGCCACAGTATGTGGATGGCCTTGATACTTGGTGATCACATTATCCCACGAGGCTAGCTTTGTTTGCATTTAATAAGATCACATCATAAAATGTCAAAGGAGTGATTTGAGGGATTCCAGGAACCAATCTCCAATTGTGCCAGTATTTAAGCATGTTAGAATTTTAAGGAGTATGTTTTTGTTTTCGTTGGTTTTTTTTTTTCATTTTTAAATTAGAGAAATCATGTGTACATTTGTTTCCTTTGCCCTTGGAGATTATAAATACCCAGAGGCACCTCATTTTTGCAGAGGATATGCTGTCAAGAAGCAGTGAAGTGCAAATGGAAGGCCATAGAACTTAGCAATTTGTTTACTCAGGAAGGAAACATCTAGAAGAAAAAAAGTATTTTAATAATTAGTAAGTCATGTTAGATAAGGGGCATTGCAGTGTTTGATTTGGCTTTGTAATAAGGAGAATGACACTTTGGGTGATGGAGGATTAGCAATTAACCTTCAAACTTAAGAAAGGGAATGCATAAAAATGTTCAGGAAAGTTCAAAGAAATAATGAAACAGGCTGTTGTTTTGAGTTTTATTCATTGCATCTCCAGAGTAAAAAATAATTATTTTTGAAAGTTTTACAAATTATATGTTTTGAGGACACTTACAAACAAAAGGCTCCTTTGGGACTGAGAGTGTATTTGGGAAATTATAGAGTAGCATTGTTATCATTGGAAACGATCCTCTAAGTACTAGATCAGATGTTCAGTTCTGATAATCCTTCACTGTTACTTATAATCACTATAATGTAGCAAAAGAATGGAGTTAATAGCACTGAGTGAGATTGCTCAGTGGTTAAGAATGCCTACTGTTACTTCAGAAGACCCGAGTTCTGTTACCAGCACTCATCTTGGGCAGCTCACAACCACTGGTAACTCAAACTCCAGGTGGTTATGAAGCCTCTAATCTTCATAGGCATTTACACTCAAGAGCACATTTCTAGACACACACACACACACACACAGAGAGAGAGAGAGAGAGAGAGAGAGAGAGAGAGAGAGAGAGAGAGAGA
>NC_022022.1:12709655-12749203 GCF_000317375.1 Microtus ochrogaster
AGAGAGAGAGAGAGAGAGAGAGAGAGAGAGAGAGAGAGAGAGAGAGAGAGAGATTAAAAAGCAACTCGACATTTTTTAAAGGAATGAATTAATCTTTCTGCAACTTACCTGCCTGCTAGTAGTGGATGTGGAGCCAAGTGGAAGGAGCAGTTCCTTGGGCTTTCCAGTAGGGGATTACAGTCTTTAAACATAATGTTCCTTCATCATTCACTTAGGCAACACATTTTTATTTTATTTTATTTTATTTTTTTAGTTGTTGCAAAAAAAAAATCCCATTTCCCTCCCCCTCATCGCACACATCACCCCCTCTCCCCACTACCCTCCCCCTCTCCCCCTCCCCCCCCACAAGAATATAGAAGCCAGGGTGAAAGAAGACATAGAGCCATACAGCATTAAAATGGGAGATTGTGGTGAAAACCCAATGAAAATCTGGGCCACAGGAGTTGGGAAAAGTGACTTGTGTACAAAGTCAAATCTTTGCCTTTTTGCCATTTGTCAACAAATGGAGATTTGGGCTCCTTTTGTTCTAAAAGACTATTCAGATTCAAATTTCAGACGAATTGTCACAAATTTTACAAACTTTACTTTTGTGCCATGACATCTAAGCAGATAGATCAGCTTTCTTAAAGGCTAAAAAATCTACAGAATGAAATTAGTATACTAATTATACTTAAGGTAAGCCACCACCAGTGTAAAAAGTAGATCCAGGACTATTAAGGGAGGTTAATTTTTAATATCAGGAGAGATGAGAACCAAGACAAGGAAGGATAGAGAAAAAAAGAACTAAGAAGAGGCAGGTGTGGTAGTATATATCTATAATTTAAAAGCTCCATGGAGGAGCTTTTAAAGCAGGAAGATTGTAAATTGAAGACCCACTCCCATCTATATAGCAAATCCTCTTTTCAGCAATAGCAAAAAGCTAAAGAGTGATGAGAAGAAACCAAGATGGTTTGTGAAAATGTCTGTACTTCTATTATTCACCAAAATAACGTGGTATGCAGAGGTACCTAATCAGGATAACCCAGCAGATGTGACCCAGTGCTGGTCTGCACTGCTGATGTGCGTTGGTTGTGGATGCTGCCATTGCTCCTGCTGTTGCAGCTTCTCTGCAAGAGACTCCAGCTGAAGGAAAACATTTGGGAGCATGAAATCTTTGAAGTCAGGTGGCATTACTGTTGAGTTACTCGGGAACTTTCAACATGCAGACAAAGAAGTCCAGATAAGAAAAATTTTCTTACAAAGCGTTGGCCATTTTTCTTCTTCTTTGATCCCATAGATGTGAATAAAATGAGATTTTTATCACAAGCACTGTATTCTATTGTTACTTGTGCCAGAGAGAGGGTGCATTCCAGACTCTTGGCTTTGATGCAGACAATGAAACTTTCTAATAGATTGCCAATTGCTTTGACACAAAAGCTAGAAAAAATGTATCTCATCCGAAAGCGTTGTTCCCTATCTCTCTCCAGCATCACAGCTGTCAAATTTGGCCCCTAAACTGCCTGCCCTTGATTAAAGGAGGGAGCCAAAGAAAGAGAAATAGTCTGCCAAGTTAGGTGGCCATAATCCTCAATATTGGTAATTACACTGCAAATTCATTGAGCTTTGTTGTTGAAGCTCAGGAAGTGCTACTCTGGGTTCTTCTAAGCCAAAATTGTTTTCAATCTTTCAAAGACTCAAAAAAATTAAAGGTTCTCAAACATCTCCTACAGCTAAATTGCCCTCTCCAAGGTTTTGTCAGATTTCCCAAGGCAGCTGGTACAGAGAATGGTCACCTGAGAAAATTTCAGGCAATCATAGAAAATTCCTCATCTGCCTCATTTTCTCAGAAAGGGAGTCTGTCTCCATACAGGTCTCTCTGGGAAGCAGTCTGAGGTCTCAGCTCCTCGTGGTCCTTAGTTCTGAAATTTCATCAAGAGCAAAAGAGCTCACCTGCTTCTCCACCTCCAAACAAACCAAAGAGTGAAGTCATGGTTTTGCCAGATGTGGGTGATAAGCACTTTGAAAACCCCCATTCCCTTCACTGATCTTTTCTATCTCTGGCAGTAAAAGCATATTGTTCTTCACTCTTTTCTGTCAGACTGAAGTTGGAGATGAATTAGCAACTGGGTCTCTCATTTTACTTGTGAGTTCTCCTCCCCAACAATAGCATGAGTTTAGCTGGATTTCTATATTCTCTTTGTGAACATCTGACCTAGATTCTCCATCAATGTCGAGTGTGTGCGATAGTCTCCTGATTGCCCTGCTGCTGAGGTAGCAACATCACATATCAGTTTCACAGTCTATGAACAAGACTCAATTATTCAACACCCCTGCCACAACTGGCATCGAGTCAAACTATTCCTCAGCTATCTAACAAATAAAACTCAAGAATTATTGTGTTTAATTCTTTCCTAACCTCATGAAATCAAATACATATCCACTGAGTGCTTAACATGGTTCAAAAATCTCTTCCACTGGAAGCCACCTTTACAGTTTCAACTCCATTCATCCCAAGCTTCCCGAAGAATATACTTTTAAATTATTTTAAAACTTTCACATTAAAAAAAAACATTGAAAATGCTCCCATTCCACATTGCTTTATCCAAGCAGTATTAAAATCTGGGAAGTGATATCTTAAATCCACGGCTTAAGATGTTGATTCAAATATTATCTCATCAGAAAGCAATGTGTATTGTAGCATCTGTGCCCAAATACCTTTGATGATATATTGATTGTTACACATACTTAGTGGCAAACAATATTCTAAAAGAAGCTCTTTGACCTTGAGTGAAAAGCCAAGAGAGAGCCAAAGGAACAACCCTAAGTCACTTCTATACTGTTTCATTTTTCTATAAAGTTATCAACCATGAAAGAAATATCCATACCTTGCATTTGGAAGCCTGACACATTAGTATTATTAATATTTATTGTAATTGTCATGGTAGCAGTATGAATAGTAGTATGAGTTGTCATTTATTGGACACTTATCATAAGCCAAGCACTATATCAAATGCATAATGCATTATCCATAGATTTCATAACTGAATGCCTGACTAAGCATGAAAGAAAAGATGAAAAAAGAAAAATAAATATTTCAAGGATAAATATATAAGAAGGATAGGAACACTAAAGACTCAGTTAAGACTCATTGCAGGGTATAAATTAAGAGAAGACAAACTATGTTAAACAACTAAGTAAGGAATGGACTCTCTATCTCATGTCTAACATGGAGAAAACTAAAGCAGACTAGGTAAAGGATGGAACTTAACTCTGCCTGTGTATTCACTGACACACACTATTTAAATTTACATGCCTTTATATGGCAATATATTCTCCATGTTAAAAGTATGTATAAAATTTAAAAAATCCATTCTCTGTGTTATTTTTCAGCAATTGAATGTTAAGTAATAACATTTTTGAGATTCAACATCATCATTGTACAATAAAAATTAATCAAAATACTTTTCCAGAATAATACTTTTATGGCATAAGTTATCAGATAATTGATGGGAAATTGTTTTTGAAATATTAAAAGTATCACATAAATGTAAAACACTTTCATTCTTGTCTAAATGCAGCTACCTGAAAACTCATAGTCAGCCACTAACACCCTTTATAAGGTTAGGAGACATTTTAAAAATAATATCTTTATCTCGATGAATGTCACTAAAGAGTATAAAGAGAATGGACCTAAAGATCCATGTGGAAGTGCTACCCGAAGACAGAACATCTGAACATTTCCTTTTTATTTCCATTAATGAATTTAATCATTTACTCATTCTCTGATTTCCTCATGAGAAATTATGAACTTGTTTCCACCTCTTCTTTATAATCAGACAGGAATAGGATAATAACTTTCTGTTCATTGGCTGTAATGAAATTGACTTTTAGGGAGACATTTGGGAGATGCTCAACTTAACTATGAGATTGTATCCAGTGATAGGAGAGTAAGTGATCAATAAATGATATCTCATACCATTGTTCTCATGCCAGGAAAAATAGCTTTGTTAATAACTAAGTTTTACATTCTTTCTAGCAAATTCTCTCCATGACCAAAGTTTAGTCAAAATTCTTGGACCCTACCAAGACCCGGTTTCTAGGTAGTCTTCCAAGAACCCATTTTTTAGCAAGGACCTTATCTTCCATAGACATCTGATCATCTTATCTCATTGAACATCATCATGTCAAGCTGCTATATGAGTACCTAGTCTACCTTTCACATGAATTTATTAGGTTCATTAACCCAATATCCCATATATTTGAAGTTTCTTTTTAGTAACTTTCCAACCATTAAGTTGTCTATATTACTCTGCTTTGTGACTATAAATTTCTGTTTTTGCTTGTTGTGTTCAGAAATGAGTCAACTCCTTTCCCCCAGTACATATGCCACAAATACAAATTGTAGCCACGCCCAGACTGTCACAGTCGTCACATGTAGTCTTGAAGTTCTAAGAAGAATTGTGTTATTTTTTTCATATGACTCAATGACAAATGTCTTATATCTCCCAGGTCATTCTCATCAGCTTGTATGGATGTTAAAAGTATAGACATCTGAGCTCTTTCTTAAATTCAGTCAAGATGTATCAAAGTATCTTTTTGAGATACTGTATTTGAGGAAGATAGCCCTGGATAGGTTTATTGGCAAGATGCACGAACTTTTTAGGTTTGAACCTAATATCAACTCTGATTGTTGGAGTTCCATCCATCTCTCAAAAGAAAATGAATATCCTCTTTGGCAGAGGGTAGCATAAAGTTTTGCCTTGAATTATTTTAGCAATTCATTTTTCACAACATAACAATCTCCTGTAAGTTAAAATAACTAGAGAGATAAGGGTAAAGTTTACCATGCTGGATGCTATGAAAGAAATACTTAGACCTGACTGTCTGAAAAGAAGTCAGAACCCAAGGAAGTCAACTGTAAAGCAGTCTCACCCAGAAATGGCTGCTTAAACCCAACCAGAACAATGACATTATCAATGGACATGTTAATGTGGAAGGGGTAAAAATTTTGCAGGATTCCATACGCAGACAAAAAAAACTTTAGAAAAATAATGACTGCTGGGAGAAGAATTAGCTTCTCCCAAGAAGAAGTAGCTTTGTTGGTTTCCAGTGCAGTGGCCAGGCTTGAAACCATATACACACTGCCAGCAAAAAAGATACATCTGATTCTACACTAGGACACGTGTATTCAAGGACACAAGCATATACATGCATATGTATGTACGTATCTAAGTGTGTGTGTAACCATAATCAGAAAAGAAGTTAGCAAGTGTGGGGGCAGACACATTGGAAAGATTTTAAGGAGGTTAGCTGGGAGGCCCTGGAAGGAGGAAAGAGAGTAGACAAAGTAATACAACTGTATTTCAATTTAAAATAGAATTTTAAAAAGAATTCTTCAAAGCTTGCCTAGAAGTTCACAATGAGACAAGAGGATAGGATGGCAATAATTCACCATTTTTTTCCAATTTAATGTTGATTATTGCCTAAACATAATAGTTTATATTATATGTCTTGAATAAATATTTATACTCTTAGGATAGGTTAAATTTTTCTAGGGTAAGATATTATGTCTTATCCCCACCATCTGCCACCACTAGCCTAATTTCTCTCATATCAAATGTTCTGACTCCATATTTGCTGCCTTACTCCTTCAAATCTCTGGTACCACAGTGTGCTATTCTCTACTGTGTGTTTGGATCATGGATGTCTCTATAACTTTAGTACCAGTGGTTTTACACCCCAGCCTCCTACTTTACTGCAGACTGCAAGCTACTAGTCACATTATTTTTAATAACTATGTCAATATAAAGCCACCCACTCAATCATCTGGAACTCAGTAATTGTGGCACAAATCACACAAGGACAAGTGAAACTTTAAACAAGCCCAAAAACACTAAAAGTGTCTCCCAGACTGTCGCTGAAAACAACTCTGGACCAGAGAAAGAGAAGACAGTGTTATAGACCATCTGATCTCTAGAGGTGCAAGAATACTGTCATGGTGGGGCGATTTGATACCCTTTTTAACTAGTATAGGGTCTTACAGAGAAATGCAACTTGCCTGCAAAAGCAGTCAATGCTAAGTTTATCTACCAAGCTGATTTAAACTGAAGGTTAAACAGAATTTTCTGTTGGGTAATTGTTTTTTTTTTTTAAAAAAAAGTAAGATCAAAGAAATATGTTCTAAAAAGTTTCACTCAACAACGTTTTTCAATGTGTTAAATGTAACTGGGAAGAAGTAGGGTGACATTGAAAGTTGGCTCCACCAAAACACTTGCTTTGCAAATGCTAGCAACAAATAAACAGCATTTGGGTAAACGATCATTTTGTTCTGACTACATAAATAGAAAGAAGTCTCCAAATGCTCCAGTGCCTTCTTTATGAAAGACCTGTCAACCACAGATGCTGTTCTTGGTAATGCATTACTAGAGATACGCATACACCTTGTTTTCACAGCTATTAACCAAATGTTAAATATTATGCAAGGGCCATTTGAAAACCATGTGTGTCTGAGATGCATTTACTTTATAATTTATTGTATAATGTTCTCAGAAGGAACTAAGGAAAACAAAATATGTGGAAAAAGGACTTACTTACAAGAAGTTTCAAAAATAAGGGTATCAAAACCCAGTATGTGTCTAAGTAAAAGTAATTAAGTGCAGCAGAGATGACGAAATAGGGTACTGAAAAGACATATTCTGAATCCCACAGCGTACAAAGCATGAGTAATACTGGCTCTTGCTACTATCATTAACAATTTGTAGTACAGTTAAGAACTGCCTTTCTGCCCTGAATGGCCTACATCTTATTGACTCATTGGTCATAGGAGCGTCATAGACCTCCTTAAACCTCAGAAGGCTATTGGTTACGCTCCATATCCTGATTGTAAGGTTCTATAGCTAAAGGCACAAATTACCTACATCATTACGTGAAAAAATCCAGCTGATGCTCAAGTAGAAACTTCAGCCTATGGAGAAGAATTCATAGTGATAGAAGGTACTTCATTTGCTTTTATAGTGATAGGAGGCACTTTGTGTGAATTTTGGGTGGTTAGGGAAGTAAGAAGGATCTGGGAATGACTTGGGGAAGGCAAAGAATAGCCTCAAAATATACTATATAAAGTGAATAGATAATTAGGTTATTTGGAATTTTGATGTCTAATTTCTTGAGTTCTTTATATATTTTGGACATCAGTCCCCTCTCTGATATAGGGTTTGTGAAGATCTTTTACCATGCAGTAGGCTTGCTTTTTGTCTTATTGACTGTGTCCTTTGTTTTACAGAAGCTTCTCAGTTTCAGGAGGTCCCATTAATTTATTGTTTATCTCAGTGTCTGTGCTACTGGTGTTATATTTAGGAAGTGGTCTCTTATGCTCATGTATTGAAGGCTACTTCTCGCTTTCTCTTATATCAGGTTTGGTGTGGTTAGAATCATAGTGAGGTCTTTAATCCATTTGGACTTGTGTTTTGTGCATTGGATTTATATTCATTCTTCTCCATGTTGACAACCAGTTTTGCCAGCACCATTTGCTGAAGATGCTTACACAGAGAGTTCTCAACAGAAGAATCTCAAATGGCTGAAAGGAAATGTTCAACATCCTTAGCCATCAGGGAAATGCAAATCAAAACAACTCTGAGATACTATCTTACACCAGTCAGAATAGTTATGATCACAAACACCAATGATAGTCTATGCTAGAGAGGGTGAAGAGCAAAGGGAACACTCCATTGCTGGTGAGAATGCAAACTTAGACAACCACTTTGGAAATCAGTATGGCAGCTTCTCAGAAAATTGGGAATAAACCTACCTACCTACCTACCTCAGGACCCAGCAATATCACTCTTTGGCATATACCCAAAAGATACTCAATCATACCAAAAGGATATTTATTCAGTTATGGTCATAGCAGCATTATTTGTACTTGTCAGAACCTGGAAACAGTCTAGATGCCCCTCAACTGTAGAATGAATAAAGAAAATATGGCACATCTACACATTAGAGTGCTACTCAGTGTGTGTGTGGGGGGGGGGGGAACAATGACATCTTGAAATCTTAATGCAAATGGATGGAACTAGAAAAAAAAATCCTGAGTGAGGTAACCCAGACCCAGAAAGAAGAACATGGTATGTACTCACTCATAAGTAGATACTAACTGTAAAGCAAAAGTATTGAGCCTATAGTTCATGATCCTAGAGAAGTTAAGTAACAAAGTGAACCCTGAGAAAAACATACATAGATACACCTGGAAAGGGAAAGAGACAAGATCGCCTGACAAAATTGGGAGCATTTGGGGTGGGGGAAGTAGGGAGTGTGGAAGGGGAAGACAAGGGGAGAAGGGAAGAGGATAAGAGAACTTAAGGGAATGGGATAGTTGAGATGGAGGAAGGACAGAGTTGCATGCAAGGAAAGAGATATTTTGATTGAGGGAGCCATTATGGGACTAGCAAGAAACCTAGCACTAGAGAAATTTCTAGGAATCCACCAGGATGACCCCAGCTAAGACTCTAAGCAATAGAAGAAAGAGTGCCTGAACTGGCTTTGCACTGTAGTCAGACTGATGAATTATCTTAAATATCACCATAGAACCTTCATTTATCAACTGATGGAAACAGAGGCAGCAACCTGCATTGGAGCACTAGACTGAGCTCCCAGCATACAGTTGAAGAGTGGAAGGAGTGAGAATGTGAGCAAAGAGGTCAAGACCATGATGACTACACCAAATGAAACAGTTTACCTAAACTAATGGGAGCTCAACAACTCTAGCCAGACAGGGAAGGAAGCAGCATAGGTCGAAACTACACTATCTGAATGTGGGTAACAACTGTATGGCTGAAGCAGACTGCGGGGCCACTGGCAGTGGCACCAGGATTTATCCCTATTGTTTGTACTGGCTTTTTTGGAACCTATTCTCTTTAGATGAATATCTTGCTCAGACTAGATATAATAGGGAAGGCCTTGGACCTTCCCCCAAAGCAGTGCGCCTTACCCTCTCTAAGGAGTGGTTGGGGGTGGGGTGGGGTGTAGGTGGAGGGAATGGGAGTATGGGAGGGAGTAGAAACTGGAATTGGTATGTAAAATGAAAAAATGATAGCTTGTTTTCTTTAAAAAAAACAAAGTAAATAAAATTAAATAAATAAATAATCACAAGGTTATATTCTTAAAAAAACAGATTAGATAATAAATAAATAAGAACTGCATCTCTGTACTTGAACTCAAGCTACCATCTTAAGGATCACCTGGGGAGAGCGTCAAATTCCAGCCTTTTGTATAGATACTGTTTATGAAAGTCAAATCATTAATTCATTAGCAAACCCTGCAATTAGATTCAAAGCATCCCAGGACTTGTCTTCCTATTTAGTAATAATTAGCACATGCCTCTGAAACTAATTGCAGGTGTACTTCCAGCATTTCATCCATATCCAAGGACCTTCGAGATCTGATCATTTGTACTAGCAGTGTAATCCTACCAGAATGCCCTCAGTAATGTTCTTTGATAAAAATTCACCACCATGCACATTTTCTGAAAGGTAGGCTACTTAGCTTAGATACTACTCTAAAATGTTGTGACCGCTGTTTGTTTCAGTAATACGGGGAGAAACCTCTAGAGAAGGAACTAGAAAGAGCAAATACACACATGAGTCCCATTAGCCCACCTAATAAATAACACAGTCCACATATTGCATATCATTTCCTCTACATCAATAATTCAAACACTGATTAAGTAGATTGCTAAAGCAGTGTTTGCTGCAACCCTTGAAAAGCTGAAAGACAAACAAACAAACAAGACTTCCATCTTTGGCAGTGTGCCCATCAAATATCAATGCGCTGTTGATTATCATTGAAAAACGAGAGGCCAGCAGCCATTTTTCCTCAAATCCTCTGCTTAAATTATGAACTGAGACAGTGCTCCTGGAATCTCCCATTTTACCCTTGAAACAAGGGCAAATAGCTAATTAAATGCTATTTGCCAAGGTTCGTTAGCTGGAGTTCTCCTCCATGTAGTTAAGAATCAAATCTGGGACTATGATGACCTATGAGTTATCTAAACCTGAGCAAGCTTCCCATTCCCCTCTGGAGAGTTGAGGCAAGCCACGAAGAATGATATACACGGCGAACTTTGATATCAGATTTCCTGAAATGGAAGCCACAGAAGTGAAGATGAATTTTTCAAGCTCTTTGTCTGTCAGAGCCTCTACTGTAATTCATATGAAAAGAGAAAGGACTACTTTATAGTAATAAAATGAAGACGAAAATAAAATAATACAAACAGAAGACTGCTACAATAGCTGGAAGATGATGGGAGCTCTAAGATCTGGGTACTGTTTTCTTTGTTCCTGACCCTAATTGCATATAGCCTGAGTAATAGAGCAACCAATAAAAACTGAGGCTCACACAGACTTAGCTCATATTCCCCTTCTAGTCTCTTTGTGCATCTATAGGTTTTCCTGGAGGTTGGAGGGGTACCCGGAGACTGAAATTTGAATAGCATTCAAGTAGAATCAGCATTCATACCTATTTAAGGCATGTGTGAGGTCCTCTAATGGTAGTAGAGGTAGTGTGTTGCGGGTCAGATTTTGCACAGTTTGCTTAGAGAAAGGATACAAAACCATGAGTCAGGAGCAGAAAATTGGCACGTGTTGCGGGAGGTCCTTCCGCTCCTCCAGCCTATAGCCGCTGAGATACCAGCCCATTAGGGTGTGGTCTCTCTCCCTTTAAAAAAGCGGCCACTTCCCTCTCCTCTCTCTCTTCACTTCCTGCTCCGCCTGCTACTAGGCTCCCTTCCTGGTTGCGCAGAGGGCTGACAGTGATCTGTAAGTTTTTTCCCCTTTAAATAAATACTACCCTATTAATCATAATTCCAAACTGCTGTGGCATTGTTTGTGACATACGCCTTCAGGCACGAAACTGGAATATAATAGAAACTCTCAGTTTAGATATTTGTCACAATACAGGGTGATCATAATTGGTCATCTTACTGGTATGAAAAAAGTGAAAAGCACTATAAGCCTCTGCAGTGATTCAGATCCCACATAAAAGCACAAGGAACGTGTCTGGCCTCAAACATGAGCATGAAGTAGAGGTAGGCAGTGCTGTGTGGGGTGAATTAGCAGATAGATATCTGTCTGGAGGTAGATGAAGACAGATGAGGATCCAGCACAGCTATTCACCTGCAAATGGCAACAGCTGCAGAATCCAGGATCAGCTCAAAGTTATGCAGATCTTCAGGGTAGCAAGTGCTGGGGTGACAAGGAGAGCCCACCAGTATGGTCAAGGTGAGGCATCTATCTAGGAAAGAAAGCTGGTTATTAGGCTGCATCTTCACGGAAAGCATCCTTTCCTGAAGCCCCGCAGTACTTGAGAGAGTGAGCTACCAGAGTCACTCAGAATTAAGCTTGAATGTTAGTAGGCCTTCATTAGTGTTCTCTGGTCACTTACTCCTGGGGTATTGGCTTCCATTTATGCTGTGCTTTCTGTCTTAGAAAGCCTGTGCTCATTGTTGTTGCTGGTCTGACAAATAGCTGCACAGGTTTTCTTTCTTTCTTTCTTTCTTTCTTTCTTTCTTTCTTTCTTTTTTTTTTTTTTTTTTTTGGCAGTAGCTGAGCCACAATACTCAGTTGTGGCAAAAACTTATCCCCCCGCCCTAATTCTCAGAAGACAGGATACAGTGGTTTTGGAGGTGGGAATATGACAGCTGGGCTACGAAGACACATTCTGCGTTTGTGCTGGGTATCTTTGGTTGGTTTTTCCTCTGTATTCTTAACATTTTTGTCAAGTGAACTATAATCAAAACAAATTGCAAATTGGTAACAAAGAGAAGTTTTTGAAAAAAGTATGCTTCTTTCTAGTGTAACATTCAGTTTATAAAGTGGAAGATAAAAGTTACCTACCTATTATTCAAAAATGCCTAAACATGGGCTGAATAAGAACCACAATAGATATGAGCAAATAGAACGAGAACAGCAATAGATCAAAGCAGGTCAGGGGAAACCTATGAGGTCTCAGCTCTCAAAGAACTACAGTCAACAAGGAATGCTGATTGGGAGAAATAGTGTCCTCCAGGGAAGAGTACATCAATTGCTTATTCGATACCAAACGGTCATCATTTAAATCATACATATAAGTAACATTATACAGACTAAAAAGATTTTATTTAGGAGTATATATGTATATAATATTCATACATGCACGTAATACCAATTAGTGAAAAAGTAGCATGTGAATTCGAAAGAGAGAAAGGAGGAGTATACAGGAGGATTTGAAGGGAGGCAAAGGAAGGGAGGAATTCAATACTGAAGACACTGAAGCAAAAAGATTAATTTGTTCTGCTTCATACTCTTAATAGGGATCAAAGTCTATATGAAAGCCAGGCTACTGGACTGCTTGTAACTCTGCTACACACTCCACCTGGAAGTAGGCGCCGGGCTTACAGTGTTACAAGGCTTTAGTCTATCATTGCCTCCCCTCCCACTGCCCTTCCATCCTGCAACACAGCACCTTTTGAGTCAAACATGCGACTTGGGACCTGGGTTTTATCACAGTGCAAAGTACTCCATCTAGTCTCTTTTCTCATCTCAACCTTTCCTTTTTGTCATTAACAAGTCTGAAGGTAAGTGACTCACAAGGCACCACTTGCTTTAGGTCAATGCTCTAATATGACTCCAAGGTAGAGTATGACAGAACCAAGTCCATACCTGTAAGACCACTTCCCATAACAGTATTTAACTTTCTTACGTGCCATGCGCTCCAATTATTACATGCTCTCTATGTTATTGTTCACGTAAACCTACCGATAAGCAGTGCTTTGGTTTCAAATGTAACACAAAATGCTTCCACTGGCCCACGGTTCGTTATTCTTTTCTCACTCTACATCTTCCTTGCACCTTAAGCAGAAGCACACAAACACAAGAGAGAAAGAAGAGAGATTGATTTATACACACTGCACAGAGCATATAGTTCAAAGGTATACAGAAGGGACCATCTCTAAGAATTTGCTGTTTTAACATGCTTAATGACCATCAGGCTAGTGTGTGTGCGCATGGGTTTCCAGTATTTGGGTCACAGAGATCAATTTATCAAATAGAGCACTGGAAGAGCTTCTTCCCTCATTCTGTGCCCCACCAGTATATCCTAATTCAGAATGAGGCAGGAAGCTCTTCCAGTGTCCTTTGCTTTAGGATACAGATGGGCACAAAACCTTTCCATATTTGATAAATTGATTTCTGAGACTTTTCTGTGGTGCATTATTTTTAGTAACATGGGCATGGAAAAGAACAGGTGGTGTCTTGAAATATTAACGATCACCCCCAGATAATTAATCTGGTAACATTTGAATTTAGAAAGTAACACTCCCCAAAAGTGTGTGTAAAGTTTTTTTTTTCTTGTCAGCACTAAATACACCCTATCTTCAACCCTCAAGTATCACTTAACAAGGGGTGTTACCACAGAAAAGTCTCACAAGGGAGGGAAGAGTCCAGAACAGCCTTAAGGACCACAAAATTCCTCTCTCCCATGTCCATCACAATTAGTTCATTTGAGAAGAGTGGTAACCAAGACCTTCCAAAATAGGGTCTATAGACTCTGATTTCAGCTCAGAGGATTTATTTACCCTGAGCTCAAAAAATTCATTTACACACACACACACACACACACACACACACACACACACACACAACCCTTTACTAGCAACAAAACAAGGACCAGGGAACTTAAAGGACCCTTCACTGTGGTTACCTCTTTCCTCCACAGATGGCCACAAGAAGAGAGAAATACAAACCACATTTGTAAGAGCTAGATGCAAGGAAGGAATCAAGCAAGTCAGCCCAGAATACTGTGGACTAAACCCTATGTATTCTCATCCCCCAGTATAAAATCCTATGGGGGCAGCACAATCCTAGAGAGAAAATGGGAACCACAACAACAAAAAAAGGAGTGTTAGGGCACTTAGAAGAACTACTTTTATTTCTATAAGAAACAAAATATGAAATTAAAATGAAAAGCGGTATCAATATTGTACCACAGCAAGCAACAAAAGACAAACTTGCTCAGTCTCTCAAGGGCAGTTTTTTTTACTTGTGACACTTATAAATGATGTGGTCTCATCAAACTTTTAAACCTTTCATCATCTAGAAAACTGCTTAAATTTTTTATTTTATTTCAAAGGTCCATCATTTGTTTCCCCTAAGTTCAGTTCCCCTTTTATTTTCAAACATTATTCAGAACACAGTCACCATATAAAGACCATTACATAATGGATTTCTTTAAGTGTTTAATGTTTATTTGTGTGTATGTGTTTGTGTGTGTGCATATGTATGAGTGTATAAGCTTGCACACCCACACACATGAAGTTCAGAAGACAATTTGAAGGGGTTGATTTTCTCATTCCACTGTGTAGATTCCAGAGAATGAACTCGGATCATCTTCTTTGGCAGCAATCACCTCTACAGGTGAGCTATTTTGCCTGACCAGTGACAGGTTTCCATACTTAATATTTATACCATTTATTTTTGTGCCAGATTTCATGACTCAACTATCACTCTTCTTCACTGTACTATGCCAGTGAACATGACTGCAGTCAAACTACACAACTGTGTAGGAAGGCATGGTTGAAAAATAATCATTGTTCAAGGTAAACACTTAATGTTCTGTAGAAATCCAACTAACTCCCTCTAAACAAACTCACACTTTTATTTTCTTAGATTTTCTTAATTCTCTCCTGTTACCTCCAATGTATTTTATTTTGTAGGTTCTTAAGCTTTTCCTACTCCCAACATCTTTATGACCAAATAATTATTGCGCATGTAGATGGAGACAGTAGGTGTTTATCAAATATTTACTGATAACCATCAGAAATAAATCTTAAAATCATATAGATATATGTAGTATAATATATAAAAGGAAATACATACATATATATATTTATTTTTACTTTTTAAGAATTAAATCTTGCTTGCATGACTGATACTCTGGACTCACATCTTCAATCATTTTCAGAGTTGATCAATATTTTGATTTTACAATTGCCAATGTTGAGACTACACTTCACATGAATATGTACTACAAAGTGTGGAATTTTGTTTATGGTCATTTTACAAATTGTGAGAAATTCTTTCCTATCCCAAGCCAAATTCATCCATACATGATAAAAAAAATCCTTCAACAACTTAGGTAAATTTCTTCTATGTATAATGTGTTAAAAATTGTTTTTGTTTTTAACCATGAAAGGATAAATTCTTGTCATATGCTTTTTTCTGTACAAGTTGCTATAATTGTATAATTAACTTTCATTCAATTCGGAGGTAAGCCCTCTTGATCATACTGTTCGATCCTTTTAACAGGCTGTTGAATTTATTTTGTTAGTATTGGTTGATGATCTTCACATCTCTTCATCTGATAGTCTCTTTATGTTTGCTTTTCATGATAGAACTGGCTAGATTTGTTTTCTGAAGGTATGCATGTTTAGCTTTTGTTTCAGGCTAGTGCTGGCCTCATGAAATGTGTTTTAAATGTTTTCTTCTCTTAGATATTTTGAGAAAGTTTGAAGAAAATTTGCATTAGTTCTCAAGTGCTTGATGGAAACAATCCGTGGAGTTCTCCATCTCCAGAGCCACGGGAGAGGATTCCAAGGACATCAACTGTCCTTACTTGTTACTGACTCATGTACGTTTTCTATCTCTGCATGATTCATTCTTAGCAAACTGGATGACTCTAGGGTGCCTCCATTTCGTCTAGGATTTTAAATTAAATGGAGTTTCATTATTCAAATTTACCTCTTAGGGTACTTTTCATTTTGATGTGAATATTTATAATTTCTCTTTTGTCACTTCTAATTTTATTTGAGTCCTCTCTCTTCTTTCCTTACTCAGTGAAAGTTGTTCAGTTTGTTTATCTCTTCAACAAGTCCTTGCAATCCCATTTCTCTGTATTTCATCTGTTTCTTCTATGATCTTTGCTGTTTGTTTCAGTACCAACATAGGGTGTTTTTTTTTTCTTTTCTTTTTCTTCTTTAAAATATAAGATTGGGATTTTTATATGATCTCTGTTCCTTGATTCTTATGAGTCTGGATGGGATGGAACTGATGCTCTTTTTCATCTGCTCATGTTAGGCAAATGCTCTACCACAGAGTTACATCTCCAGCCCACATCATCTTTCTTTCTTCATGTAGTCAATTATGATAATCTTCCCTCTTAGAACTGCTTTTCATTCAGCTGACAGTATTTTTTGTGTGTGCTGTGTTTTCATTTTTACCTATTTCAAAATAGTTCGATTTCTTAATTAGATTCTCTATCCATTTGTTCACAGGTTCATGTTTAGTTTGCTCACATAAGCAAATCGTTTTCATTTTCATGTTTTTGAGTAATAGTTTAACGTCTTTACAAGGAGAGACTTGACACGAGTTCAGTTTTTTTAAGTTGACTTGACATTTGCTGCCTAGCAGATGTTCTACCCTGAAGAATGTTGCATGTGCACTTGAGAAGAACGTGTATTCTGTTGCTGTTGGATGCCCTGAATATATGTTACATCCATTTGCTCCAAACACATGTCAAAACCAATTTTTCTTTACTGATTTTCTGTCTGGATGATCTGTCTCCTGCGGGAAGTAGAATGTTGGAATCTATTACTGTAATGTGATATGTCTCAGATTTATTCATGTTTGTTCTCTGTATCTAGACATTCCGATATTGGGCTGTATATATATTTATAGTTTCTTGTATGTAGCTGACAAACTTACTCCATTATCATCACAGATCATCATTTTTACTCTAGAAACAATTTGGATTGAATTCCATTTTGTCTAATTTAAGAATAAGAATTCCTGCTTTTTACTATATGCATTTATTTTTAGGTTGGACAAGTAGAACGCAGCACAGGTACAGGGTCATAGGACAGTTTTAGGGTAGTCAGCAGCTCTCTCTGTCCACTATGCAGGTCCTGAGAACCAAATCCAGGTCATCAGGCTTGGCAGCAAGTGCCTTTACTCACTGAGCCATCTCCTTGGCCAAGCTTTCCTGCTTATTTTTCTTCATTTTTTCTTTGCATACAATATTTTCTTCAGTCCTGTCACTATTACTTCCAGCATATCTTTAAGCCTAAATTGCCTATAGTTGAGTCTTAATTTTTAATCTATTCAGCCACTTTAATTTTTTGAGTTGAAAAATTTTAATCTGTTTATGTTCAAGATAATATTTAGTGCTGCCTTTTTTGGTTGTTTTTAGTTGATATTTTCTTTCTTCCTCTTTTGTGTGTATATGCACATGGTTGTATTGTTTTTTTATTTAATCACTCTTTACGAAATTATTGAAATGATATTCATTTTAGTACTTTTGTCCTCTAAGATTTATACTGAAGACCTGTTGACAGAGGTTTCTGTCCTGCCTGTTCCTACAGCCATTTAGTCCCAAAGAAACACTCAGAGGACTACATGAATTATAAACTGGTTGGCCTATTAACTCGGACTTTCTTATTAACTAACTCTTACTTAGTACATTAACCCATTCTTCTTGTCTATGTTAGCTATGTGGCTTAGTACCTTTTATCAGCGGGACATTCTCATCTTGCTTCCTCTATGTCTAGGTTATGACTGTAGGCTGAGACTTTCCTCATCCCAAATTTTTCCTGTTTTCATCATTCCGCCTATATGTCCTGCCTGGTTACCCCACTTATACTTTCTGCCTGGCTACTGGCCAATTAGCATTTATTAAAACAATACAACTGATAAATCTTTACAAAGTACAAGAGCCTTGTCCCATAGCAAAGACCCATATGATTTTTTTTTTCAATCCACCTTCACAGTGTCAGAGCATTTAAGATTTGGCTATATATTGAAAGGCCTTAGGTTGGACTCAAGGGGGATATTGAGGCAGATTGACCTTTTGAGTAAAAAGATTTATTAAAGTGACTGACAGAGAGAGAGATAGCAGTGTGGAATGAGTTCTGAGGAGAGTTTGGGCCCATGTAGATGATGAGGAAAGAGGGGATCCTTTCCTATAGGTTTTCAGGGGGAAAGTGAGGTTTCCTGCAGCATGGATGATGAGTTGTCCTCAACCAAGCTGCCCTTGATTCTCTGGCAACAGGTGAGGATATAGATCACTTGTATTGCCAGTAATGGAGGAAGGATATGTGTCCTAGAGATTGTGTGGAAAGACTGGAAGAGAATCACTCATTTAAGGCATACCCATGTTACATGTAAGGGTGTGTGACCTTAGTAGCCATCTGATAGCTTGGAGTCTGTAAACCTGCACAGGGAAGCATCCATTTGAAAGAGAGAATTATTCACCTGCAAAACGGCCACATGAAGACTCTATTAAAGAATTTCAGAATCATAAACAGGCTCATTGTTGGGTGAAAGGGTGTAGTTTTATTGATAGATTCTTAAAACACCTGCTGAAGGTGGCTATAGCCTGATTCATTCCTAGTCCAAACCTCAACAGAAAATTTCATATAAGCTGTTTTTTTAATTGAGAAAATGAAAAAAAAGTTTCCGCCTCCTCCCAGCCTTCCATTTCCCTCCCCCTCCTCCCATACTTCTCCCCCTCCCCCAACTCCTCTCCCCCACCCTCTCCAGTCCAAAGAGCGGTCAGGGTTCCCTGCCCTGTGGAAAGTCCACTCCACCTTTTGATTCCTGAGCACTGCTACTGGTTATCTCTTGCACATTTCATCATAGTCTTCATTTCATCATATTATTCAGGCCAGAATTTTTTAAAGGATTATTTTACTTTAATATGTGTGCACTCATGTGTGCAGGCACCGATGGGAGCCAGAAAGGCATGAGAATACCTTGGAGTTTGAGTTACAGGAGGTTGTGAACCACCTAATATGGGCATTGAAAACTGAACCTGGTTCTCTAATAGAGCAACAAGCACTCTTAACCACAGAGTCATCTTTCCAGCTGGTGGGTCCTGAATTTTTATGTCATATGTTTCTTTATATGCTACATTTTCATTTTCATAGGAAATTTTCCTGATTTTTTCATTATTTCTCTATATTTGGTTCGTTTACTGAAATTACATAGAATGAGTATTTTTAAAAAAAATGTTTGATGGGAAATTTCATAGGCATTCATCTATTTGCTTGAAATTATTAAAACTGTGTGTGTTGTTTTGGTGAAGATGACTTCTTAGTTTTCTATGTTTCTGGGAGTCTTCCATTGATTCTGCACATTTAATGGCACAGACAATTCTTCCCTGGTCGTTTCCTATGAGGAAAGACCTCCCTTTCTAGAAGTATACATAAATAGAAGGGCACTCTCTGGATACAGTATGGAAACCTGGCCTTGGTTTAGAGCAAGCAGTGCAGTCAGTAAGCAGTCCTGCTGTCCCTGCTCAGCACAGCATTGATGACAGAGACCGGCATGTGGGCATCCCAGGAAGAGGAAGGGCTGTGATACTGGCAAAGACCGCTGCCTTTCTCCTGATCCCTCTTCTCTCATCAGGAAACCAGAGCTGAGTCATAACCAACATGAAATAGCAGAGAAGCCAGTTCCTGGGAAGGAGATGACATGAGAAGCCCCATTGGGAGAAAGTGGGTCTGTAAACAAAGAGGAGCTTCATTAGGGGTGCCTGGAAGAAAGAACCTAACAAATCTTGAACAAAAAGGGTTTCTGATTCTTACAAGTTTTCATGGGGGAGTCAGCAAGATCCCAACCACATGATCTAGCCTGTTCTGACCTAGTGACAAGTAAAACCAGATAGGTATTCAACAGATAGGTCTACAAACTTACCTGCCAACTGCCAGGGGGAGGGGCAAGATAATGGCACAGCATGATTCCTTTCTCTTTTTTTTTATTTTATAACTTTAAAAAATACCAATCCAAATGCCCACTCCCTTCTCTCCTCCAACTCCCTCCCCATACCCCCCCCACCTTTCCCACTCCAATCCTAAGAAAGAACAAGGCACCCGACCCTACAGCAAGTCCAAGACCCTCCCTCTTACATCTAAGTTGAGCAAGGTATACATCCAAAGAGAATAGGATCCTAAAAAGCCAGTACATGCAGTAGAGACAAATTCCAGTGCCACTGTCAGTGGCCCCTCAGCCTGCCCAACTGCCAAACCACATTCAGAAGGACTAGTTTGATCCCATGCTCTTTCACTCCCAGTCTAGTTGGAGTTGGTGAGCTCCCATTAGCTCAGGCACACTGTCTCAGTGAGTGAACCCCTCATGGTCTTGACCTCCTTGCTCATATTCTCACTCCTTCCACTCTTCAACTGGACCTTGGGAGCTCAGTCCAGTGCTCCAATGTGGTTCACTGCATCTGTTGTTGGACGAAGGTTCTATGCTGATATTTAAGATATGAGAGCAAGGAAAGAGATATCTTCCTTGAGGGAGCCGGTATGGGGTTAGCAAGAAACTTAGCCCTAGAAAAATTCTCAGGAATCCACAAGGATGACCCAAGCTAACACCCTAAGTAATAGAGGAGAAAGTGCCTGAACTGGCCTTGCCCTGTAGTCGGACTGATGATTATCTTAAATATCACCACAGCACGATTTCTTATCAACTCTCCGACCCAGAGAGAGAGAGCTTCCACAGGGAATGGGCTGGGCTTACTTCTACCTTTCCTTCCAGAGGCCTGAGGGGAACATCAGATGCTTGTCAGTTCTTTGTGAAACTAGACATATTATGAGAGGTGGTAGTAGAGAAGTGACTTGACTTCTAGTAGAGAGATAGGTACTAAGTGGTTTGTGATCTGGCAGTACCAGGTATGGTATGCAGTAAACCTGCGGTGGCAGTCACAGTAAAGACCGTTGTGCAGCATAGGTGAGTCAGCCACAGAGCCAGGCATCTGTGCAGGCACCGTAGGTGACGAAGGCAAAGGCAGTCTTACTGTTTCAGCAATTGTGTAAGGTGGGGGTAGTTGCAGAGTAGCTACAGAATAGACTTGGAACAAAACAGAGCTTTAGCAACTCCAGAGCCTGCACCATGGAATTGCACATGGTGGCAGTGGCATGATGCTTGGAGTACAAGTAAGTGTGGAGATTGGAGCTTTGAAGCCCGAAGTTCAAACTAGCCCACAGTAGTAATGATGTCATGGCTTCATGATGTGTCTGAGACAGAATTTCGTGCGGGATAGCCATAGATACAGAATCTGAAGTTCACATATGTATGGAGCAGCTTAGGTGTGACTCTGCGGGCTAGGATCAGAGCTAGTTCTCTAGGGCAATGCTTCAGATATCAGAGATGCATACACAGAAGTGGCCTGTAGCCACGGACCACAATGTAAGTCTGCCTGTATCAAACAGGTTCTAAGGCCCCAGGGCAGAGATGGTTTGCAGCAATAGTAACTCCAGTGCTGGCAGTGTGAACACACATGACACAGCTACAGAGTTGGGTTCTAGAACACAGGAACACATGGAGTAACAGTGGAGGCAGCCACAGGCTGCAGGTATATCTGGTGTGATCATATCTCCAGGGTCTTGGATGCATGTAGGGCTGGAAAGGTCAAGAGCTTTTTCACGTAACAGTATTCCACAATAGCATCTCCTTCCCCATGCGTTTACAGAATGAAGGACAGATTATCTCAGAGACAGGAGTGGCTAATGCAGAGAGGACTGGGAGATTGCTCTGGCAAGAACTGCTTATCTGATACTGATAGCTCCTGTCTGTGAAGTTACTCTGTGTTTGCTTGTTTGCTTGCTTGATTGCTCCACTGTGCTGATGCAGATTTAATTGGGCCCATGAGCTTTCCCTGGGCTATTTTCAGTCGCAGATAGATAGGCTGTTCTCTTTTGATGGGAAGCAAGCAGTGCCTCCGACTCTACCTCCTTGCTGCCATGAACGGCAACACAAAGTTGTCAGAAAGGTAATCTATAAGTTTTGTAGAAAACAATAAAATAAAGTAGAAAATCTGTTACTTCAATATGGGTATATATGTGATTAAAAAAGGAAACAACAAGCAGAATTATTCTTATAGGTTTCTGTGTATTGATTTCCTGGAGTGAGGAACAGAGAAGAGCATTGGGAATGACATAAATAGTAAGAATAATGCTTTTATTCTTAAGCCGAGTGGTATATTAGTTTCTCTAACAACGCTATGGGAAAATGCCTTGTGAAACAAGGGAAAGAGGAATATGGATGGGAACTTGTTTTCAGAAGGTTGAAGTCCTTTAAAAAAATAGGTATGAAGAATGACTTTGTCTGTTACGGGGAGTGTGAGGCAGAAATTAGTCCTACTGTAGTAATTTAGGAAGCAGAAATCAAAACGGAACCTTCAATGCTCCACCATGAAAGCCCTGCTTCCGGCAGCCATGCCTCCATCTCTTAAAGCCCGTTGGGCTTTGAATTAGCTCTACAAGCTTGGGGACAGTCCTTCAAATATAAGGCAATGGCAGATTTTTATATGCAAACTGTAACAGGTGGGAAAACAAGAATTATTTTCTTATTCTTCCATACCATATAAATACTCATCTTATGCATAATGAATATCCCATAACTTTTAAGGGAAATTAAAACTAAAAATTATCTTTACCAAGGTCATTATTGCTGCTGTTCTTTAGGATAGTGTGGAAAAAACAAACTGGAAACAATACTACTTTTAGTTCTGATAAATTATTGCTTTAACAAAGGTAGAAAAAAAATATAGCAAACTAAACATAGATATCACTTCTGTGGGTAAATGTAGAGTCTCACTCCATCCATCCCTCTTCGTGTATGTGTCTGTGTGTGAGAGAGAGGGGAGGGATATGCATATGAATTTTAGTGTTTGGGTGTGCACACCCACATACATTTTTCAGACCCAGAAACCAGTGTGCAGGTTTCTTGTGCTCTCTTCTGATACTCACCAATCTATTTGCTTTGCTACCAAGTGTCTCATTGAACTGGACGCTCACCATTTTCATCTAGGCTTACTGGCCAGAAATCTGAGGACCTATCCATCACTCTTTTTAAATTCTCCTCTTGTTCAATTTTTTTCTTGGATTCTACAGTCACAGATAAATGCATAGATGGGGAAATGAATGACTAGGCGGAAAAATTTCCAGACAAACAAATAAGAGGGTGAGATGTGAAGAGTAACAGTAGTTATCCAGTTTCACCCTTTGGGATACACCGAGAGCAGAAATAATGTGTCAAAAACAGCACTTAGCTCTTGTCTGAGAGAGATAAAAGATGGAATAGTGTTTACTTCCAGTTTATGGCTTCCCTTTATATGGTGTATCATTTAAACATCATCTAAATCGCCATAGGATCTGACTCTGACAACAAAATTAACGGAAGGTGAACAGTGAAATATTTGAGAGAAGAAACCCCATTCAAAGCTTTTTACTAGAAATCAGTGAAACTAGACCAAATGCAAGCCTCCAATGCCTGCGAAAACATTTTAAGGGATATGCATCTGCAATCTCGACACACAAAATAACTCGCAGCCTACAAAAAGTCTTAAAGATAGCATTTCAATTCTCAGAGGCACAACCATCAGAATGTGGACCCTTAAAAGCTAAGGAAAGAAATTGTACAATGGAAAGATAAAATCTGCAGCTAAATAAGAGTCTTGTATAACTCAGGAAGAGTATAAAATTGATATGTCAAAGAACACGGAGAGTGAAATATGAAAACCATCGAAACCAATGGAAAGAGAAATGCATGAGAAGATAAGAAAATTCTTTGTGAAAATTGTGGAAAGATGCATTGGAAATGTCAAATCTTTCAAGTTGGCCATCAGGGAGTATCTGTCGTTTCTCTGAGAAAACGAAGACTGCTTCATATCAGCAGAAAATTGAGCATTTGTAGATACGCATGAGGTATGCTGGGTGTCACTTAAATGGATTGCTATTCCCTCTTCTACGCTTATTTGTAGCCTAGCTAATTGAGATGGAGAGTCTCCTCCACTAGTCCTGAAACACGCTGGTACTCAAAGATTAACACAAGTTCTACACCTGGGACGGCAGGGCTGGTGTTTGATTCATCACTTTTATCTTTCAAGCACACATTATAATACTTTTCTGATAATAACCGCATGACAAATTTTTGATAAAAAAAAATCTGTACAAAACTCTTAAAGAGAGAGATCTTCCCTATCATCTCAGTAATCAAATATGCTTTAAAATAAATTGCATATTTTCAGCAGCTTGGCAATAGAAAACACCAGGTTAACTACATCCCTGAACTTCCACAGAGCTGAATCTATGGCTTTCTCTGGTGTGGAATTTCAAAGACCCGTTGTACTAAGTAAATTAATGCTTTTTCATCAGAAGTGCTGTATGGAATAATAAAAATTTCCTGTAAGAAAAATTAGATAAAAGACTGCTAACTCTTGTGAGATTTCCAATAACCCTCTTGGCTTTGTGTATCCCCATTTCAAATATAAGACTGTTAAAGGCAATCCCTAAAGAAACTCCCTAGGATCCCCATTGGCTCTTTTGTATTGTTTCTAATGTGAGTCCATAGCAAAGAAAAAAGTAAAAATAGTCTACGTCGGTCATAAAGTGAACATTCTTAAAATTATCTTACTTCTCTAGATGTGGTATGAAAACAAAACGTAACTAACTAGTCAGAAGGAAAAAATTTACCAGAATAGCTGAACAGTACTTTTCTAATTAGGAAGTGATGTCAGGGAAACACTGGCAAAGCCTGTGAGCTCAGTAGAAGCAATATGTTGCCTCTGGAATTAGTATGCATAAAAGGGCCATTAGGGAAGGTTCAGGCTCAGACACGTGAAACAGCTTCAAGGCCAGGTTACCAGACAAGCAACATCACAATATGGCTGCTCTCCACAAACAGGCATCATACAACACACTCTGAAAATTAGGAGTTGTTAATCCTTGCTCCCCTTTGTCCGTCTCGTCTGCAATGCACCCTGGTCAGTGAAAAGCATTGCTTAATGGAGACTCTTGATTTGAAACTCCTGACTCTGCTTAAAGCAGGGCAGCAAATTTCTGTTCTTGGAATGTGTGCAGCACCTTTTTTTTTTTTTCTGATGGTATAAGGATTCCATATTCTATCACAGAGATACCAGCTCATTCATGTTCATGGCTGCTCTATTCACAAGCAAAGAAATAGACGTAGTTGAAATATTCAACTGATAAGTGGATAATAAAAATGTAATATCTTTACACAACAGAACATTATTCGGTTACTAAGAAGAATGAAATTGGAATATTTGCAGGTAAATGGATGGAACTGAAAAATAAACATCCTGAGGTGGTAACCCAGCTGTACTGTATATGATCTGAATCTCTGTATATGTGTTTCCTTTAGAATAGCCAAAGAGGTCAGGAAATTAATAAAGACCCATAGTGATGGGATTTCAAGGCAGGGAGGACAGAATGCACTGATATAAAAGATTAAAAGAGAATAATGGAATAGGAAAGCTACATTAGTGTTGGGGAGGGAACATCATCAGGAAAGGTGACAAAATATGGAATAGGATAAAATAACACTAAAGACAAAAATAGTCATATGGAAATCAACTACTGTACAAACAAAAATATCGAGATGGATATATAAGCAGAGTTAAAATGGAGCCACATTATAACAGGACTGCTGTGACTCCACTAGATCTCACAGACTGACAAACAAAAGACCAATGATAAGAATGGGTTACTGGAGTTGTTGATCAATGAGGTTTCATGGACTCAAAACATTACAGGCTATGGTTAATGACCATAGTTATTCTCCATAACTTGACAGTGAGACCTATTGTTCTGGATGCCACAAACTTCTCATAGGATATTATGATATCACAATGGTACTGACTTGGAAGTGTTGTTGGAATTGTTGCAAGTAATCATCAATCTTAACCAACTACAAACCTTATGAGATATAACAATGAATGGTCTGTTAGGACATGCCCACCAGTGCAAAAGTGGCATGAGCCTCATGGTAGTCGTGGCTACTTTATGACTGGATGTAAGTCCTGCTCCACAAGATAAGACTCATATCTGGCACCATTATACTATACAGCCAGGAACCTCTGATGTGACAGATCATAGGTCCTAAGCAAAGCCTAGTATTATTTAGTCTGCTGAGTGGACATAGTTTTAAACTGGCTACTGATGATTTAAAGTTATCCCCTGAAAATTAATACATTACCCAATAATCATCAGAGAGCATCAATTTGTTGTACACAGTGCTTCAGAAAGAGCCCACTGGTCGAAGTACAAATGATAAGAGACTAAACAATGTCCAGACACAAATGAAACATATAAACCACACTCCATTCTCCCAGGGTTTAGGCATCGCTGTAGAAGAGAAGAAGGAAAAAGCATAAGAGCCCCCTGTGGTGGGTAACTAAAATGAAACTGTGTCTTCTGGAAATGTTTGGGCCCCTGCACAAAAGAACTTACAGCAGCTGCAGCATCACACACAGCATTTGTGCAAGCCCAAGCCAAACAATATCCCAGAATGGAGAGGGAAGTTAGGCATGAAATTTCATCCCTAGCTGAGGAAAGAACGCTTCACAATTAATAGCCTCTGGGAGAAATATCATCATCTTTCTCTAAAAGCTTAGACCCTGATATGTTGACTATATTCCAGTAGAAAGTGAATATCTTGGATAACATCCAAGATTATCTGGCCAGAACTAACGTGTAACAAAGAGTTTAAAAAGGAGGTAGACACACAGTTAGGAGGGTAAATAAGGAAGGGTGGATCTAGGAACCGCTGGGGAGGTGAATAAAATCAAAACATATTACTGGGAGGATTGGAGGGAGGGAAATCTGCTGTCAGGATTTGTTGTATCCATGAAAAAATTTTTTTTATAAAGTTTAAACTTCTTTTTTAAAAAAAAAAAAAAAGATTTTTTTTTATTGAGAAAAAAAAATTTCCGCCTCCTCCCAGCCTCCCACTCCTCCCACCCACCCCCCACTCCTCTCCCCCTCCCTCTCGAGTCTGAAGAGCAGTCAGGGTTCCCTGCCCTGTGGAAAGTCCAAAGTCCTCCCCCCTCCATCCTGGTCTAGGAAGGTGAACATCCAAACTGGCTAGGCCCCCACAAAGCCAGAACAAGAAGTAGGATCAAAACCCAGTGCCATTGTCCTTGGCTTCTCAGCAACCCTCATTGTCCGCCATATTCAGAGAGTCCGGGTTTCTCCCCTGCTTTTCGAGTCACAATCCAGCTGGCCTTGGTGAGCTCCCAATAGATCAGTCCCACTGTCTCCGTGGGTGGGTGCACCCCTCTTGGTCCTGACTTCCTTGCTCATCTTCTCCCTCCTTCTGTTCCTCATTGGGACTTTGGGAGCTCAGTCCAGTGTTCCAGTGTGGGTCTCTGTCTCTATCTCCATCCATCGCCAGATGAAGGTTCTATGGTGATATGACTTGGACCTAGAGGGGCTTCCAGGTGCCCAAGGCGAGGTCCCCAGTTAGTTCCTGGGGCAGCTGAGGATAGGGAACCTGAAATGATCCTATCTTATAGCCATACTGATGAATATTTTGTATATCAAGAAGAATTTCTTAAAAATTCTCAGAAAGCCGGGCGATGGTGGCGCACGCCTTTAATCCCAGCACTCGGGAGGCAGAGGCAGGCGGATCTCTGTGAGTTCGAGACCAGCCTGGTCTACAAGAGCTAGTTCCAGGATAGGCTCCAAAGCCACAGAGAAACCCTGTCTCGAAAAAAACCAAAAAAAAAAAAAATTCTCAGAAGACTTACAAATGTATTTCTTGTTTTAAGGCCAAGAAAAATAGGTAACTTATCAGAAATGGTATTAGCTAAAATAAACATGAAACAATAATTACCATTTAAGGCTTTGAATGGTACATATCAGTTCAACATCTCCATATTAAAAATAGAAATCAACAATTATTCATGAGTTTCCAAATTCCAAATTAATGGTTTCTTTTTCTAACCTTTTCTATTGTCCTAAGATTTATATATCACAAGTGAAGAAAAGAACCTATATAATCCCTTTGTAATGAATTAGACCTTGCAAAAAGAACTTTCTGGAATGAATGAGTCATTTCAGTGAATGTCTATGCTCTGCATCACAAATGAAGACTCTTTGAAGTCCAGATTTATTTGTAACTTTGATCATTAACTTTTTCTTTTACATGTCTGATTAGGCTTAATGAGTTAGCTGAGTTAATGAAATGTGATGCCCCATTAAATACATCAACTGACAACAATTAATTCTTCAGAACACATTCTCTGTTGATTGATTGTATTTACTAGTGTAGATAAATTTAAGTGATGTGAGCCTTTGGCAAAAAAGCAGGAGTAGCAAACTTTGAAAGTTTTATTTAAAGAAAGTGATTAGTTTCTGATAGAAAATTTTGTTAATGAATTTAGAAAAAAATAGAACTTTTGCAGAGTCAAAAAAAATCAGGAAGGCAAATAATAGAAATAAATTGCCAGTCAATTAAAAAAATGAATCCTGTCATTAAAATTCTTACCTAGGTATTTTCTGGTTACGGAATAGATTGGCCACAGCTATTGTCTTACATCTAAGAAAAACTCTGCTAAGTTACCACTGCATAAGAAACAAAAGGAACTTTAGGAGTTTAGAAATAATGTTAGAAAATCATTTAAAAAATAGAAGCAATTTTGAATGTGCAGAAATCCCTAAGTCCCTTTATTCATTTTTTGATAATAGCCCAAATTCTCCCAAAGCACCTGAATCTCAAAGGAAGCCTGAACACTCTAATAAATCACCTTAGCAATAATGGGCTATCACAGAAACCTCTTCTTGAGATATGGATGGAAATTGTGTAGGATTTCCCTGGAGTGGAAAACCCATTCACTTTACCTAGTAAACAAAATTAACTAACCAAAGGAGAGCCTACTAGGAAATGAACAAACACCTCTTTAAACATAAATAACTCGAAAATGAGTAATGACATGGAAGAAGACAAGCAAATGGCAAGGGAACTCAGAGCTATGTAACTTCTAAGATAAATGTGCTTATGAGAGTGTGAACTGAGGAAATGGCGTCAGATGTTAGAGGAACACATTCAGTGAATGTGGGAAATACGTTGGTGAAAATGGGAAAACCCACAGGATTTTCTTCTATATTTCATAGAAGTTTCCTTGAGTTCATACAAAACAAAGTATAAAAACCATTTGTCAGGCATTTACCAGGTGAGCAGAACCACACAAAAATAAAAAATTCCTTGGGACATAGATGAGTAGAGTCTTTATTCCAATAGCCACATTTTGATTCTTGAATGAAGTGTCCTTGGTTTTTAAACAAAAACAACACCTATGGCTTGGAGATGAAGTGCATACACTTTGATCTGCAGCATAAGCAGAGTTCAGGGGTGATCCTTCTGGGAAATTATTAGCTCTGCCTAAGTCCATTGATTAACCAATTTATGGATATGAATTTGGAATAGACTGTTGGAAAGCAGAGGAGCTGCAGATAATAGTGCTTGGTTGGAGAGAGTAGGTCACTCATCCTATGGTTCTTTTGACATCTTCTCTTGGCCCTTTCTATTCTTTTCCCTGTCTTCATTGGTGAAGGAGGTAAGTAGCCTTCTCCACTACATGCTCCTGTTGCCATGATGTTCCAGATTACCTTTGTCCTCATCGTTTTCCTCATTGCAATGGAGTAAAAGACCCACTGCAACCTCTGAAAGTCAGAGCCCAAATTAATCTTTCTTCTTACTAAAATCTAATAGTGATTGTGTTAGTTAGGGTTTCTATAGCTGTGAAGAGACACTATGACCATGGCCACATTTATAAAGGAAAACTTTTAATTGAGGTGGCTGACAGTTTAGAGGTTTTGTCTGTTATCGTCATGATGAGTCAGGCACCCTGAAGTCAGACACGGTGCTGGAGAAGGAGCTGAGAGTTCCATATCTTGATCTGCAAGCAACAGGAAGTGAATGGGATCTACACTGAGTGTAGCTTGAGTATAAGAGACCTCAAAGACAAGCCCTACTTCTTCTAAAAAGGCCATATCTCCTCCAGCAAAGCCGTACCTCCTAACATTACCACTTTCTGTGAGCTTATGGGAGACAAGTACATTCAAATTACCACAGTAATGAATAAAAAATAAATCTGAATTTAATTAAAGAGTCAATAAAAGCTAATCAAAGAAACTTGTTCACTTAACCAGTCACTGAACATAGAAGCACTTTATTAAGTACGAGTGACTATTTACAACAGGGTTTTTGGCTGTCTTTACTGTATCTAAACCATGACATTAAAGGAAATAATAAGGGACAGTTCTGTTGTACACTAAAGTAAAATATTCAATAAACACATTCATTTACTTAAGCTCTCTATATCTCATACATAGTTTTGAAATTAGTGTAAAAGATTTTTGACAGCCACCTAAGTGAAATGAAATGCATTTGTTGAGGCCAAATGGACCGGCAATTTGTTCATGGCTCAGTAGATGACAACACACCCATGCACATACAGGCAGTGCAAACTGGAAAATGAACAAACAAATAAATAAATAATAAATTTGGGAGGGAGACATGATGGGGGGAGGATCCTTGGGAAGCTGGAGGTGGGGAGTGAGGTGTGGTCATGGTCAGGATATATTTATACATGTGTACAATTTTTAAAAGAATAAATTGAAGAAAAAGGGAAAACAAAAGTATGATTTGTCTCTTCTCTTTAGACATAAAATACAGCTGTTGAATCCTGGTAGATAATGAAAGGAAATATTCTCAATTAAAATAAGTGAAAACCACTGGCTATCCTGATCAAAGAAATGAATAGGCAGCACCTCTAGTTCCAAGAATCTGGTCTAGGTGGTCAACTCTGCCATTATTGTCCCCCAAGCTCCCAAAGCAATTTGGTTCACTTTGTAATAGTAATTTCTCTGTCACCAAACAGAGCTGACATGAGGCAAATGTGAAAAGCATGTCATTATCTGGCTCAGCCTGCCATAGTTTCTTTCTTTGTCCCTCCCTTCTCATCCATAAAGGTTAGATCATTTATTCTGTTTCTCCTTCCTCACTGTCCATTCATGGTTTTTTTTTTTTGGTAGAAACTTTCAAAAACTTAACAAAGTTGCTTTTCCTGGTTTCCAAATAGATGGTGCTATAAGCAACTAGAATCAAACTCCAGTTGTCGACTCCTGCGCAATTCTAACTACCCTTAGAACATCCCACTTTGACCCAGATTTTGAATGCTTGAGCAAAATCCAAGCAAGTGAAATGTTGTTTTGCTAGAGTTAATCTTCTCTGTCCAGCCCAGGGTTTTTCAATGTGTAAACTAAGGCACTTTATCTATGCACAATTAGTGACAAGGAAATTAATAGAAACATAATATCTTGAGCACCCACCCTCTAGGCCAGAACCTCACTGTGAGGACTTTAGGAATTTTCATTGTTTTTGGTTTGGTTTTATTTTGTTTTAAAGCAGTGGTTCCAGTTCACTAAAATCTTAGATTCACAAGCAAGTCAGTAAAAGGAGACATGGAGGGAAGGAGGGTTTCACTGGGATTCTCCATGATTTGTCATCACTGCTAAGGAAATTAAAAATAGTTGTCACAAAATTATAAATATATACGAAAGAGAATACTTTGGGAATTCTTCACCTTTATAACTCTACTCTTAACCAGGTATTTAGTTTTGAATACAATACTTACTGCAATATTTTACATTATATTGTACATTGTATCCTGTATCTTAAATGTTCCATATGGTCCATGTGTTAGTCTGCAAAAAAACACTATAAAGATGCCTTTATTCTTTAAGTAGAGGTTAGTGACAGTTTCTAGGTCATGTGGAATTTCTTTTCAAAGGAGATTATAGGACATAGGCTCTTTTCTCTTTTGTTCCTGATTGATGCAACCTCCCTATGCATGAACACTGTCTATGTTATAATTCTTCACCACAGAGGAAAACCTCCCAAACTGTGTGATAAAATAAACATTCCAGTTTTAAGTTGATTATCTCAGGCATTTTGCTATAGTAATGAGAAAAAACTAAAGCATTATATTTGGCATGTATTTCCCCTACTTTTCTATAAGCTACTAAGAAGCAATATGTGTCTTCATCTGTTTTGTTACTGTCAACAGCAATAACAATAATATGTACTGAAAGGAATGACAGGATGTCTATTTATCCCATAAGTAAGTTTATTTAAATATAAGAGTTACCTTCTGTAACTTCATTTAAAGTTGCCACAAAAGCAATACATCATATTTCTTTGAATCTAAAATGCCACTGGTCATAAGTCAGGACAGTATTTTATGGACGAGTAAGAAAGAAAAACTCTAGAAATTAAATGTGACACAACCACCTCCATTTTTAAGGATGATAAAAATATGAAAAGGCATGCATGTGCTGCTGTTAATAAAATAGATGACACATTAAATTACATCCTGGGAGCTAGAAGGAATAAACACATCTCTACTGGAAATAGGTTATATGAATGCAGGGTCCACTTTTCCCCCATTTCAACATGCTTAAAATGAAAGAAAGTTCAGGGATCAAAGTCTGAGAGTTTCTACAGCAGAAGACTTTTCCCACTGAACACTACCCAAACAATATACCACTCACTGTGAAGTGTGGCATCATCCAAGTGAGTTCCCTACTACTCAATCTAGCATGCATGCATTTGGGCCAGAGTATCCTGTGGTTTGAACCTTAAATTGTACTCAAGTGTTTAAGGAAGAGAAGTGAGTAGTGGGAAGGGATTGAAGCCATCTATTTAAATGACTGTAAACCTAATTAGGTACCTAATTGAGCATCAGAACTTGGTGTACAATGTCATATATGGTTAATGATGATTTATTTCAAAAATTCTTTATTCAAATTGCTTTGTTCTCCACTTCCAGTGAGTCAGATCACCAAGACAGCTTTCATTTTAAGATTAAGATTGTTCTCCTTTTAGTTGCTCACTGTCTATGAAATGTATGTGAAAATACATAAAAGCATACAATAACAATTAGTGAAAAAAGAGACCATCAACTTGAAGGAGAGTTGTGGGGGGTATATGGGAGGATACAGTAGTAAAGGAAAGGAAGAAATGTGCTTAAAGTATAATCTCAAACGTAAACAAAAATGATAAAAGTGTATTGTATGAAAAAATTAATTTAAAACAAAAGAAACATCATAAAAGGGAATCTAAAGACTAAGAAAATGCGCTGCTTTGTGCCCACCCTGGAGCCTCTGAAGTTGCTGTGTGGCACTGAGGTGGGTCAGTAAATGTTGAGCCATATTTGCCACACAGAAAATATTACAGTGGTAATTATCATATATTTTAACACAAATGGAGCATTATGTGGATAGAGCCTCTCACATACCAACATAATAAGCGGGTAAATAAAAGTGTCTGATAGAAATGTCTCTAATGCGGGGTTGGAGAGATGGCTCAGAGGTTAAGAGCACTGACTGCTCTCCCAGAGGTCCCGAGTTCATTTCCTAGCAACCACATGGTGGCTCACAACAGTCCATAATGAGATCTGCTACCCTCTTCTGTAGGAGCTTGAGCTTGGCCATGTCTCAGCTTTTTGCTTTGTTGACTCCCATGGGAGGCCTTATCATTTCTGAGGAGTGGATGGGGGTCAGAAAGGAGGTGAGAGAGAAGGAACAAGGAGAGAAGGGAGGGGAAATTGTGGTAAGTATGTAAAATAAATTTTAAAAATTAATAATAATCAAAACACTAAAAATGTCTCTAATGAAATCTCTAGTGGGGCCCTTGGGACAAAACCATTAAGAAATTATAGTACTCTTTGCCCAGATGTCTCAACAGAGATCAGTTGGGCATCAAGGAAATACGAAGCAGGAGATTCTTCTTGCTCATGTGAGCCAGCCCTGGTGGGCTGGGATAAGGTGCTTAGTGTGCACATGGATTTTTTCCCTGTGGAATGACTGCTCTCCCAGGATTCAGCAAGTCAAGTGAGTAAAGACGGAGTTCTAATATGTCCTCGCTGAGAGGATGCAGGTCTTCCCAGAAGAGTGGCTCACTTCATTCAAAAGACAGAGAGCAGAAATCTCTTATTACTTTATATCTACCCCTCTGGGTGCAGTAAGTGTTCAACATCCCTAGAAGCAATCACTTTCTCTTGTATAACTTTACAAAGAAAGACAAAAATACAAATTTAAATCCAAGTCTACCACCACTCTCATTTTGTTACTTTAGGCAATTCTGATTCTTTTACTCAGCTTCTATCTTTTGAGCTATATAATAAACATGAAAACATCTCCCCAATGGGTTTGTTTTGAACAGCAGATGAACTAACATATGTATATATCTAGCATAGACCAGCTTGATGGTTCACACATGTAAGTCATGCACCCAGGAAGTTGATACAGGAAGAACCCCATGCATTTAAAGTCAGTCTGAGATACTTGGTCAATTCCAGGCCAGCCAAGGATGCATAGCAAGATTCTGTCTCCAAAGCAAAATGCCTATCATCTTATCTGGCAAGTATATTGAATCTCATTCAACAAGTATTTAAGAGCTTATTAACTATGTCATTCAAATTGTCTTGGAATATAGATGAGACAAAGATGGAATAGTGAACCAAACAGACTTGTCAGATGCCCTTTTATTATCTGAAGTCTAGCAGAGAGACAATTAAATAATCAATCATAATAGATCATTTTAGTGCTCCAATAATGGAATTACAGTGTATTTGGTGAGGCCACTACACTGGTCAGAAAGGAGGGTATACAAGCTACTGACAAGCATAAAACGTTGCCCAAGCCACCTCAACAGAAAAATCATTCCAGGCAGAGAAAACAATTGAAAGAAAGCATTATTTATTCTACAAAGTGCAAGAGCTAGCCTTTATACAACACTGGCAACATAAATATAGTGCATGCAAAGTGAAAGGGTCAAAGTGGAAACAGGATTTCTTAATGGGTTTGGACTTTATTGTTGAGCAATGGAAAATAAGTAAAATGCTTTTAAATCAAAGAGAGACGTGAAGCCAATTCTAGCATGTTCATTCTTGCTTTAGTTTGTAGAACACTGCATAGAGGACCGAATGGACACAGTCTAAGGGAGAAGCAAGTATTCATGCATATGTTCACACACATACACACAAATAAAAATGATCATCAAAATTAGGAAGCCAAGAAGTAAGTCTTCAACAACTGTGTTAATAAGGTTATAGTCATTGGGAAACCAGAGATGTATCAGACTTGAGCAGGATAAGGGGGAGAAATCTCTTTGATACACTGGTTGAGTTTTCAGAATTGTTAAAACACCCTCAGGAGGGAGGGGTGTACTCTATGAGGAAATAGAGAAATTGTTATTGACTAGCAGTTGTATATATGAGTGTACACCCTAACAAAGACCCTTGAATTCTGCCAATAGTATTTTCATCACCTTTTCTTCATTAACTCTAACTGGATATACTTACTTAAGTTGATATTTCTGAAATTCCTGGTTCAGTTTTTTTTTTTAGTTCATTGGGATTAAGAAAATAAACAACAACAACAACAAAAGTTACTCCAAAGGGTGATGAAGAAAGCATCAGGGTGCTTGTCAGCTCTGATTCCAGGACACCTACAATTTTTCAGAAGAGTTGTTTCCCTGACTCAGGATATAAAGCCTGCAAGCTGCATTTATTTTAGAAAAGCCTAACGTTGCTCAGCGTGTGCTCCACACATCTGCCGTTTCGTTGTGACATTTCTCCATCTAAGCAGGCCTGAAAATGCTGCCACAGCACCTCACCTCAGCTAATGTGATGGCTTCCATCAAATGTGGGGAGAAATGGAAAGCAGAGGCTCGCAATGTGGTTGCGTTCTCTGTACTCTAAAAGGAAGCAGGTTTGTAACACAGCGAGCTTGATGGAAAATTGTAGAAAGAGCTCTTGCACAAATGGAACAGAACATAAAAGAATATCTGCCCATCAGCACACAATTACAAGAAGAAACTGAGAAACTGGGGAGCTCTTCCAGGTCCTTTATAGCAATAAACAATTGCTTTGCCAATTGTATCAGGCCATTTAGATAATGCTTTTCAAACATCTTCATAACACACGTGTAAGCGTGCATGGACACACACAGACACACACACACACATCTCTTCAATATCTGTTGCTTCCATTGGGGTTCAATCAATGCTTTGCCTTTAGAATTAATTCTCTGAGAATTTTAAAATATATTCAGTATGCATGATATGCCAACATTATAATAAAATGGCTACCATCTACTGAGGTGTTCTTATGAAGGACTTTATCAAGCTCTTTGCTAAGAAATACATTAACATATCTAAAAGTCTTATAAAAGACTGCAAGGTTTGTATTTGTTTTAATCATCTTCTTTTCACTGTGCCAATGCGGAAGAGAGTCAGAACATTCTGAAGATGGCTGAAAATATAATGTCCAACACTGGGTAATTTAGTTCTTTAGTCATGTATTTCCAGAGCAAAGACCAGGACTACATCCAGGGCCATGTAAGAAACTGTTAAGGAAACAGACTAATATTCAGGAAGCTTTAATAATGTCAGTGGTTGCAGAGGTAGTAAAGGGTGTGAATAAATTGTAGATAAGTTTTGTATCTCCAGAGGTGGAGAAGTGTTTATTTGCTACTTAAAATCATTACCATGTGCTACAGTTCCAAGTCCACTCTCTTCTTATTGAAATATTATAGGATTTTTTCTATAAAAAATTCAAGCAAGTTGACATTACTTCTAAAACAAAACAAAAAAAACCTAAATGTTGCCTAGAACTTATGGTAGGTAGACTGATGCCTTCTGACTCTCCAAGATGTTTTAATCTCTGAAATGCATGAACATTTGGCCTTTCATGGTAAAGAGATTTTGTTGATTTGCTTAATTATCTGCAGATGGAGTTAGCATCCTGGATATGGAAGTTAGTCTGGTATAGGGTCATATCCTATAAGTAAAAGAAACAGGAGACACAGAGGTGACATGATGTATGAAAATGTGGTCAAAACAATACTATTAATGGTAAGGGTCAGTGAGCTAAGGATGGCAGGCAGCCTCCAGAAGCTAAATAAACAAACAAACAAACAAATAAATAAATAAATAAATAAATAAGAATCACCTCTGAGCCTTTAGAAGGAATCAATTCTATCACAATCGTGCTTTTAGCCCTGACAGATTCAAAATACTCCAGACCTTCAAACCTGTATGCCTATATATTCACATTGCTTTCAAGCCATTACAGTTGTTATAGTAGCACTGTGAAAATAAAACACCCATAGCAACATTGATGCTTGCCTTATATTTTTTGTTTTATTCCCTTGTGCTTCTCCAGGTTCCAGGAATTATTTTATACTCATGAATCTTAACTTTTGTCCCACTGACCTCTCAAAAATAATTTCATTGTCTATTCTACTTCCCCCAAGTTCTACATCATGCCTAACATCTTATTTTTCATTATTACTTCCCACCTTAAATCCTAAGTTCATCGCAGGGTTTTTCTTTCCCATTTACTTCTTCTTTCTCTTTCCTTTATTGTGTGCCTCTGCCATTTCCACTTTTAATTACTACTGTACTGTATCCTCCCATTCTCTGAATGTCTTTTCTGTACTTCAACACTCTTCTCCTTTGTTGATTTACCAACGATCTTCTTACTCACTGCAGGACCCAGAATAAATGCCTGTGCCTTGGAAAATTCTTTCTTGTTCATCAAACAGTTTCAGACAGCATGATACACAATGATGTCAGAGTTTTTACAGCAGTTATAATTTATGGAATACTTTTTGTCTAATATCTACTTTTCTCATTAAATACCTTTTTGTGAGGATGGTTCATATCTTATTTTAACTATGTATCTAACATTATGTCAAGTACCTGTCACAATGTATATAATCAGTAAACAGTTGTTAAATGAAATAATTTATCAACACAAATTCTCATTGATAGTTCTCATAACTCAGAAGAAGTAAAAACATTCTTTGTCCTAATACTTACAAAAAAATTTAACCTACTCATAAATAAAAACACATAATCATACAGAAGTTACTATAATTATGGAATATTCATAATTGTATTCAAAATACAGTCAATACTTCTATGCATGCATATATAAATACATGTATTCATAATGATTTTCACAAAATAGTTCTTTCTCATGTTCACTGACATATCTAAACAAGTACCATTAAGTAGTATCAGTTCTACCAATGTGCCATTAAAATGTGGTTTAATTGTATCACATTGCACATCTAGCTGATTCAAATCCTGACATCCACTCAGGAACAACTTTATGGCTGTACTACCTGGCATAGGCCTCACACTCAGGAAGATGTTACTTATGCTCATTTCAATGTTCAGTTGTTGAAGTCTTAAAAATCCTTCGTAATGGCTGAACAAGACACCCAATGTGTTTGTTTGTATTTGAGTCTGTAAATTATATAGCTTTGGATAGATTAATTTCTTTGTTTTCAAGATCTTATTCTACCAAGTGTGGTGGTTTTGAAAAAAATGACCCCCCAAAGGTAGTGGTACTATTAGGCTTGTTGGAGGAAGTGTGTCACTGTGAGAGTGACCTTTGAGGTCTCTTTTGCTCAAACTTCTCTCAGTGCGACTGTCAGTCAACTTCCTGCTGCCTCTGACTTAAGATGTAGGATTCTCAGCTCCAGCACCACATCTGCCTGCAGGCCACCATGTTCCCTACTATGATGATAATGGACTGAACCTCTGAAATTCTAAGCAGGCTATCCCAAATAAATGTTTCCTTGTAAGAACTGCCATGGTCATGGAGTCTTTTTTTACAGTAATAAAAACCCAAACCAAGACACCAGGCACCATTTATAAGGAGAAAAAAATTAGTGAGTATACTCAAGGGGTATCTAAGTATCAAAACAATATTTACAAATAATTATAAAGGAATGTGGAAAAGGTCTGAAATGGAGGTGAATGAGGAGAACCACAGTAATATTGTGGAGAAAGGTACAAGTTCTGCCTGAACATTAAGACTGCTCAGTGAGTCATATGCTTGATGGATAAGCATAGGGACTCCCGATATTCACAAGCAGTTGGATGTGGCACTGTGTTTCTATGAATCAAGGCCTGGGTGTCTGGAACAAATATAAGAAGATACCAGGGATGCTAGACAGTTTATTTAAAACAACAAACTAACAATACGGTGGAGAATAATGCACAAGCCGGGCGATGGTGGCGCACGCCTTTAATCCCAGCACTCGGGAGGCAGAGGCAGGCGGATCTCTGTGAGTTCGAGACCAGCCTGGTCTACAGAGCGAGTTCCAGGACAGGCTCCAAAGCCACAGAGAAACCCTGTCTCGAAAAACAAACAAACAAACAAACAAACAAAAAAAGAGAATCATGCACAACTAATGTTGATCTCTGCTCTCTACAAGCACATGCACAGGTGAACACACACACACATTCATATATCATATTCATATATCACACATACATACCTACTTGCATGTATACACCACACACACATAAATACTTACACATACACTCAAAAACTGCAATGCATACACAATTGTGTTTATACCATATGCTCATGCATACCAACATACTGTACACACTATATGCTTACACACATACATGTACACAAACACACACACAGACACACACACACCCATTGGTCTGACTGAGAGATTTAAGAAAGGCTTCTCAAAAGGAATAGAACTTGAGCTGAGACCTTTAGGATGCATAGGAATTCCTCAGTGGGAAAAGCTTTTTCAAATCCATGATTACAGGTCAGTTTACAAATAAGTAAGTAAATAAACAAGACTAACAGGACTACCCACAAATATCTAAATCAGAAATTCTCTCTGTCTCTCTCTCTGTCTT
>NC_022022.1:12749303-12758558 GCF_000317375.1 Microtus ochrogaster
TCTCTCTCTCTCTCTCTCTCTCTCTCTCTCTCTCTCTCCCCAAAAATTTACCTCAGAAGAAATAGTGATATGCCTAGAGATCCACAGAAATTCATGAATCCAAGGAACCTGGTCCTTAACAACCTGAGTAAGGGCAAATATTTTTATTTCCAAGCCAAATAAATGGCATCTCTTTATTGGAGCAAAGGAAATAGCCATAGTCACAGAGCTGAACTAGTAGATGCATTCAGGTAGCATATTGTTGGTTATCTTTCTTTTTAACATTAGAAAAGCAAGTTTTAATTGACTCTACTATCAAATTTATACTAGCAACCCTTGAGGAAAATTGATTTCTGCTCTTAAACTTTGTATTATTCAGACGACATACTCTTTTAAAATGTCAATTCGTCTTCAACTTGGAAATTCAGAGAAATCCCAGCGCAAACCCCAGCAGGTGTTTGTTATTTATCTGTTACTTGCTTGTTCTGGAAATTGGCAAACTGACTCTATAGAAAAAGGCCAACAGTACCCACGGCAATCTTGAGAAAGAACAGAGATGAACAACTTGTCTTACCCCGAATCAGGAGTTACTATAAAACTAGTATGATTAGAAGATTGTAAGATTGATGCAAGAACAGAATAAAATCACCATTGGTGTGGATGAAAGAGCCTGGAACCAGATCACACATTATTATCAGCAAGTACTTGGGAACGGATATGGCTCATTCCCTGCTCTCAATGTCTATGACTTCTATTAAAAATGGGGGCATATGGGGATCAGAAAAAGAGTCTGTTGATTAACTGTCTTGATAAAATGGTATAGATGAAAAAAAAACAAAAGACTGTGGAGCTGCTTGTGAAAGTCGCCATGTCCAGCTGCAGTCATAATCAAAGTTGATGACAAACTATCACCATGCTTCTGGTATGCTGGTGGGCACCTGGAGGGGACCTTGTGATGCTGTTGATTAGTATAGTAACCTTCAGGAAAAAATTTAGGCACACAGCTCATTGAACGTAGAGAGGTCGAACTGGTGGCTGTGCAGAACCTCCATCCCCATGTTCTAGTCTCATGGAGAAAGGAAGGTAATCTGCAGGTTATGGAAATAAAAAGCTGGACCACCAAGCCAATCACAAAACCCTTGACCTACAGTCTATCATGCCTTCAAGAAACGGTGGCACATAGCTTGTAGAAATGGCCAACCATGTTTGGTTTGCCCAGGCCACAGGAGGAAACCCATGCTCCACACTGCCAAGAAATGGAGACTGTATAATACAGAAACCCCATTACAACTGGCAAAAAGAAAGAAAGAGAAAGAAGGGGTAAGGTCAATGAAATTATTCCTAAGAATATTCACATATTTATAGACCAGTGCCTTCTCCAGTCATCATTAGAGAGACTTCCTCAAGCAGCAGATGGGAGTGGGTACAGAGACACAGCCAGACATTACACAGAGAATCTAAATTAGAAGTCTTTATTGGGTCCCTCCCCTATGATGTAAGAGGGAGTGGAAAGATTGTAGGAGTCAGAGAGGATTGAGGGCACCAGGAGAACACAATCCACCAAATCAACTAAGCAGGACTCACATGGGCTTGCAGAGACTTAAATGAAGCAACAAGCACAGAATGTGCATAAGTCTGTACCAGGTTCTCTGCATATATGTTACGGTTGTTAGCTTTGTGCTTTTTATAAGACTCCTAATGTGAGAGTGGATATATCTATGACTCTTTTGTCTGCTCTTGGGACTCATTTCTTCCTATTGCGTTACCTTGTTCAGTCATAAAAGAGGGTTTTTTCTTGTCTTATTGATATGGAATTTCTTTTTTTATGTTGTGAATGTTTTATTACCATTGGTTAATAAAGACTCCTATGGCAGGGCAGGATATAGCAAGGCAAGAAATCCAAGCAGAAATAGAGGGGGAAAGAAGATGGAGTCAAGAAGACCCCACGGGGCTGCACAAGAAGCAAGAGGTAACAAACCATAAGCCTTGTAGTAAAATATAATACAATAGAAATGGGTTAATGTAAGATATAGGAGCTCACAAGAAATATGCTTGAGCCATTGGACAAACGTTGTAATTATTATAGTTTCTGTGTGATTATTCGGGTCTGAGTGGTCAGAAAATGAAAAAGTAGTCTCCTTTTACATATTGTTGTATTTTGTTTTGTCCCGTTTAACTGATGTCTCTTGGAGGCCTGTTCTTTTCTGAAGAGGAAACAAAGGATGAGTGGAAATGGGGGAGAGGAGTAGGGAACAGGGAGGAGTTGAGAAAGGGGAAACTGTGGTCAGGATATGTTGTATGAGAGAAGAATCTATTTTCAATTTAAAAAAAAAAGCAAGAAACCTAAGCAGGAAAATGATGAGAATGAGGATAAAGAAGTTATTACAAATACCTCTACATTTGACCATTAACATATCTGCATGAGAAGACTGAATGAGTAATAGCCACTTCCTTGTGTTCTCCTTCCTCGGCTGTGTAAGTTTCTCTTTTAGCTTATCCTAACAGATAAGTGAAAATTATCCTAACAGTAAAAATTCTGGGAATTTTTGTTCCTACTTTACCCAAGTGAACACAACACACTGAGTAAGTTAACAGACAGTCCTCATGTAATCCCACCCTCACTTTCTTCAGATTTTGTCACTATTTTCCTTACCATTTTATAAAGTCATGTCTAACCCAATAATTCTTTGACTTTCTATTTCTATATATATATAGAAATATATATATATTAAGGGATGCTCACAGAAACTGTGCTAGGATCAATACAGAATGGGTCAGAGAAATCTAGGTGTGACAGAGATCCTGTCCATTAGGTTTAGTGAAAAGAAAGGAGTTACCTGTATGTGTCCAGGACCTTTACAAGAGTTATAGAGATTAATTGTGGTGAACAGTCACAAGAGGCATGTGATGATATCCTATGAGTCTATTCTGAGGAACATGAGAAAGTACACAAATATCAATACTTCCAGGAAGCAGCAGCTTTCTGTATACCTTATGAATCTAAGCATTAAAATAATCTTGGGCTAAAGCAGCACCCAGTATTTAAGCTTCCTCAATGTTTAGTAAGTCAATGAGGCACACATCCCTAATGGAAAGTTCACAGACAACAACAAAAAAAAGAGAGGCAAGAAACAGTGAGAAGAAAGAGAGAGATGAAACAAAGGGAACAGAAAACAGGAAGAGGGAATAATATAGAATGGGGAGAAAAAGAGAGGAGAGTAATGAGAAATAGGGAAAGGAGTAACTATATAAAGAAAGCAATGTAATAATATGCACTATCAAGGGCAGTGGTGCTACACACCTTTAATGCCAGAACTTGAGAGGTAAAAGCAGGTGAATCTCTGTAAGTTCAAGGCTAGCCTCATATACAAAGTGAGTTCCAGGACAGCCAAGGTGCTTACATAGAGGAACCCTGTATTGAAAAAGAAAGAAAGAAAGAAAGAGAGAGAGAGAGAGAGAGAGAGAGAGAGAGAGAGAGAGAGAGAGAGAGAAAGAAAGAAAGAAAGAAAGAAAGACAGACGATCAAACTGTCAGGTAATTTGCAGTGGATCAAATTGCTTGATTGATTTTGTTTAACTCATTAAGTTAAGCTGCTGTTTGTTCATAATTATAATGCAGATATGGTTATTGCTCTAAAAGACAAATTTATCTACTGAAAGTGGAAGTTTGCAATCAGATGCCACTCTAAGGGTCTCAAATAAAAATTATATAACAATTTTCAAAGTGACCACTTAATTCATATTTCTTTACATCTCATACCTCCATTTTCTTAGGACATTTAGATCACAGGTTTAGCAGCTTCACAGAAGAACACTGACCACATTAACCACCATCTTTGCTGTTTGCTGTTATGTGTGCTCTGTATAAATTTTTGCATTACTCATTATCTCTCTGTATTAACAACCATTTGAAATCTTAAGATGAAAATGTGTTTTGCCTTGAGATTTTAACCCATAAAAGAATGCTGAGTCTGATATAATTTAATTCAATATTTAGCATATGTGCAACCAGTAATAATAAGGTTATTAGTACTTTATGATTCCATCTGTTTCCTAATTGCATTTTTAATACCAGTGGGTCATGGATTTCATCATCTGGAGAAACCTGGAGGTGGTTTAAGGAGATATACAGTAAATGGAAGATCAAAATTACTAGCTTAGTATAAATATCCTCATATGACCAAGAGGAAATAGCATGGCAACTGTGACCTCCAAAGTCCTTACCAGCAAATCTCAATGACATGTAAACATAAAACAATATGCTTATGTGTTACATGGACATTTCAGTGTATTTTTAAGAAATACATAAATGAAAACATATGTAAAATAACCTTAAATTTGCAATTTGGCAAAGTTAATATGAAAAAAGTAATTTATTCCTAACAAACTAAACTAGCATATTGATTTTTAAATGTCCAGGAAGTATAAAGCGACTACATAAAAGTGATCATCTTTGAGAGAAAGTACAAATCAGTAAATTCTTATATAAGCTGCAAGAAAGATAGTACTCATTTTGTTTGTTTTTCCTGACACAAATTACTGAACCTCAAAGATTATTAATGTGAAATTAACAAACATATTGAACAGTGAGGAATATGCCAATAACAAGCAATTTGAGTCTATTTCCATTTTAGCCAGCAAATTATTAAAAACAGAGAAACTTTCTTTTTCATAAAATCAGTATTTTACATTCACTCCATGTCTTATTTTTTTTACTTTTTATATTTTCAATTTTCTTACATATTTTACAGTCATTTTATAACCTCTGGTTCCTTCACTACACTCTTCATCTTAGAATTTCTTTCTTTTTTTTTTCATCTTAAAATTTCTTATGCCTGTCCTGTTGCTGATGAACTTCTTGTTATGTAGAATGTTAAAAGGCTTTATTTTAGACCTCCAAACATAATTTTGCCTGAAGCCATATGTTCGCATATTTCTGGTTTTCTTCCTTTGATCTCATTGTTCCATTGACCATGACTAGTTCGGGAAATGCAGTCTACACACTGATATACTAGTGTAATGTGGCATTAATAAACACATAATTAGATCCCAATACTCTGTCCTCTATACTGGTATAAATAAGAATTTATTCAAATATTATAAATTTTTCGCAAGATGAACTTGGGGGAACATGTCTTCCCACAATGATATCCTACAGTGTAGGTTATTACACTCTGCCATTTCTGTCACTGACTGAAGAGAGCTTCTGTGCCACAGATGCTTCTTATAAGCCAGGCTGGTTCGCCAACTAGAACAGAGCCCCAGGACAAAGTTTCTAGTCTTGACAGTGAGTCGCTTCCTACAGTAGAATTTACACTATACAGATAGGAGACCAAGAAGACAATCAGCTACTGTACAGTAGGGGCATTTATTACAGTTTTCACCAATGTGGTCTCCATTCACAAGCCATAGTTGATGCAATGAGTCATCAGCATTCTCCCAATAAATAACCATCAATATCACCCAAAAGAAACTGCTGTAGGAAGTCTTACAGCTTGTGATTGCCCACCTACTGAGGCGTGGCTTGTTATACTATATATACTGATGCAGAGCCTGCGTCCACCCTCTTTTCCTGCCTCTTTGTTCTGGTTGCGGATTTCGGTTTCTGTTCCCCAATCAAGCAGAGGATTCTGATTTGTAGGTTCATACCTAAATAAATAACCATCAATTCTGAGCAAGTGTGGGATTTCTTTTAAGCATCCTTCTGCTAGTACCCACTCAGTGTTCTGTGCAAATCCCTGGGCATAGAAAAAGGAAAAATGTGAATAGTCTGCTCAAAGCACCACCAGTTATATAACGGAGAACTGATTACAAAGAAAAAAACAAATAGCAGTACAAGAGAATATATACTAAGTTCCCTGGGTTTTCTTCATTCATTGACTATTATAAACAGTAAGCCATGGAATTTTTTTTTTCCAAGTCTCATTGTGAGTCAGACATAGGCACAGTAGGTTCCCCATAGCCTGACTTGAAACTGGCACAAAAAAAAATACCCTGACACTGATAATAAGTGTTTGAAGTAATTAACGAAAGTAACTTGGTCGATATAACACCAAGACAGGAAGAGAGGTCACTAATTCTCTTCCAATACAGTCACCATTTTACATTATAATATCTGAAATCAATGGGGCTTTGATCATTCTGTCAGTCTTCTGGAGAATCCAGAGGGAGGCTTGCTTTGCTTTTCTCACCTTCCATCACAAGGAAGCAATAGAAAACCGTAAGACTGTTTTGAATAGGCACAGTCCACCTTTCTGCTCAGAACATCCATTCCTCTTGGATAAAGGCTCTGCCTCCTGCTAGCCTTGCTTTATTTACTGAGTTGGGGAAATTCTCATTTCCAATATTATGAAAAAACAGAAAAAAACCTAAACAGCTTTATTACTTGGCTTCACATGAACAATCTCTATTATGAAAAGTACTGTTTGCTTATAACAAGTAAATGCCACAGAGAGAAAGAGCCACTTGCTGGTTAGTCAGGGTAGGGGAAAGTCATGTAAGAATGTCCCTAAAATATTAGTCCTTATCCTCATTGACAAGAGTTAAAAACAGAAGTGACAAAAAAATACAAAAACAAATTCTCTGGCAAAGGAAATAAACATTACATTTACTGATGAAGTGTTATTAATTTTATTTCAATAATTAAAATTTTTAAAGTGTATGTATACATCCCTCTCAGAGTCACCCAGGTTACCTTTAGAATACCTTAAAAAGAAACAAAAAAAAAATATTCACCTCTTAAAAAATGATGCTTACATTTCAGAGGGATCGAGGGAAGTAAACAGATTCTCATTCATTAAGAAGTCTTCAGATACCGAAATCCACCAATTACTCTTCAGGAAAGCACTGGCAGGCCCGCGTTCGACATGAAAAGAGGAGAGAAAACAAGACCGAGAACATGTAAGGAGGTTTGGGGGGAAAAAAGCATACAAGAAGAAATCCGTTCAGGTAAATGAGGTGGGAATTTTAAGATATAGTGGAAGTCCACCAAAGTAGGTCTTAAGTGTCAAATACGTTTGCCATATGGACTCTCCCGCGTAGAGTGTAGACCAATGGAGATGGGAGTTAGATGCAGGAAGTCTAATTAGTGATAAGTAATAAAACCTCTTACTGTAAACAGTCTTTATTCATTTAATTATCCAACTGTTTGGATTATAGCTGGCAGTTAGTATAGATCTGTACTGGGAGTGAGAAAAAACAGAGAAAACAAACATCTAACAGACTCCAAGGAGTTTAGGAACAGGGGAAAGTCATTTATTAATCATAAAACTCTGAATCAGCGCCAGAGATGTTTAAAGAGAAGTTGAAGATAGGCTGGAAATAAGAGAATGACTAAAATTTAAATAATAAATATTTAAATGTACAAAATTAAGCCTTTTTTTGTGGAGCACAGAGGGATAATTGTGACTTTCACTCAAGAGTTACCATTTTATTATAAGGGAAATTGTATGCTCACAAAGTTTAACCGGTATGAGGGAGAAACTGGATCTCAGTTAAATAACACAAGGAACTGGGCAGGAAACACAACTTTTACGGAATAACAACTATCTATTTTGCCAAAGTTACTCTGAGCTTCTACAACTTGTTAAGGAAGATGGAGATACGTAGCATAAACCTTAATAAGGATTTAACAGGCCCTCATGACCTGACAGAATCAGGCAATTTTATAAGTTTAAATAAAATGTATATCATTATATATGTAAATAAAAATTCAAAATTACTGTTGCAATAAGCAGAAAAGTTGTTCTCATTATGCAGTTTCAGTTCATACATGCTCTTGCATTAGGCTTAGCAATATATCTTTTAAAACTCAAAGGTATCAAATCCATGCACACTGCATGTCCTGCATAATACAGAAGCCTTTAAGAAGGTAAACATTTACTATTTAGTTTTCATGACTAAAGACTTTCACATAGCACTAGGAACATTTTGCAACTGATCTATAATTTCCTTTTGCATTTCCTTTGTGCTGCTTTGTAAGCTGTTTTAAATTTACCATTAATTGATGAGCTTCATCTTGTGGACATTAAACTTCAGAACCACCATCTCAGGCTCCAAAAAGGCCACAAAGAGCAATTGACTCCATGCTGAGCTGAAGAGCATCTTAAGCGGAAACTCTGGTGAAGCTAATTCCCTTTTCAGCCTCTGGGAATCAAGCCACAGCTATAAACTTTACCCCAGAAATCAGAAGATGAATGGGAAGGAAATTCCTGATGTGATTCAACATTCATCTTGTAAAAGATGTGTTGCACGGGCATGAGCGAAGTATTGCTGGAGGTGCTGGAGCTAAAGCCGCGGAAAAGGTAGATGTTCCAACAAGACAGTTCAGCAACAGCCCCTCTATCACTCCACCGGATGCCTGTGCTCCCCTCTGATGCTTCATCATTATCACTTTCCTTGCTACGCTCTGTACTTTCCACCTATTTACTGGAGCACAGTGAAAAGGAAACCGGTGCCCCCTGTCTCTAGCAGAACTTCACACTCCGGAATTTACAAGTCACAATCCCATTTAACAAACGGAACCTTCAGATTTCATGTCCTTTAGGGAAAGCACTGAAATCCCCTCATAGATTCTGAATGTTTTATTCACCTAAACCAACAACAGTAACTATCATGTTTAGCAAAAGCATCAAGCAAGTGTGACCAGGTGGCTTTTCAAATGCAGTATTTCAGATTCAACTTTTCATTATCATTCATCTGAAATAGGCTAAAATTAACCAAAAAATAACACCATCCCCTTTCTTTTACTATCTCCTTTTCCCTGCACAATTGCATAAGGTACCTCTATCTACAGGCCACCAGAGATTGTGTGTGTGTGTGTGTGTGTGTGTGTGTGTGTGTGTGTGTGTGTGTGTAAGACTCTTGCATGGTCAATGTATGTGCACAGCGTAGGGGGACAGCAACAAAAGAACAACCTTCAAGTGTGTTTTTTTAACCTTCTCACCTTATTTTGGACCAGACCTCTTCACTACTGCCACATAGGCCAGACAGGCTGCTTGAGCTTCTCAAGATTCTCCTGCCTTTACCTCCAACTATCTTTCATATTCTCAGATTAAATTGATCCACAGCATCTACGTGGAACCTTGTGACCCACACTCAAGTAGCCAAACTTATGTGGCAAATGCTTTATCTGCTGAGCCATCTCCCAAATCCCACAGAACAGATCTTGAAGCAAGTACTTTTTCTTCAAGTATAGAAGAAAATCTTTCCCTTTGTCACCGGATCACTGGGCTACCGGGTGGCCCTGTTTAGTTGCTGAGGAATCCCATCTGGACGG
>NC_022022.1:12759011-12828115 GCF_000317375.1 Microtus ochrogaster
GGAGGAGGCGGAAAAATTTTTTTTCTTTCTTAATAAAAAAAAATAAAAATAAAAAATAAAAGAAGAAAATCTTTAATTTTGATGAGTTGGTACAGCTGTTACGTGTGGTCCTTCCCACAATAAAGGATCTACTGTTGATAAAGGTGAGAAAATAGATGTTATCAAATGGCAAAAATAAATTCAGTAAATACCATGGCAGTTCTGAAAATATTGTCAGTTTGAAGGAGGGCAAGTTGGTCTCTAAGTTGTGGGTATGTAAAAAAAAAAGTAGGTTTAATTATTATGAACATCTTCATATGATGGGGACATGGTTCATTACATGTTTCAACAATTAGTTCAGTAAAATCTGTGGCATTTCCATCAAATGAAGTCTTTATGACTTCCAAAATTTGAATTTATATATGTAAATATGATCATTTATCTATCTAATAAAAAACTTAAATTAAATTAATTTAATATTCTTGAATACTTCTTGATTAGAAATAAGAAGAAATAGAAGTAGTACCTTTGTGTAGCTTATGGCCTGCTTTATACTGTAATATCATGGTCCGGTGGAGAGGAATGACCCATTTTTTTATCATGGATTAAGGCAAATAAGAATTTATTGATTCACTAAGCTAGAATCAAATAATCAATATACTATAAACTCCAGTATATAGAAGTTCTTTGGGAAAGCAATATGTTTTTAAAAGTCCAGTTGCACAAATTACTTCTTTGGTGAGATATAAAATAATCATAAAGTCATAAATTCATGAACTCTAAAGAAACAACCTTAAAAACATTATTCTGCATTCCCAAAGATTTTGTTAAATGATTTCAGATTCCTTGAATTTTACACTACCTCTTCCAATCAAATCTGCGGCACAGAACTGACTCTTTCGGATTTTGGGGGGTTTAATTCTGTATATTTGAGACAAAATCACCCAAAGTAACTATTAATTACTTTTCTCCATATTGTGATGAAATACCTGAAAAAAGTTACTTAAGAATGAGGAGTTTACTTTGCCCAATAAAGTATGTATGTATGTATTTATGTATGTATATATACAGTCCATAATTTTAGAGAAGGCGGGATGCCAGAGCTTGAGGTAACTGGACACATTGCATCATCATTCAGGAAGTAGCGAAAGCAAAATGCCAGGGCTCAGCTTTATTTTCTTATTTCCTTAACCATTCCGGCATTTTAGCACATGGGATGATACCCCCCCACACTCAGAGTTGGTCTTCCTAGTTCAGTTAAACATTTTTGGAAATACCTTCATAGGTATGCTTCTATGGTTATTCTAAATGCAGACAAAATGAACCATCAATGTAACCAGTAACATTATTTGTCCATAAGTAGAGGTCCCTGCTTGCAATATTGCCCAAACTCAGGCTTGCCTTTTCTGTAAATTATACCTTTTTTCTGATAATCCCTTAGAACAAACTCATTCCATGAAACTTTCTTCTAGAAGAGCAAACATCAATACACAAAACCCTTAATTTCTCTCATCAAGTATTTCAAGGTAATGAACAAGTGTTACTTTGAGCTTCTCGCTACAGCTGGCCTTCCCTGTCATTCACTGTTAACCTAGAGACAGGAAATAAGAATAGAAGGAAGGATAAAGAATGCTTAAACGTTCACCTGGAAGTGTCCTGTCTGCCCCTTCTCAAAACTGAATGGAAAATCATCAGTGGGAGGCAGGGGAAAATGTTTGGGTTGGGCTGTTGTGTCTTTCTTCTCCCAAATTAAAGCAATTCTGTGCTGGAAGGACATTCATGAAACTCAGGAAACTAAGAGAAGTTCTGAGGCTCAAGAAACTCAGGAAGTTTCCATATTTTTAAGGTCAATCCCAAGAATTATGAGAGCAAGAAACAACTGTTGTGGTGTGGGTGGGGTGGGGATCTCCCATCTGGTTTAGTCTACCAACTAAACAGGAAATTTCAGGGGTGTAGCTTTTAAACATCATCAATGGCTGACCTTTTTGTTTTGTTTTATTTTGTTCTTGTTTTTGTTTTTTGAGATAGGGTTTCTCTGTAGCTTTTAGAAGCCTGTCTAGAAACTAGTTCTTGTAGACAAGGCTGGCCTTGAACTCACAGAGATCCTCCTACTTCTGCTAAAATTAAAGGCACGTGCCACCACTGCCCAGCTTGTTGGCTGACTTTTTAATGATGCAGCTGTTGTTGAGTAAGGCATCTATTGCTTGTGAGTAACCTCAACAACTTCCTTGGTTCACCAAGCAAGAAATGAAAGCACTTTTCTATTTGACCATTCTCCTTCCATCTCTTGATTTGATCTGACTTTGAGGTGGCAGAGCAGCAGTCTAAGTGAAATGAAGAACAGACAGAAGAAATGATGACTCAAGCTGAGATTTCATGAGGCTTTTTAAGAAAGATAATGATATCTATCAATTTCTGATGGTTTACTGTAATGTAGATGCTATAAGACTTTATGTATATTATAAACCATAATCCATGTGTTCCTCATAACAACTCTGTGACTTAAGTACCAGTGGGAGTTTGAGGTCAGTATAAACTATGCTGCTTCTTTAATGGTATCGAATTTCTCATATCTAGCCAATGCATAGGATTGGAGACAAGATAGAAATTTAATAAGAGCCATAAACAGAAAATAACTACTAACTCTCCTATGCTTTGTGGAAGTAATTAAGACTCTGGATGAAGTATCAACCCAGAAAGGGAGTAAGCATGTGTGCTGTATGAAGTATATTACACCAGATGCTAAGAAAAGCCCTGCAAAAGGGTAATGCATATCCTGTGTTTGCATGAAACATATAAGCAACACATGAAACCATAGGCTAGAACTGAACCCAGTACCCATTTATTCTATGCAGTCAAATGAGAGCTTGCTACACTTGCTTTAATTCACAAGCCGATGAAAGGTACCGAAATCAGAGTGTATATTGGTTATGGGAAAACTTCAAAGGATATCAAGGTTAAAGGGGAAACAGCTTATCAATTACCAACTAAAATTCCAATATACTCTGTCAGCCACTGGATCCCAAGAGAAAACTCTGATTCACATTTCCTATACAACCAAGGAGTATTTGCCAAGCAAATACATGTACTAAATCTTAAATAAGAGATAGGCAATCTTATTTAAAAATTTTCATTTTGAAATATAAATTTTGAATTCTAAGCAAAACAATCAGTTGGCATTCCCTTGGTATTGCATAGATCTGTAAAGCTGGAAATCTAGCCCACTCACAGGCATGGTTAAGCTGCATAGGCTGCAAATCATTCTTACTTGCAGAATGACATTTGGAAAATCTATTTAGTGAAAGGCCAGTTGTCAGGGCAATGAACACATGTATCTTCACATCATTTCCCTGATGCTGCCTAATACAAAAGCTTTGTCAATGACAAGATTAACATCAAAAAATAAAATGGCAAGATTAACATCAAAAATAAAGATTTCTCAAATGTATTCATTGCAGTGCCTTGTTTTTGCACACTTCACAATCTTAAGGGTTTGGATATGTATTATAGGCTGCTGTCATTATATATTTTAAAGAAGGTCAAGATCTAATTTTCTGATATATGAAGGTTTATCAGGTGGATTTTTATGGAGCAAAATTTGGTGGCTTATTTCCAAAATAAAAGTATCTTAAGTAGGCTTAGGTCCAATTTCAGATAAACAGAAAAGATTGTAACCCTCTGGTAGTCTAACTATCCTTGAAACTTCTATATTTACAGTAGAAAATTACTATCCAACAAGCAATAACATACAGATTTGAAAACATTATGAATCTAATTAGCTGTAAAGCAGACAAAGTTTTGCAAAGGGAAGTTTATTGATAAGGTGTATGGACTACATGGTGGGTATAAGGACAAATATTTAATTCGTAATTAGGGATTATACTTGTTTTCCAAAGTGATTGTTATAGGTCCCCCCACCAAGATCCATGACTTCACTAGTCCAGAGTAGTTGGCAAGGTTTCCAGTACCATACATGGTTTTTCTCTTGTTCAGTGCATCTTTAGTTTAATTAGAGAGCCATTGGTTACCACCAAGGCATGCGTGCCACTACTGCATATTTAGAGTTATCATGCCATGCTGATCATTATTGTGGCATATAGGCATCATAACTGGGCAGGACTGTTATTTGCTTCCTCCTCTTGCTTCCTCACATGATGCCTTCTGGCACCATGAAATCTAGTCCTCAGGGAGGAAGCCCTGATACAATTAGATTGCCATAAGTGGATGAGAAGGTTAACAAAAGAATAGTGGGGAATACATAGAAATGAAACAATTATTCTAAATATGTTTTCCATAAAGCAACAGATAAATGAGTGCAAAATCTAGAGTTGTTTCCCAGCCAAGTTTACTATTTTCTTTGTCTTCTATATTGTGTCATTGTTCTTGTTGTTATTTCTGGGGGTGAGATATAAAAGTCACAAAGTAATTGAAATGACGAGAGAGAGAGAGAGAGAGAGAGAGAGAGAGAGAGAGAGAGAGAGAGAGATCCAGAGAGAAGAGGCTATTAATGTATCACTGGTAACAAAGCGAGCGAACAAACGAGTTCCAATGAGAGGAGTTCACTTTATAACCCTCTTAAGGTGTTAGACATGAGAAAGAAGAGAGTGCACAACTTAATGATCTTTCTGTTAAGTTGGATATTAATTTAAGAATTTCTATGGATTAAGAAATTTCATCTAAACTCCCTGAGCTCAGAGGAATCTTCCCTTTCAATGCACCTGCTCACATATCAGGCTTACAGAGTAGCCGTTCATACTAAGGAATTTCACTCCAGCAATGAAATAAAGCTGTCAAGAGACAAAGACAAGATTGAATTCGAAAGAGGAATTTCTTGCAATCAGTCTTTTGATTCTAGAAACCAGAATACTTAACAATGCAATGAAAGTCTGTAGATAAGTAGCTAGTAAACTGTGTCCTTAGAGAACTTGCTTCCCAATATAAAACACTAATTTGAATCTATTGTACAAAGTTATATTGTTACTAAGTCCTAGAATGGAACATTTTGCATGAGCAATATTGCAGCATCCTTTATTTCTTTAGTTACTCGAGGAACTGAAAGAGCCATTTAGTTAAGATTGCTTAAATTTACAAATCACAGCATGCATGAAAAATTCATCAACTTGCTATGGAGCTAATTGCTCATTTCTTGGGTCAAATGTCTTTGAGTGTCTACAGTACTTAGGCAAATTAGAGCAGACAGAGACAGTTAGAGGGGAAATTTTCAGAAATTTAAATTTTTAAATCTCTAGCATATTATGCAGTTTTAGGTAATAAATAGATTTAGTAGGAAAGATATATGTCTGACAATAATCTTGCCAACTGAAGTACTGCTTCAAAATGAGAAATGCTCTTTCCTTTAAACCAGGTTGTAATTGCACTGAGAACCCAGGGTGAATAAATATCTGAAAAGTGTTACACATCCTTATATCAATTCTTAGGTTTTTACTTTTACATGAGAGAAAGGTAATACAAAATGTCTGGTATGTCAAGAAAGGAACTTCCATAATTTCAAAGGCCTTCCGAAAAAAAAAAGAATCCTCCTTTTCTGTGGTTTTACTGTAGACAGATTGCCTCAGGCTGCCCAGAAGCATTCAACCACTGGAGCAAATAAAACACAAGGCAGGCTTTAAGAAGTCTCAGAGTTTTGGTTGCCATTAAAGAAAATGTTCAAAATAAAAACTGTACCCAAAAATTACTGGTTGCACCAAAGCAATCACATGAAGAAAAGGAAGAGCACATAATCGGAGACATAGATTCACCATAAATGGATGAGTCAATGAGTGGGGTTTGTAGAATAAGAACACAGAACCAGCTGGGAAGCAGAGGCAGGTGAAAGTAAGGCAAGCCTAGTTCTCTTAGGTGATATTTATTGAAAACCTATCCCGAGTAACTCAGAAAATGTGATGGGGAAGGGATCCAAGACATGGGAGACACCCGACATATTATATTAATATAATACATCTTAAAAGCCAGTCATAGGATTTGAGGAGTTTCAAAAATAGACAATTAAGTTGACTATACCAAATGGGGTGTACTAGAAGATAATTGTGCCTAAATTGTATCTTAATGGGAAAGATTGGGACTAGTCATGTAAGATAAAAAGAAGTGTTTGGGATGAAAACACAGAAAGGGGCTGCTTGAAAACATAGTCCACAGAAATACAGATGCAATCCAGAGCGGTTGAGAAAATGCCATGGAAAATAGTGTTCACAATGTCTGAATTTCATTTGTAGGTGCTGGTAATTGCATTCAGATTTTTAAGTTCATAATTTGAAAGAATGAAAAGTGTAGAAAAAAATTAATGAGGAAGGGTTATATAGATTGCTCAGTAGTTAAAGAGTTAATACTACTCTTCCCAGTTCAGTTCCCAGCATCCATTTGGGTTTTCAAAGCCCCCTGTAACTCCAGGTCTAGGAGAACTGAATCCTCTTCTGATCTCTATAGGGACTGTGCTCGTGTGCACATACTCCCTCACAGACACAACTCCATACGCATAATTACTTAGTTTTTAAAATCTTTTATAAAAAAAAAAGAAATAAGTGAGTAGTAATGAGTGAGCTATCAAAAGGAAGGGGCATAAAGGAAAATAAAATGGCAAGTTGATTGAATTTAGTAAATATTTGGAAATACAGGCAATTCTTTTGAAATTGCTGTTGTTCAGAGGGATGACCATTACATGTTAAAAGATAAAATGTATGTGATGATCTAGAGGACTGACAGGTTGTGTCAATGAAAGCCTTAATTTCAGGGCAGAACATTTTCAACACTTCCCTTCAAATCCATGTGGAAACAACTATAGAGTCTGAGAAGTGTGTGAAGCAGAGACCCAGGTGCTATGCCAGGACAAACATTCAGGGTGTTTTCCTTATAGAAATATAATGAGCATGTAATATGAAACCCACCGCAAAGGATCTGAGTGACAAAATGACATAAACTTATGAGAATTAAGTTAGCAGTTACTGTAGAGACAGCCACATCTGCAGACTAAAGATAAAAAGCTGATTAAATAATGGAAAACCACTAAGCTTCATTGTCAGCTTTTGCCATCATCAGGATCAGACTACACCCATTTGACAACCTTAATTCCAGTTTCTTCTTGGTGTAACCTAATTTTTTGCGTTTCAATTCTTCCTTAAAGCTTTTCCACTAACCCTTGGTTACTTTGAGCTAATTAATTTAAGCCATTTAGGAAATTGTTAACTGCAAAAAAGAGGCTTAGGGGGTCAGAGTTTTGATGGTTTGAGTGGCATTAGGAATACAAATAATTAAACCACACTGAATAAGCCATTTGCTCTTGCTGTTCAACTATGGCAAATCTCTATAAAGTGCAGCTGAAAAAGCAGTTGAGCCAATATTTCCTACAATCAAATTCACGAAGAAAAAACTCTCTGTGTCATAATGCTTTGCCTGGAAGAGAGCTGAAATAGCAGAGCTTAGATAATCTGAAATTTAGCCTTCTCTAGATAGCTTGAAAAGATGAACCTCAGACATATTTCCCCACTGTCCTGCGTAGCAGGATTAACTAAATTTCTTTTATATTGTGACATATACAGCTGTGGTACAATATTGAATGCCAAAGTTCTGCTATATAGTTATTATAAAGTCAAATTTCTGACAATTAAAGAGACAACCACCTGTTAATAATGGGAAAGAAAACAACCAGCAAAGGCAGAGATCAAATCCTTCTAATGGGCTTTCATCTTATCTGCGAGGAGGAGATGATCTATTCCAGACATAAACACATAAACACAACCTCCCAGAGATAGCCTTTTTATGTTGCACTTAAATGTCTAATAGGTGTTCCAAATCGGCTATGAACTTGTGAACCCAGCAGAGATGTAGAGGTTTTTATAAGCTTGGTGCAATACAGTCCACAGTCACACCACACATCCTGGCAGGCAGAGCCATTACACCCTCTTTGTTGCAAAACTCACCTCTATGTAACTTTGGGTCCTAAAAAAAAAAAAAGATTTAAAAGATCAATACTGAAAAATAACCGCAAACAATGGATTGAAGTAGCACTTCACAATCAATAGGTATCTATTATAACACAGAAACATCGAGGAGCTGAGTGTCATCCTGCTTCATCCACTTATCTCATTAGATTTCTTTTTTTTATTTTTTCGGTTCATTTATTTTTTTGTTTTAAATTTATTTATTTATTAAGGATTTCTGCCTCCTTTCCGCCACCGCCTCCCATTTCCCTCCCCCTCTCCCAGTCAAGTCCCCCTCCCTCATCAGCTTGAAGAGTAATCAGGGTTCCCTGACCTGTGGGGAGCCCAAAGACCGCCCACCTCCATCCAGGTCTAGTAAGGGAGACCCTGACTTTAACCCACAAACCTATGAACACCTGATTTTCAATAAAGGAGCTTAAAGTATACAATGGAAAAAAGAAAGCATCTTCAATAAATTGTGCTGGCAAAACTGGATGTCAATCTGTAGAAGAATGAAAATAGATCCATATCTATCACCAAGCACAAAACTCAAGTCCAAATGGATTAAAGATCTCATTAGATTTCTACGGAGTATTCTTCATGCAAGAAAGTTACAGAAGAAACTTAATCCTTAATATTGTACATGTTTCATATGTTAGTGTTTTTAAATGCTATTTAGAATCTCCAGTTAGTATTTTTGTACTAATAAAACCATAGTTTCTTGGTCAAGTATTTATATTTCATATTCAACAAAAAGAAAAATTTCTATTTCTCTAACATATATGGTTGAGATCTATTCATTTAGAATTTCTAAATGACATACAATAAGGCAAAGAACTCCGAAATTGACAAGTAAGACAAAATAAATTGCTAATCCTCTAATAAAGTGAATCATTTGGTAAATTAGAAAAATAGATCCTTTGACCAGAGAAAAAATAATTCTAGTGTCATGAGTTGTAACTTGGGCAACAGTGCCCAATCTTTTTAACATTGGAGAGACTGAGTTTAAAATAATCCATTCTATATCTCAGCAGAATTATGCAACTGTTCCCACTTTGGTTATTTCAAATATTCATGTTTGAGGAACATACATTTAGAATAAATAGTAGAAGCCAATCTATACAAAATATATAATACATAAAGAAAAGAATACATGATAGGAATTTAGATCGGTGAAAGTTGTAGAATTACACTGATAGTTAAGCTTTACTGATAGGATGCCAAACTTCACAGTGACCACCTAGGACATCAAAACTGTAATTACTCAATAATAATATTATAATATTATTATAATAATTATAATAATAATGTAATAATAATACTCAAGAATAACCGTTTGTGACTTGTTTATGTCAATACCTTCTGAATGGAACCCCAGATGAATTTCCTCCAACATGCATTCTTCTTTCATGATAAAGTAGGAAAACATTTCAATCTCTCATCTTAAAATATACACAGTGAGAAAATTTTAAGAGGTACTCTTAACGAACTAGGAAAAACCTAAATAAAGCAGATGTTTGCTGCAGTCTCTGCCTAGCACCAATGTACTTCATTTTCTCATTCCTAATGTTCAAGTAAGAACTATATAACAAATGCCAATGTTAAATATAATGCAACTACACTTTATTTAAAACGTGTTTACTGTTTCCACCAAAAGAAAGGATAATCAAGCAAATCATTGGGTACTATATTCAACTAAAATTCAGGACCAATTAGTTACAAAAGTCTGTAACAAGTGGATAAAAGAGAAAAGTGAGTCATCACTATTGGTAGTGAAATTCATCAAGTAAAACAGAAAAGGTACTGATATAAATTAGTTGAAATATCTAAACATTTGTCAGTGCCCATAATTAATGATTATTCTTGGGTACTGTAAAAGTAAACATTCAACAATATTAGATGAATATGCCTTAAGGAATACTACCCTTTTTTGCCACTATAATTACTTTGCTGAATAACTCATTGAGTAAATATTGATGTAACTGGGAATCAATTGAAGACCATCAATCATTTTGCATATCTATCATCAATAATCCCTTTATAATGGATGATTACTGCTAGATATGCAAGTATTCTTACACCACGTATTCTAGAAAAAACTACATATTTTTTTCTGATCTGAGCCTCTTTCCACAGTCCATTTCTCTGTTATATAAAATCCCTTTGATTGGCTAGAAAAATCATTATCACTTTCCCAAACCTTTTCATAAAGGTATAGACTGAGCATCTTTCTTATTAGACAAAAATGAACATGATACATGAGGGTATCCTACTCACTTTGCAATTAACTAGGGGGATCCTTCACTCAAGTCATCTGAACCACCCCAATGTGAACAGCAGTTGTTCACTTCAACTTATTCTATCATTAAAGTAATGGGTCTACATTTAATTTTTGAGATCCTCAGACAAGAATCCCAGAAAACAAAAGTTACCAGTATAGGATGATAATGGAAGCTGTCGAGTAGGTATTTCTGTTAAGACTGAATCTTCTGCTGATGTCATGCTTTAGCCAGAGAATTTTCAGTTAATTTCAATTATCTTGTTTTAATTCTCTGTAGTGTTCTTTGTACTTTCAGAAGTGTCATACTATGGCTTATATCTTATTTATTCATCTACACATATATTGCTTCAATTTGATCTGTAATAGATTGCTCCTAGAAATGACTACCTTTTCTTCTGAGTTTATTGTTTCATCAAGTTATCAACATTTACAGACAGTAGTTCAATAGCATGGCCAATAGTCAACTGATTAAGTTCAAAGAAGCTATGCCATTGCTTCAAAATTCTGGATACCTTTTTTGTAGTTCTTATAAGAATGGTTCCTACAACCCAAAGAGCAAGACATACTTTGATATCTCTGTATCTATAAAGTAAAGTCATAAGAACCAAGAGAAAGAGCAAGTGGCACTATAAGTTGCCTCAACTAGGAATCCCTTCTTTGATTGATGACCCTCTCAAATATGCCAATCTTTTGATTAACCTAAGAAGTCATTCATAACTTTATTTACATGTATGTTATACATTTCTCTGATTACTATATAGACCCAGCAAAGATATAGCATGGTGTATAAGTATGCAACAGGTTTTTCACTTTGAAAGGACTATCACAGCAGGCATATCCTAGCAGATATATCAAAAGGTTAATGATTATCATGTTGCTTGTTTTCCTCCCTCTGATAGTAGATATCAAGAAACAAGAACACCTGCCACTTTGGCTCTATTCCCTTCATTATGAAGGTACCAACAGAGTCCTCTGAAACAGTGACCAAAAGACAATACCTTTTTTTCATGAAACTAAAGAATTAAAATTGGTCCAAAACAAGGAAGGCAAATGTATTTGTCTTCTATGAAGTAAAACTTTTTCTATAGTTCTCTGCACAACTGAACATATTAAATATCAAGAGCTATACAGAAGGTACAGACTGTGTTAATTTCTTCCAATAAAGCAATAACATCTGGAGCTGCAGTTGAACAATTAGTCACTATCAAAATAAGCTAAGGAAATCATGTCACATTTCTCAAAGCCAATATATTTTCTGAACAGCCAAACAGCGAAGTTAAATGAGGTTTCTTACTATCTGGGAATAGCTTGTCATCACTGCCCAAGGCATCATACATATTAAATGACTATAAGTTTGAGCAAGGCTAAAAGGAAGCTTTAAGTGCTGTATTACAATATCATTAGACCTTCATTCAAATATCCTACAGTTCCTAGTTTTGTAGGCATCCATCTTTGGGAAATTGATAGAAACTTTAAGAGCTAAGTCCTCCTAGCAGATTGGTATGTCACTGGTAGCATGTTCTTAAAGGAGATAATGAAGTCTAATCCCTTCTTATCTATTTTTTCAGAAGCCAACCATAAGGCAGACAGTTCATTGCAGAATCAAAACAAAAGGGCCAATTGCTCAAGGATTGAAACCTTCAAAACCATCAGCCAAGATAAACCTGTTCTTTTTGACAGTTGTTTCAGGCATTTTGTTATAGTAATACTGGGATTTGGAGCTTTGGACTGCATTTTCTTCAGTAGTTGTATCATTCAGATAAACATGGGTGTCCATCGTATCAACACTCCAGAGCCTTGTCCTCACATAGATGCTAACTTTCACCGCTTTCTACCCTAATCTTGTCAAATGTCCATTAAAAACTGCTATCTGTAGTTTGCAACCCTGCTTGTTACCAAATTCTAAATCACTCTAAATTCATAGTGGGGAACTATATTCATTCTGTCACATTTAATAATTGAACAGAACAGGATGTATCACAGAATATTAGTAGAAAGTTCACAGAATCCCTGGAAAAAACAATTAATCTGCCATTAAGGTCAAGAACTATACCCAAATCACCTGACTTGGATGTATATAGCCACAGTATCACTTCAGCTGATCTTTAGTGGAGAAGCCTGTACCAAAGTCTCTATGACCACAGTATTTCCACTGTAGGCTATAAACACTTACAGGGGTCTCAGCAAAGGAGCTCTGTGTTTCCAACAAACACTGGAACTTTCTGTCATAACATTACTCTAATAAACAAGATGAGTCTGTGTCTTAATTGGGGTTACTATTGCTGTGAAGAAACAACATGACCATGGCAATTCTTATCAAGGAAAACATTTAATTGAGGTGGTGGGATACAGTTTCAGAAATTTAGTGCATTATTATCATGGTGTAATGCTTTAAGTGTTTTTCGTATATTGGGAATTCCTAAAATTATAAAAACGGATAATGGGATTGGATATATTAGTAAAGCATTTCAGTAATTTTGTTCCAAGTGCAATGTTGGACATAAAACAGACATTTCTTATAATCCTCAAGGACAAGGAATTGTATGTAGATCATACCCATGGCTCCTAAAAATACAACTTCAAAACATAAAAAAGGGAGAGTTGTACCCTTAGTCTTCACATCTTTATCCAAAGGTAAAAGGAAGTGAACTGAGACACTAGTGATGGCTTGAGCATATATGAGACTTCAATGCCTGCCTCTACAGTGGCACACTTTTTCCAACAAGCGACTCCTACTCCAACAAAGATACACCTCCTAATAGTGCCACTCCCATTGAGTTTATGGGATCCAATTACATTCTAAATAGTACAGTTTGTATTGTATCTTCTTTGTATTAATGTTTTGTCTTCCTTATGAGATTATACAGTTGTAAAAGAGACATGAGAATAGCAGGGAAAGGAAGTTATAATATTTAAGATGATTGACAAATGGAATAAATGCCACCAAGTTTTCTTTGGAAATGGCATTTGCATTAAATTATTATCCATGAAATGTTTTCTTTCTACATCTCTGGACATATTTTTTTGATTGTTTCTTCATATGCAATGATTTGATAACATGATTTTCTTATATAAAGAATGCAAAAATGCCTTAATCTTTCTTCTAGAATAGTTAATTAACATGTAAGGGATTTATATTAATAGTTTGAAAGTGTCTTTCAGTTTTACAACTCATTTTAATAGTATAACATAAAATTTTAGATCAGTTTCAACTCAGAGAAAGCATTGAGATTTTTTTCATATATAAGCTTTGAAATATGAAAAAAATTCCTGATACTGATTGACTCTATTTTTTGATTTCTCAAACCACAATGGCCTCACTACTACATCTACTACCACTACTTAAGTCAGAGCCTTTTCTACTTAGTGAGATATTGTGAAACTCACAGTTTACTTGAATCTCATCTCTATTCATCTTTCTGCCTTGTAGCATCAAGAGAAGATGAGGAAGTAACTCTAGTTTTCTATGTGACACATGGGTTACACGGGATTAAAAAAAATGTTCTGGAACAAAGAATGGTATTTTGAAAAGTTGGTCAGTAATTACATAACAATGTGAGAAAGTCCTGAAGACTACCCTCACTCTGTCACAAATTGTAAGTTTAGCAGTATCCTTTACAAACTCTTCCCCAGAATTTATTAGAAGGACTGAAAGTGTTCTTTGGAAGTCACTAGACCCATGATGATGGTTTCTCACAGCGAAGAGAAATCCATTGGAAGAGATATATGAGACAGAATATTGGAGAGCTGCAAAATAAAGTCCCAGGCATCTACTCTCAGTAAAGTCATAGAGTTTTCTGCTTTCACCCAGCAACCATCAGGGGATATGAATGAATTGTTGCCAACCAGGGAATCTCACCCAAGCTTTGTGGTCCAGAGTTTTTTTTTTATTTTTTTTCATTAAGTATAGGTTACAAAGGCATTGTTGACTTTCTGTATGCCTGACCTTAGTTTCTAATCCCTTGGAAGTCACATTAAAGCTGTTTTGCTTCAAGTTCCTTGCATAAATTTTATTATTAATATGAGCTAGTCAGCATAGGCCAAAGCCTCCCAGAAAAAACAATTTATGAGGAAAAATAAAAACAAACCTAAAAGTAGAAGAACCAAAATTTAAAGAATAGACAAAATAGAAAGAGAAAAGTGGTAGTGATACTGTGCTGATGGGGAAAACTGTTTGCAGGCCCTGTGGGTAAAGAATTCAGAAATGGGACTCCTCAGAAATACCTAAAAGAGAAGATGAGTGAATGATGGGTGTGTTGTGTGATTATGCCTTCTGCCCACTTGTCACAGCTCTACTTTCATCTGAAGTGGCAACCATGACCATTGACAGTTCTAAGCTCTGCAAATCCTTACAAATAATCACTCTGACAAAAGGGTTCTCCTTTTATGTGATGCTTTAGAAAGGAGTGCAGAAATAATTAGAACCTTCTGACTCGTCAATACATCGAATATTCTGGCATAGGTCAGATCAGGAATCTGATAAAATCAAACTCTAAGTGACTGTAAGACGGAGAATAGGGGGCAATTTCTCTAGTTAATGACAGGTGCCAAAATGGAACTCTATAGAAGTACACATACTATTCTGTGAGAGATCCTTAATTGGGAGATTTGGTTTCTAAAAGTGTGTTGAACTGTTCAAAAAGATAATTACTTTAATTGGAGAATTGGCTGTGTCAATAATTAAAGCAATTGCTCTAAAATGAAGCTTTCTCGTTTATTCTCCACTTTGCCATGTTCTTAGAGAATCTTTAAAACAGCTTCAGGTTCGTCCACTGCTAGATTCTGAAACGAAACAGAAAATGTGAAAGCTTGAAAAAGAGAAAGTACTTCCTTCTGGTTTGCTTCCTGCTTTCTCCTTCCTGTGTACTTCCTGCTTCCTTCTTCCTGTTTGGATCCTGAGTCCCAAACAGTATCTCTTTACCCAACAGCAGAAATGAATTCCATGATAACAGTGGTTTCCAGTTGGCAATCACGTCAACTCCCACATCCATGCTCATTAGAACTGTGTTTAGACTCTGAAAGACTCCTCTTCCAGCCACTGGGGTTTTCACAATTCCAATCCTTCCTTCTTTGCTCCCAGTTGTTACCTGTCATTCATTGCTGTTTGGCCACTATGTTGGTGTTTCCTGTTTAACCTGTCTTTCTTTGTTCCTTCCTTTCTTTCTTCTTTCCTTCCTTTCTTTTTTTTTTTTCTTGTCTGTTTTGTTGGTTTGGTTTGGTTTTGGTTTTGGTTCTCTAATACCCGAAAAATATTCCTTATATAAAATTCTCTCTTTTAAGGTAATCTTGTGGTCTTACTGACAGCTACTTCCTGTGCTTGCTACTGTCACGTTGTTTTAGGAGGGCCCTCTTTTGGATATTTTTCATTTTCCAACACCAAGTAAATGTGAATTATATGTTTAATTCTTTCTATAAAGGTATCTTGCTTAACTTCTGCTGAGGAAACTCTACTGTGTTGGTTCTATAACCAAAATTAACTTAACAAAATAATAAACATTATTGAATTGGGACTTAGGTTTAGATCTTGGACTTATTATATAATCTTTATTTCTTCCTCATGCTTTCTTAAGTCTTTTCAGTTTCAGGTTCACTATTTTTATTTTTAAAACAATAGTTCTGGGATAGAAACCACTGGATAAAATCCTATAAAACTGTAGATAAATTTGATGATTGATTAGTTTTAACTGTCAACAACATGGCCTTGTATTATTACCTGGAAAGAGACTTAATGGTGATTAACTGGATCAGGTTGGCCTGTGGACAAGTTTTTGTGGGCATGTCCTGACTGTTGATTGATTTAAAAAAAAAATCCAGTCCACTGTGAGGGATACCATTCCTTAGACTATCTCTAGACTCACTGAACTGTGCAAAAGAGAGAAAAGCTCACTGCAAGAAAACATGGAATGTCCACGTCATTATTCTTTCTGCTATTGGCTGTAAATGCAATGCTTTAAATTCCTGCCTTGAATTTCCCATAATCATACCATGATCTCAAACTGTAAGCCACATAAACCCTTTTCTCTCCTATGTTGTTTTTGTCAGAAAATTTTGTCACAGCAATAGAAACCAAATTAATAGAACAATTAATATAATAAAATTCTCACTGCAAAGAGAGCAAAGTGGACACACTAACAAATAATGAACATACATAGGGAATAATCAAGGAGAATTTATGAAGCTAAATAGTATGTATCCTTGACGAGCAAGGCTCTAAGAACTTGTTTTCTTTCTCTGTTCTGCAAACATCACAATACCATTTTATAAATACTTCAATCTTTTCGTAGTGGTGAATTGGCATAAGGCTATTAATGTAAGTCCACTGTTTCTATTTTGCTAAAGTAGTGATGTATGAGTTATAAGGCTCCCTTGTTTAGGCCCAAACAGCCCCGGTGCCTTGAATAAGTTATGTAAGCTCCTCATTAAGACTTCTATAGTTTTACTTTCTCTATTTGCTGCTTCCTTCACAATTACTGGGAAGTAAGGTGTAGTAAAAATTAGTAAATGCCTGGCACAAGAGGCTCAATGACAAGCAATATTGCTATTATGTTTTCTTCTCGCTTATTTTTCTGTTTTTTACTTTCACAGTATCTCAGTATATGGCTATATGCAGCACACTGATTGCAGGCATTCTCTCCCTCTAGTTTAGACTAACATGAATTTTTTTTTTTTATTGAGAAAAGGAAAAAAAAGTTTCCCCCTCCTCCCAGCCTCCCATTTCCCCTCTCCCCACTCCTCTCCCCCTCCCTCTCCAGTCCAAAGAGCAGTCAGGGTTCCCTGCCCTGTGGAAAGTCCAAGGTCCTCCCCTCTCCGTCCATGTCTAGGAAGGTGAACATCCAAACTGGCTAGGCTCCCACAAAGCCAGAACATGAAGTAGAATCAAAACCTCGTGCCATTGTCCTTGGCTTCTCATCATCCCTCATTGTTCACCATGTTCAGAGAGTCCGGTTTTATCCCATGCTTTTTCAGTCACAGTCCAGCTGGCCTTGGTGAGCTCCCAATAGACCGATGAAATTTTTTTTATTGAACAATATTTTTCCATTCTCTCTTGTTTTTCTGATAAAGGACTTGGAGTTTCAGGACATCCCTTTCTTTCCAGTATATTTAAAGCTAACTTTTGGAGTCTGAAAAAACACCAAGATTTCTATCCTATCCTTTGTTCACTTAGAAATCTCCTTAAATATTGTCTACATTATCATGTAAGGTATTCATTTAATTATATGTAAAATACCTGACCAAAATAAATAAATAAATAAAAGCCCCTAATAAAAGGCAGCTAACCACTAATAGTAATAGCATTAATACTAAAAATACAAAATTACTTTTTGTTATTTATTACACATACAGTTATTGCAAAAGTAATCTTTAGAGAAAATGATAAATAATTCAGCAAACGAAAGGTGAAACTAATAGCTTTAGTCTTACAATGTATAATTTCTAGCACAAGCATAGGTGTCTCAGTCCACAGCAGTAATTGATGATCTTTATTCACAAAGGAAGAAAACAACATACTTTGCTCACACCTCACTAGGTCTGAGTTATGAGGCATTCATTATTTTAAGAGAATTCCCAACCCTCTCTATCATCTATAAACTGTTTTTTCACCTTGTACCCTTGACAATGTGAAAAGGGCAAATACAGCTTGTACATACTTTGTAGCAATTAGGATAATGATCTTTCTATGTCCAGGGCATTGAGTACCACACCATCCCATTTAGCAGGCTACAAAGGTTTGCAATAGGGTATTTTTGAAAGGGGTTGTTTCCAATGAATGCTAAGGAAAAAGAAGTTGTCCATTGAAGACTATTGCCAAGAGTTGAGCTTGCATCTCTTTTACATAAAAATGCTAAATTCTTCCAAAAAGTTTTTTTAAAAAAAATCTATTCCAGGGTAATATTGAACCCTTCTATGACAACACTGAAAAAGTCAAAAGAATAAATAGGTTGGGGCAAAAACAGTTTCATAATATTGTGGTTTAATGCTAATATAAGTCAATATATTCTAGGCCTCTCTAATCATAATTCACCTGTTAAAGCATCAGGGACATGATCAGTATAACACTACATTCTCATTCAATTATACTGTGCCTTAAAAGTATTGGATTACAGAAGCCATTAGAGCCATCATTACCCTTGTGCCATACTCAATTGATGAAAGCCTTTCTAGGGGAGAAGAAAACTAGAAAAATGAATTCAGTGGAATGCATAACAGGTGTTTGGGGGGGCAAATGCTTTGGGCTTTAATTCATTTCTTCTCAAGATGAGCATTCCTCCAACAAAGGATCAGAGTAAACATCACACCTCATTACACCCTTCCATTTTTCATGCAGCATGAATGTAGATAGAACACTGATTAATGGAAATAAATTAAAATATTCAATAGCTTTGAATAATTAATGGAGGATTCAAAGATTTGCTAGATTTCAGGATAAAAAATAAATACAACATATGTAGTGGTTCCAGCTGGGTCACTGAAGGATAGAGTTACTTTTCCAGTGCTTACATGGGCCTAAGGTTGGTGGTATTAGGGGGTGAGTAGCATTTCCCAAACGACAAGTGGTCATTGAAACAATACAACCTCTTCAGATTTGTATCACTTGGTGGGAAATTTTATAGGCTTAACAAGAATATATGGAAGTTATAGGCACTGATTCTTATGAACCTACGTACAACCTTAAAATCAACTTCAATATAGATAATGACATTACTCTCAAACCAAGGCACACAAAATATTCATAACTACTTGACTTCTTAATATAGTCAGTCTTGGATTTCAATATAAAAGGTTTTGTCAGTATTAAAAGAAGAAATAGTTAAATTTTTACAACAGAATGTTGCTGGAACCTGAATTTCAAGAATACAAAGAAATTGAACACTGGTGCCAACTTTGACAGCTGCAAGAAATATAAACTTTTATGTTCACTTGAGTCATATGTGTGATAGATAAGCTAGATCCGTGATCTTCCAAGAAGACCAAGCTGAATAACTTGTTGCCCCATTGTTCTTACACAGATTCCTCTCCAGAGTGGCTGAAATGTGTACCCTTCAAAATAACTCAGATGAACTCCTGGCCTTTCAGATTTCAGAATATATTTAAAATAGATAATATAACAAAGAAATGAGGTGTTGGGACTAATTGAGTCCTGGCCTTCAGCTGCTCTTCCCTGCTAGAGCCTTCTAATTGAAGTGACTAAAAGCTGGGCCTTGCCTAGAGGATCAGAGGATGGGATTTTCACCTGTTGGTCATTGACTGCAGGGTATTTAAGCCTCCATGGTGCTATTAAAGAGGGGCTTTTGGTACCAGTGATTGAAGTCTGTGTGTCGGTCTATCTCGGCGTGTGTGTTCTCAACCTCCAGCCCCTTGCCCGAAGCTCACGAACTGGGTTCTAGCGCAATAGAGCACAGAAGGGAGGGGCAGTGCACAGCAATGAGGTGCTATTTTTTTATATTTATTTATTTATTCTGTATACAATATTCTATCTGTGTGTATGACTGCAGGCCAGAAGAGGGCACCAGACCCCATTACAGATGGTTGTGAGCCACCATGTGGTTGCTGGGAATTGAACTCAGGACCTTTGAAAGAACAGGCAATGCTCTTAACCTCTGAGCCATCTCTCCAGCCCCCAAAGTGCTATTTCTTGATAAAATCTCAGAACAGGAATAGCGTTCCTGCAGTTGGATCAAGAAAAGTCAGTGTTTTACTGTAAGGTTATTCAGTCCCAGCAATATAAATTCCACATGTTTTTTTTTTCCTCACATGTGGATCTTAGATTCAAATTCTTTATTTGTATTTCAATTTACAGTGTCTGTAGAAGAAAAAGGTCTGTGAGAAGTGGAAGAGGTGAAGAGGCTTAGGTGATAAAAAAAATTATAGAACTCATATTAATATAAAATGTTTGAAGGATACCAGGATTAAAAGTTTAACTTAGGATAGAATCATAGGAACAAGAAAAGGAAGGAATAAGATGGGTTAATAAAAACCAATGATTTTGAAAATTTTTTTTGGAAACCCACTACTTTCAAGACAATTTGAAATATAGTTTTAAAGGGGATTTTTAACAGTTTTCCTACATAGTTGGATCATACTTTCACTGAAAGATGTGGAATATTAAATGAAAAATATCTCAATTCCTGACAAGAAAGGTTATCCTATGAGTAATTGATCAGGAAGGCCCAAGAGACCCCTAAAACAGCACAAGCTATTGCTATTCTTCTTGGTTGCTTGATATAACAAAATAGGAATTATGTGGGACTCTCTTCTGTGTGCTGTGACTACCATTAATAAAGCAACTGCCTTAGCCTATTGATAGATCAGAACTTAGGTAGGCAGGGAGGACCAGACTGAATGCTGAGAAAATGAAAAGCAGAGAGAGGGATGCCATGGAGCTGCCAAAGTCAGACATGCCAAATCTTTGCCAGTAGACACTGCAACGTGGCGATATACAAATTAATAGAAATGGGTTAATATAAGAGCCAATAAGAAGCTAGAGCTAATGGGCGAAGCACTGTTTTAATTAACACAATTTCTGTGTGATTATTTCAGTTCTGTGCAGCTGGGACAAACAAGCGCCCTCCTCCACAACATAGGAAGACCTCCCTGCTGCAGCCACAGCACATTTTGTTTATAGGTTAAGAGAATCACATCTTGACTTGACGTGAAAAATGTCTTGGCTTCTACTTGGTTTTTATAGTCCCGGAAAGTGCTATCCAGGCTGCTGTGTGAGAAAAGGTATCAGTGGTCTCACTAGACCTTTCAATGTTAGAGTACTGGCCTTTCAGGCCAGATGTGCCCCTGGTACAGGTAGCATGAAGGTTATGAGGGTAACCAACTACATGCTGATTGAATCTGAAACCTGCTCTGTTGGTAGGAATTCACTCTGAATCAGTCAAAGCACACATCTCAAGAGGTTATAGGTACTAAGGGAAAAACTACTGCATTTATTTTGTTAAAGAGAAGACATGTTGTCAAACTGCCTTCTAAATAATTATGCTTATAATTATAACAGATCAATGCTGTTATAATCACTGATCAACCATGACCAGAAAAACCTCTTTTTCTGTGGGGAGCAATGCAGATTCACAACTGGTATAAAAGCTGAGAATAAGTTACTCTTTAGTACTGAGCAACAACTGAGATTTCTCTATCAAACCCAAATCACAATACAATCAGCACTGTTTCTGTGTGGATATGATGGGGGGGGGGGTTGGTCACCTGACTGGAGAAGAAGGCAGATGGCAAATGTTTGATTCCATCACTGAGAGATTTTTCAGATATTCTGGAGCTGTATTAAGTCTACTGACCTCTGTGTTAAGATCATAATTTTGTTGTTCCTGAGCCAACAAACTGGAAGTCATTTTATGTGTTACAATAACTGATATTGATGGCCAAGAGCAAATCAGAATGAATTAATGAATGCAAGCAAAAGCTTTAATGGTGCCTCCCAATACCACTTTATTCAGGAGAAATTGTATCAAACTGATCTAAGACACTTTCAAACCTAGAGGGATCAAGGACATTAGACAGTAGGTTAAACAAAGAGGGGAAGGAAACCTGCTTCAATTGTGTATTAATTTTCCCATCACCCTCCCATATTTCTATTATTAGTCCACAAAAAAACCCGGTGAATATATACTTTGTAAATTTAAGATAAATGAAGCGCATTAGTATAGACTAGTACCTGAACCGGGGAAGTTTCAGATATTCCCCAGCAGAAATGGATGTAATAACAAACAGGATTTTGAGCCTCCTCCCCTTCTGAGAAAAGGTCAGCCTGTCTTAAGTGGGGGCAAATGATTCTTTAGATAAATCACATGCTAGTGTCTTCCATTGCCATGGGCAAGTCTGAGAAGCAGAGAGGTAATGTAGGCTGCTCTCACTGCTCTAGGAACAACTGAAGCAGACATTACAGATCACTTCATTGCAGTAGCATATTTTCTGTTCACTAAAGGTTAAAAGGCAGCCTACATTTCCCAGGTTTCCTGCAGCTACACATTAGACCACATCCAACCAGCACATGTTAAGAAATTGTAATGGTGCAGACCACTGTGAACCAGGGACTGTCCAGACCTGGCACCAAGGATCAGGGAGGCCTTAGACTCTTCTGCAGTGGCTCTGGTGAAAGATTGGGTGTGATAGCCCCAGGCGGCAACAAGATTTCTTCCTTTTTCTTCCAACAGTGAAATAATTATATTTAGACATTTCTTCACCTTGTGTCACTTCTCTCTGGGAAACATTAACTTGATTCCAGATACACCAGAAATTCCTCAAGCCGACTAATAACCTGCAATAATCCCTTCCCATTCAAATAGCAAGGACAAGGCTCCTATAAAATATGGGCCAGACCCACACTGGAACACTGGACTGAGCTCCCAAAGTCCCAATGAGGAACAGAAGGAGGGAGAAGATGAGCAAGGAAGTCAGGACCAAGAGGGGTGCACCCACCCACGGAGACAGTGGGGCTGATCTATTGGGAGCTCACCAAGGCCAGCTGGATTGTGACTGAAAAAGCAGGGGATAAACCCGGTCTCTCTGAATATGGCAGACAATGAGGGTTGCTGAGAAGCCAAGGACAATGGCACTGGGTTTTGATCCTACTTCTTGTTCTGGCTTTGTGGGGGCCTAGCCAGTTTGGATGTTCACCTTCCTAGACATGGACGGAGGGGGGAGGACCTTGGACTTTCCACAGGGCAGGGAACCCTGACTGCTCTTCAGACTTGAGAGGAGGGGGAGAGGAGTGGGGGGAGGGCGGGAGGAGTGGGAGGCTGGGAGGAGGCGGAATTTTTTTTCTCAATTTAAATAAATAAATAAATAAATAAATAAATAAATAAATAAATAAATAAATGGGCCAGTACAAGGAGATAAAGTAGATACAGTTAAAACCCTCATGGAGTATAACCATATTTGTATAAAATCTACATTAACATAATAGAATAAGAAAATGCTTATATATTACTTTGATAATACATATTGTCAGAATGTATAAATTAGGTTTATATTAAACTGTCTCTTTACCTAGCATTGCTGGAGAAGGGGCACATTATAGACTTGATTTAACAAAAAAAAAAAAAGAACTAAGACATGTCATTTCATTCTTTGAGTGATGAAATGAGGGAGGCAGCTACGAGGCAGCATCTGGCACACATTACAGATTAGTTCTTCACACCTCACAAGTGTGAACTCTTTGATATAAAAGAGCAACCTGAGACATTTTCCAAGAAGTGTCTAAGGACAGACAAGGAGGTGAGATTTCATTTCTCTTGGAAGGAAAGAAATTGTGCCTTGTTGACCAAGGACAGAGATTTAAATTTGGGGTTTTTGCTTAGAACTTCACAAATATTAATAATCACTGAGAACATGAGACATCTCACAGTCAAAGTCACTGTGCTTTGCTCTTTACTGCTAGTCCAGAAGAAAGTGAATATATGGATACAGCTTGACATGAGTGCAGCCATCTTGAGTCACAATCACTGTGCTGCCTAGAGCAACTGCAACAACTGCTTTTTCTCACAATTTCTCAGTAAACAATAACTATATACAATCTTTAGAGTGTTATGTAGAACTTTAGAACTAGACAGACACTGGGGCCGAGTGGTGGTATATGCCTTTTAATTCCAGCACTTGGGAGGCAGAGGCAGTTGGATCTCTATGAATTGGAGGCCAAACTGGTATTTGGAGCCCATTCCAGGATAGGTTCCAAAGTTATGCAGAAAAATCCTGTCTCAAAAATATAATATAAAAAAAGAATTAGACACTGGCTCTAGGAGATGCCCTGACTCTTCAATACTATCTTAATGTAAACAAGGTCATTTCATTCATGGAATTGCCACTTTTGTTGTATTTCACAAATACATCCCTCTTTCCGACCCAGATTTCCAGAACTCAGCTAGTCTTGTTACCACCCAGAGTCCGTGCTCCCAGCAAAGGATAGTCTGAGCCTTCATGGATCTGTCTGCTTCTCTTCAGTTTCAGGGTCCTTTAGGGCAGATTATTAGATGGTAAGACCAAATTTTTTGAGGTCAATAAGTAATAGACAATTGCTTCTACTCCTTCCCACAGTAAACGGAAGGTCGGTGTAACAATGATTTTTCTAGTTTCATAGAAGAACCTCTTAATATTCAGTGTCGTCAGAAAAAGCTAACGCTGATTCTAGGGTCTGCGGTGGCCCCTGGGCTGCATTCTAGCACAGAATCTGCATGATTTGAAGATGTTGTGCAGCTATTTCCTCTGAATTTCAACATGTCCTTTAGAGGAAAGAGAGACAACAAGATCTTGAGACTCAAGAGATATACATACAATTCACAAGAAGTTCGCAGAAAGTTTCTGAAAATGACAAGATTCACAAGATCATTCCTCAGAATTACAGAAGCAGTAAACAGTGCAGACAGAGGAGACTATCTGACCTGTGCAGCTATGTGCAAATTGGGAAGGGAGACTCCAGGAAGCATCTTTCATGGATTCTCCTTGAGGCTGAAGTTGGTATTTCAGTGATGTCACAGTCTTCCAAATGTCCATGTTTCTGAAAGTATCCCCTCACTCACACTCCCCTAAGTAACCCCAGTAACCTCACTGGTTACCAAAGTGGACTTCAGTGTAACCATTACTTTCATCTGTTCTTAGTTCCCAGAAGTTTCTTATTCTTAGGTAAATAGATACATGCTCATGTTTCCCTAGGCTAAATTTACACAACAGAGGGCTGTTGTAGGGTAGGAAGACAAATGAAACATCCTTCCATCTCTGCAAGCATATGGTTCTTTTAGTTCCTGTGCATCATTAATAAGGATCATGAGCATTTCCTTTTGGGGAAAGCACTTCACATAACAGAGAAAAAAAAAAATAAGCCAAACAAAATCTCATGGCTCCTTCTAATTTAATTTTACCAATAGGTAGCACAGTGTATTTTGCTCATTTTTACTCCATCTGAAACAACTGTATTTTAATGGGAACTGCTTCATTTGCTTCTTCATAATTCTCTACTAATCCTCCATTTGGGCTAGTGGCATTTCTCACAAAGAGCAAGTCCAATTTTGGAGCAGTGTCGACCAACCTCATTCAGACTCTTAAACCCTTTTCCCTTGGCTGCTTCTGACTCTAAGTGAGTTCTCTATTTCTCACATTAATTCTCATTAGTAGGAAACTCCTCGTAGGGATCACCAAGGTTCCTTTTCTAATAATGATAGGCCATTTAAAGAGAGCTAGTTTTAATAAGGGGTTTTATTAAAATAGTTTTACAGAATCTCAAACTCTACCTTTCTGTATGGAGCCGGAATTATTTGCCTGTAGCAAACTGGCACTATCAATGTTCCTATCTCAATAATCGATGTAAACCCTGCACTATAAATTTAGCTTTGGGAATCACTGACAATCCTAATAATGGCACAAGTTAATCAAATGTGGCATTGCAAATCAACCTGTGCTCTACATGGCTTTTCCTGTAAATATAAAATGTCTAGACTTGCTGTATTGACAAGGAGAAAGTTAAGTCATTTGAGTCTTCATTAAAATCCACCTCTCTATCAATTTTCAGGTAATTGTTAACCACAAAGCTTTTTGTTGTTGTCTCTTAATCACGATCGGTCTGAAACGACTGTATTGTTCTCTGCTCTTCTAGGTGTAGAGGCAGAATCTCTCTTGAAGTTAAGTCTTGGTTGTAGCCATATCTTGATATCCAGCTTCCCAGGTTCACAAATCAAAATGTATCTTTCTTCTAGATATCTTTAGAGGAATCCCAATAAATTCCTCAGATATGGCTGCAGACCTATAGCTTCCAACAAGAGTCATGCTACCAGAAGGAAAAAGTTATGGTGCAGGCTAATATTTAAATTTGGTCAGTGAGGTGTGACTTATCCTAGAGGTTTGTGGGAAAATACTTATTTTTGTATTATTGTTTCTTAAAAAATTATCACTTAGTTTTTTATCTTGATTATCTCCCTAAATTCCTCTTTATCCTTCACTTTCTATTGTTTTATATTTTGCTGACCCCATCTCGAAGCCCTCACAATAATGCCCTGTACAACATCTTTTTCTTTCATATCTACCATTATTATTAGTTACATTTATACTTTGATCTCTTTATTTTTTTATTTGTTAAATTATAATTTAATTACTAAATTTTTCTCTTCTCTTTCCTCTTCTCAACCCCTCCTATAAGCCCCTCCCCACTCTCCTTCAAACCCATAATCTCTTTTTTCACTAATTATTATCATATGCTTATATGTCTACAATAAATTTGAATATTCCTAAATATACCTTGCTCGGTCCATATAATGTTATTTGTGTGTATGTTTTCAGAGCTAACTGTCTGGCGTTGGACAACCCACTGGTGTGCACTTCCCTGGGAAAGACCACCTTTCCTCCTCCCGGTTTTTCTCATTTGCCTACAGTTCTTTGTGTAGGGTTGAGGCCTTTTGTGTTTTTTCGCATCCAGTTTGACATGACCATTGGTTTCATCTGTGTCAAACTCATGTATAGGCAGTCATGTTGTTGATATGATTCAGCATCATACTCTACAGATGCTTCCTGAGCCATATCCATTGCTGCTCTATTTACAATAGCTAGGAAATAGAAGCAACCTAAATGTCCAATAACTGACAAGTAGGTAATGAAAATATGATACATATACATCATGGAATACTATAGCTGTTAGAAAAAAATGAGATCATAAATTTTGCAGGTAAATTAATGGAGCTATAATAGAACGTATCGAAAGAGGTAACCCAGAACCAGAAAAACAAACACCATACGTTCTCTCTTATTGGGGAGACAACATTTGTCCTCTTCTCTTCTCTAAACCTTCATATGTGAGTGCACAGCCTGAGATAACTAGAGAAACAAGGAAAGTAGAGCTGGACCATTGCTAGGATGGGGTATTGGGGAATGATAGAGGGGGCAACAGCAGGACACAAATGACATGATCAAGGAAATAGGAAAGAGGGGGCTCCTTAAGGAAGGAAGACTGAAGTAATTAGAGAAAGCGGGAGGTGAATCAAACAACAATAAGAATGTCTGGAAAAAAGCCACAAGGAATCATACTATTAAATTCCTACCTAAAAGAAACCCATAACACATGCAATTCAGTGTATAAATATACACATATAATGTTAATGACCTTTCTCATCTGAACTGATAGTGTAAAGCGCGAAACAATCCCACACCAGTTTGGAATTATTATTATTAAAAGGGTTATTTATTTGAGGGGAAAAAACTTACAGAACACTGTCATACACGAACAGGAAAGGAGTCTAGTTGCTGAAACCGGAGTCCGAAGCAGGAGAGCAAGAAGAGGGCTTCTGCTTCTTTTTGAAACAAAAGAGACCACACCCCAGTGGGCTGGTATCTCAAAGGCTATTGGCTGAAGGAGCAGAAGGCACTCCTGCTGCAATAGTGCTTCCTTCATGAGTTAAAGAATACCTAGTAAGGGCTGGAGAGATGGCTCAGTAGTTAAGACCATCGCCTGCTCTTCCAAAGGTCCTGAGTTCAATACCCAGCAACCACATGGTGGCTCACAACCATCTGTAATTAGGTCTGGTGCCCTCTTCTGGTCTGCAGACACACACACAGACAGAATATTGTATACATAATAAATAAATAAATATTTAAAAAAAAAGAATACCTAGTAAAAACTCAAATACCAACTAAGAGAAGCCCTCGTTTGAATTGTTTGTCAAAGCTGTCTAAGAGACTACCAAAACATACAGCTATTATTGCTGTTCTTGGTTACCAAAGTGTGGGTATTTAAGTTTCCATTGCTGACGAAACTGCACATCTCCAGAAATAGGGCCCAGAGTCCCCTGGAACTTACCTTAATGCTCCTTAACTTAAGACTAAGAATGATCAAGTACCTTGCTCAAGACGACAGAGTTCATAAGGTACAGAGGTAGAATCTTGCAAAATGTGTCGTGTTCTGAATCTTTGTCTGCTTCCATTGTGTCTCACTATCTCCTTTTTTCTTTTTTTATTTTACTATTTAAACTAATTTTTAATTTTGAAGTTACAACAAAAGATCTATTAGGTCCAACCATTCAATCATCACTTTCGTTGTAACTCTTTGCTTACTCTGAACCTTATTAAAAGCTAGTGTTTAATGAATTTTAATTTCATTCGCTCTAGCTAGAGGTAACCAAAGTTTTCGATTACTTCTTCTTATACAAATTATAAAAAAGGTATTAACCTCTAATAACAACATTCATGATTTTTTTGCTTTAAGTACTTATGTTTCCTGATTAAATTAGAATCTAATCTGTCCTATACTACAACTAACGTTGAATTTAAACAATGACTAAACAATATTTGGCTTTCCTGCTAATTAAAATAGTATGATGACTCCTTCCCAAGTCCCATTTCTAACTGTTTAAATGTAAGTAAAATATTTCACAATGAATGCTATCTAAAATGGTTACAAATGAAGGAGGAAATAATCAATCCCATTTTATATAAAGCTTGGTTATTTAAAATATATTTTTATTCACCTGATAACTTCAATCCATTAAACCAGACTGTGTTCTTGGTTATTTAATTTTAGGTATTGTAAATGTTGTGTCAGATAAAGGAGTCATTTTAAAAAGTCAGATCCAGACCATGGTGACTGACAGTTTTGTCACAAAAAAAGGAGTTTCTTTCTTAAAGGCCTTTACCAAATATTCCTCTCTCCTGAAGACTGTTGTCCTGCTGCCCCTCTCACAACCTATCTACATCAGATCCAAGACGTGATCTTCATAGTCACGAGGAAACTTAAAGTATGTGATAAATAATATGACCTTTCACATGCAAACCATGTGACGCTCGACCAGGAGGAGGAGCTGTGAACAAGAATTCCCAGAAAGAGGCTGGCCTGAGAGGAAGAGTAGGGAAGCATAGAGACTGGAGGGCTGCAGGTCCACAGACTGCTTCCTCTATTTAGTTGGCTTCGACCCCCTGGATAACTACTCCTTGCCCACCTCTGAGTTAGAGCGCATATCCTATGAGAGACAAAATCCTTTAGACTCTAATAATTAGCAGACTATCAGCCTCTATCAACCCAAAGGCTAAGTGTGACCTCAGACAGCAGCTAAACCTATAGAGAGGCTTTCTGCATTTTGCTGTAACCACTTTTCTGATGTGTTTTATGTGTGCCTTGATTTATGCTTCTCATTGATCTCTAAACTATGAAACTTTGTAAGTCAGCTTTTACGTTAGAGCATAGAATCTGGGGTGACCTAAGCCTGTGCTCCTTGATCATAATCACTCAGAATCGACTCTTTTCTGAAGACTTTCGTACCCTTTCAAAATTTTTTCATATAACATATTTTGGTGATGTTCTTTCCCCTCCCCCAGCTCCTCTCCCTACTAACGGAACTGTATTGTCTTTCTTTCTCTAAGAAACAAACAACCAAAATAAAACTATGTTGGTGTGGGGGGCTATTGCATCTACTAGCACAAGGCCTGAGCCTGCGAGCAGGGCCCTGGCCTGTTGTGTACCTTGTCTGTGAGATTGACTAAGGGACTAACTCCCCATTGTTGGCCCAAAAAGAAAAAAAAAGTACACACAAAGCAACCCAAACAAAAGAAAACAAACAAACAACCTGGAGTCTTCAGTGTTATCTTTTGAAACACTATAACAAGGAGATGTCACCCTTCACTTCACTGTAAACATTTAAAGACATGCCCTTGGGACCAACACTACTGTCTCCACCCCACCTGTCATCCCATCCTTTTCATTGCTGGCATGTACTCAGGGGACCAAAAGTAAAAGCCTCCAGACAGAAGCTCTGCTAGAAATTCAGTCCCACTATGACTTCTTTCTCTGAGTTCTGGGAGAAACATGCAAGAAGAGAAAGAATTCCCTAGCTGCTAGCATCCTAACACCACTGCAATTTCAAAATTATTTTGATGGCTTTTAACCTGAGAATTCACTGTTTTACAATTTAAAATGATTATAGTCTTCCTATTTGGACACTACAAATGGTTTTTAAAGACTCGATTCAGAGTGACTGTTTGGTGTGAGATGTGAGATCACTAAATTGAAGAAGGTAGCACATTCTTCTCTGGAATAGTCTCACTCTGTCAAGAAGTTTTGTTCTGTTTAAGTTTTAGGTTTTTTTGTTTTGTTTTTCTATATTTGTTTTTCAAGACAGGTTTCCTCTGTGTAGCCTTGGCTGTCCTGGAACAGGCTGAACTTAAGCTCAGAGATACACCTGCTTTCCCCCACCCCTGCCCAGTGTTCGGTTTAAAGGCAAGCACCACCAGGACGGGTATTGTCCAGAATTTTTAAATCTCTAAAATACTCATAACATTTGAGCCAGTGTTTCATTTCTGAGAATCTTTCATAAGAAAAATACCAGAAATGAATACATGCAAAGTATTTCTGCAATGATATTTGAAGAATTGGATAAACACAGAAAAAAAACAGAAATGATTAAATTCTGTTATTTATAAAATGAAACATACAATCAGTAAACACTATGCTGATGGTGAATTTTAAATAATACTGTTATTAAAGGAGATGAAAAAATTGCAGAGTGTATTACCTTGTACTTTTGTAGTGCAGAAAGTATAAAAATTCTAGCAAAAATGATTGAAAAGCTAAAAAGGAAGAAAAATAGTATAATTAATTTTACCCTCCAAAATATTCTAGAGAACATAAGAAATATGATCATATATTGAATAGAAATCATCCAGAAAAGATTACTTGTGAGCAATTTATGAACCAAGAAAACTTGTGAAAGCTGAAAGCCTTTTAAATCCTTTTGACCTAACAAGGACTCAGTACAAATGAGACATTATAAAATGTTACTTATAGCTTTTCTTCCCCCTGAAGTCCACTGGAATTTATTATAAACTGCTTTTACTGCATTCCATTAGGAAAAATAAAATTGCACAAGTAGCTGTGTGTCCCCTGCTAATGAGTATTCTGCATTTGGCCTAATACTTCTTGTACCTGAAGCATGTACTATGACCCTAAGACACATGCCCTCTTGATCCTCATCATTAAGACAACAATTATACTCCTATCATTAGCCAAGTTATAAGGCCTCTGGAATCTGGTAGTGAAGCCATCTGAATCTAAGAGAAAGAAGCATCCCTCAAGCTATCCCTGGTCCCTCACTAAACACTGCATGTTCCCCGTAGTCATAGTTATGATGAAAAAAAAAACGTTTGCAACCAGCCCTACCTCTCAGGTGTACACACATTGGAACCAGGATATGCCCTGCCCCATGTTACTCCACCTCCTATAAAATGGTGGCTTTTCAGGCTGTGCCTGCCCATAGAGACATCCTCCAACAAGCAGCACCTGGCTCCATTTGAGTCATGATGTGTCTGCGCCTTGTTTTTCACATAAACTTCGTCATCTGACCAACACTACCCGTGAGGCACATACTTACCCCTAAAACAGAACAATGCACCATCATAAATATTTGTCAAAATAGATGAGGAACATGTGAGCACATGAACATATTAAAATCAAATGAGGAACCCCAGGCTTGAGAATGTATTGACTATAACACTCCCTGAAAAGATGGTAAGAAACCTAACATTGTGATGACAAAGACCCCCAGAAACCTGTCATCTGAGATCCTAACGTGGATCTCAAGGTAACCACAGGCAGAGAACCCCTGATTGTCCCAGCAGCTTCATTTCGCCTGAGTACCCATAGCTGATACAATATACTCAAATTACCATTGGTTCAGTCACTTCTTCATCCATCTCAATTTGGTCCTGTCTTTCATTTCTACATCTTTCATGGTCCTTCACCTTCTTTACATATCTCTCCTCCATAAGATTCACCCCAAGTCTATGATTCAGTAGCTTCAGGCTGCAAGAATGGCTCTTGCAGATCTCCACCAAAGTTAGTCATCTGAGGCTCTTTGTGCTTCCTATGAGCTTCCTCTTTCTAACTATCACGTAAGCCCATTTTGAATTGTCTAAATTCTGTTTTGGCCTCTTTCATCCTCTGCAGTCATTCTATAGCCTACATGGATACTGCTACATAGATACAGTTAGTGTGTGATATGAAATGTGTGCACTGGGAGTTAGCCTTAGGCGGTAAGATCGGTAAGCAACTGTGTTTGCTTTAACCAGCTATAAAGGGAATGGAGACAACTTGAAAAATTGCTGTCAATGACATGACAAGCCTTGTGGATTTATTGCTACTCAATAAATTCTAACCGTTTGGAAACTACATATGTGATATAGAGCAGAGATATACCTGCTTCATTTTTTCTGGCCTCACTTGTACATCTGAAGTCAGTGAATTATCTTTTGGAGGAGAACCTGACTTTGCTCTTTATGTATCTGTCCTCCAGAAGGCAAGCCCAGACATGTCCCAGTGGGAAGTGCTAAGGTTCAAGAGCAAAATCATGTGAACAAGCACTTTTTATCCCGAAACCTCAAATCATATCTGCAAATGGCATGGGCAAAAAAAGTCAAAACGTTCTGCTCATTTAGCAAGAATTGCAATTCATAAGGGAAAAAACAAGGTTAGAAGGAAGGGCAAAGAACTGGGAACCTTAATACATATTCTGCCACAAAGCTACTCTGTTATTATAAACAATCTTCCCTTTGACAAGGAGCCTATGTTAAAACAACAGTGACTCACAACTCTGCAGGGTTGTTACTGTATTTCAAAATATAAAGTAAGAATTTAATTGAAAAAAGATAGTTTTGAACAAAAGTAAAACCCTTGCTCTTTTACAGTAAATGCTACTATATAATTCTCAAACTTGAACTAATAGCTAAAGCAATCTATATTGAAAGCAAATGAAACATGTGATAACAAGTCACCATGATTTGTAAACTTTCTGCTAAGTTTACTGACAATATCATACTTACATATAGAAAACATATTGACTTGTAAATCATTCACTATTTTTATGGCTGGTGTAGGAAAATCAAGATTATTAACAAAAGCCAAAGCTATTTTGGCAGAATTTGCTAATCGTCTACTTAAAAAAAAGTCTTCCTCCAGCTAACCTGAGATCATGGTAGCTCACAGACTCTGGACCAACATCTAGGAAGCCTATGTGGGACCGACCCAGGACTTTTCATGACATGAAACACATCTGCTCCTGGCAGTACCAATCACTTTGAAAAGGAGATGGGCATCAAAGAGGGTCCTTGTGGAGTTTGCTGGCCATTTGAGATGGAGACTGCTCTTGCCTGAACTGCTTGATCTTATGCTATGCTATATGAACTAGACATGTAGGAGACACAGAGAAAAGACTGCTGAACTTGCCTAAAGGTGAGACATTCCTTTGGAGTTCCTGCTTCATGAAAGAGTCTGCAAGACATTCTGCAGGACACAGAAGAAAGAGACTGACAAACTGCTAATCTAGGCAGAACTGTCTTTGAAATTTCCTGCTTCATGGGAAAGTATGCTGGATACTATGGGCCTGCAGGCTGAAGACGGATCCTCCAACAGTACACAAGAACTTTGGGTAGCTGTCCAGGCAGCGAGATGTCTCTGTCATTTCTAGAGTGTTGAAAGTTGCTTACAATGCACCTCCTGTTTACTTAGGTAATATTATATCCTTCTGGGGTCTTTGATGAAGTTTAAGAATAGATAATTATAGTTACAGTTTTCCTTAATTATGATAAAATATAAAGTATATATAAATATTGTAACTATAATTCTTGCTTGATATCCGTTTTGTTATAAGTAATTTTTTTGTGTTTAAGTTAAAATCTTCCTCTTTATTTAAACAGAAAAGGAGAGGTGATGTGTGATTACCCTCTGTATGCTTTGAATACTATTGGTTAATAAAGAATCTGTCTTAGGCCTGTGCAAAGCAGAATAGAGGTAGGCTGAGAAAACTAAACTGAATGCTGAGAGAAAAAAAGGTGGAGTCAGTGAGATGCCATGGAGCCACCAGAGAGGAAAGATGGAAGCCACCAGCTGAAACCTTGCTGGTAGGCCACGAGCCACAGGGTAAAATATAAATTAACAGAAATGGGTTAAATTAAGATGTAAGAGCTAGCCAGTAAGAAGCTAGAGCTAATAAGCCACGTAGTAATGTAATAAAGACAGTTTCTGTGTGATTATTTTGATTATTTCGTAGCTGATCAGCTAGGAACGAACAAGTGGGCACCTACAACAAATGGGGGTGGATTGAATGAAGGAATAGGAAGACAAGGGGGAAGGGAAATCATGGTTGGTATGTAAAGTAAATTTTAAAATATTAGTAAGAATTTTTTTTAAAAAAAATGGGCTTCCTCAACATGAAAGAGAGATTTTGAGGACCAGCAGGAATGAGGAGGAAGGACACATGTGGTTAATGAGAAAAAGAGTATGGTTAGCATATGCTAATACATATATTAAAATATCATAACAAAACCCATTATTATCTGAAATTAATATAAGCTCATAAGAAGTTTAACGTTCTTTTTCTTTCCTAGACTAAACCAATTCTATATCTTTTATGATCTTCAAAAAATTGAAAAATTAACTAATACCCTGATCTTTATTTCTTTACCTTACTATGTACTAGAAACTCTCATATATATTATACAATAGAACTATTTCAGAATATTTAAGCCTCCTTAAGGTAAATGGTCCAGAATTTGAAGATCAGTATAGAAACTGTAACATCTCTTCATGAAATAGTAAAAATGTCATTTCTGTTTCATTTATTGCCCAAAAGAAAAACACTGGGTTATTCTGGACTCAAGGAGCTGAGAAATTAATTCATCTCCTGTTGGCTGAATGGCAAAATAGCATGGCAAAGAGATACTAACGCAGGGATGGGAAGGGGTCCTGAAGCTAGGGATAGAAAGAATCTACTGTAATGGTGATGACCATACCTATGTGACTGTGTTATCATAAAGATCAAAATATATAATAAAGTATTTCAAATTTTATATAAGTGTATGCATTCTCAAATGAAAATGTACGTGACATTTTGAATGACAGGTGGATCAGATTTGTCTATCCCAGGCATCAAAAAACATATGCCATGTTTTTCATCTTGATTCACACCCAACATCTCTAAGGTGTAGAGGTTGGTGGTTTATATTGGTTTAAATATATCTAATTGCATAGATTACATAATTAAATATATCTAATATTTTTGTTCAACATTATTGATTATTTGGTCATGCACCTCAGTCCTTCTCACTTCCAAGTTCTCTAGAATATTTTGCCATGATTTTGTATTTTGCTTTAATCTATAAAATTTTTACCTTGAAATTAAGGAAGAGAAATTCTTTGTCCACACAAGAATCAAAGATTTATAAAGGTTGGCAGATACATTTGTTTTGCTCAGTTTGTTTCCATGGTTTATCCCCTCAGAATATTACTGACTATTACTGACTTTTCTACATTAGTAAGTGTGGATTTGCCTCCTTTGTTGGGTCTGTGAACTATGGATTGAAAGTTCTCTTAAAATTTAAAATCTTTTTCATTATTTCATTACTTTTGTTGTTGCTACAATCTCACTGCTTCAGTTCTGTTGATGACCGAGCCAGAAGACTGCTCCTGTCCCTATGGAATGAGAAACCATAGCACATGAAAGAATCCCATACCTACTTTATATAGTGAATTACGTAGGATCCACTAAGAGACATGTCCAAGTTTTAACCATCAGAGCTTGTGAAGGTAACCCTACCTAAAGAATAAAACATCATTGCAGATATAATTAAGTTAAAGAGAGTGAGATGACTTTATACTTTATCCCGAATCTCTAATGCAATAGCAGGTATCACTACCAAAGAAAAAAGACTTTGAGCAAGGTCATCTGAACAGGTGATAATATTTGTGCTGTAAAGAATCAGGGGAAGCTTGGAGCCACCTGAAACTGGCAAAGAATAGTCTTTAGTGAAATCACATCCTGCAGACACATTAATCCAACATCTCTGGCTCCAGATCTAAGAGGACAAATTCCAGTTACTCTAGGTGACATAATTAATTATATTTTGATCTGGTAGCCTTCAAAACAAATACACCTTTACCTGAATGGTGCCAATGTCTATAAAAAGTACAACATAAAAGAACAGTTACCAGCTTTCAATTAACATAACCATTTTAAAGAAATAACTTTATATCCTACCTGAATGCTCTACCCAAATAATGGTTCACCCATCTGAGTCACCATTAGAATTTGATGTGGATTGTTCCCAATGCACTTGTATATGTGCACACTTGGTCCCTATCTGGTGCTCTACTGGAAGATGGTATAACCTTTCAGACATGAGGCATAGCCAGTAGACATAGGGATGGGCTTCAAAGGTTATAGGTTGGCTCTCCTCACCAAAGTTTCTGCTCTCCAACCCATGCTCCAGTTTCCATGACTTCCCTGATATGTAGACTATATCCCCTGCTCTGTGAAGCAGGGCAAATCCTTCCACCCTTAAAGGGAATGGAATAAGGGAAGAATCTGTCACAGTGACATAATTATTCATTCGATTTCCTCAGACAGGAGATGGACTGGCAAGTAGTCTAACCCCATAAATACACCAAAAAAAAAAGCAACAGCAACAGAAGTTCATTATACAATCCATGCTTCGTGGCATCTACTTTTTGAGCTGCTAACACACACACACACACACACACACACACACACACACACTTACAATAAAATTGGCTCTTTAAATCTTTGCATACATCTTATCATGAAGAAAAAGTCTCGTGTGTTTACAAATGTACAAGTATACTCATGTAGACAAGCATGAAGTTGTGGACAAAAGTATGCGAGCTTCCTGATCACTTTTGTATAGGTAATCTACACCAGTGAAACTGATTGCTTTAAAAAGGTAGCGAGGCCAGCCTGTCTACAAGAGCTAGTTCCAGGACAGGCTCCAAAACCACAGAGAAACCCTGTCTCGAAAAACCAAAAAATAAATAAATAAATAAATAAATAAATAAATAAATAAATAAATAAAAAGGTAGCGACTGAAATCAACATACATTTATCATCTCCCACCATCTACAAATCAGGAATCTCAAGGAGGTTGCGGAGAGTTGCAGCACAGATGAAGGAGCGGGTGATATTCATCTAAAAGCTTAGCTGGAATGGAAGACCTGCTCCTAGGTTCTCTCTCCTGTGACTCTTACATCAGCCTCAGTTCTTCACTGCTTGTTGTCCAGACTTAGTCCCTCTCCGTGCTACCCTCTCCTCTCAGCACAGCAACCAAGTTTCTCCAGAGAACATTATTGAGGGAAGAAGAGACTAACAGGAAGAGAAAGGGAGAAGGTGGTGGGTAATGGAGTCTTGGAAGTGACATACCACTATTCTACAATGTCCTCTTGTACATACCAGCTGTATGTGAAGGATCATCCCAGAGGTAACAAACCCTGGAGGATCATTTTAACCATCACACAAAGTTAGCTCAGTCAGTCTCTGTAAAAATTATTGCTAACTCTCAATACAGCTTTCGCTAACACATTTCACTTAATAACTCTCACCTCTACCATTGTTTTAAAAAATTCTTATAAACTAAAGAAAGTGAAATGAAATAAAGGCTAACATAATACTCTATGCCTGTTATCTTAGAAGTCAAAAAAAGTGAAGGAATCAACATCAGAAAGATTGTGATTTTGATACCAGCCTAGACTATATAGGAACTTCCAAGACAGCCTGGGCTACATAATGAGATGCTGCCTCAGAAAATATGAATTAAAAAGTAAAATTGTCACTCCTAATGTATAGTTTATGACATTCTATGTGCAATTAAAATAGAAAATAATTAAAGGAAAAAAGAATATCTGGGTTACCTTAATTATTATAACATTTCATATTAATGGACCATATGACAACATTCTTTTTAACTAGTTAATATGTCACACCTTGCAGACATTTCCTAATAATAAAAATAGAGAGTAATAAATTACTGCCTTGAACTTCATGATATTTGACAGCAAGATGAAATGCCTCTAGAACCATTGTCAGCACACGAAACTACAGAGGCAGAACAGACAGACCTTGATGCTTGATCATGAAGGGGCAGGACTAAATAATGCTGATACAGAGTGGCTCCAACAAATAATCCAGCTGTTGAGAAGAATCATAATAAAGCCTCCCACATATTTCTTTGTTCTAAGGAAAGTGACAAAAGCAGCTTTCTATTGTGAGTGATCCCCAATAAACATTTGTTATCCCTTATTACAAGCTCTTGTGGACCTCCTTTATTTATACAATAAATAAAAGTTGCCTGAAGACCAGAACGTAAGTCACTAGAAGACTAAGTTGCTAGAGATCTGGAAGTGGTGTCACACACCTTTAATCCTAGGATTTGGGAGACAGAAGTAGATGGATCTCTGTGAGTTCAAGGTCACTCTGGGCTACACAAGATCACTGAAGAAACAGATCCAGGTGGTGGTAGCTCACATTTTATTCCCAGTACTAGTGAGTCACATACCTTTAATCCCAATACTAAAGAGGAATATAAGACGGGAGGAGACAGGTCTCAGCTCAGTCTCATGCTGAGATTCGTGGAAGCAAGGTTGCCATTTTGGTCTGAGGTAGAGGTAAGAACCAGTGGCTGGTTGCTTTGCTTTTCTGATCTTCAGGTTGGACCCCAATATCTGTCTCTGGGTTTTCTTATCCATGCCGTAGTTTCTCACATATTTCTGTATTCTAAGGAAAGTTATAAAGCATCCCTCTTGTTCTCAAGGCAAATCAGGTCCCTCAAAATGAAACAAAAAGATCCAGGAATAGCAGCATATGCCTAAGATGTCACCTCTTGGGAGGCAGAAGCAGTAAAATTAGGAGTTCAAAGCTATGTTCTGTTCCCAAATACATGTGAAGCCAGCATGAGATTTCATGAAGGCTACATGTGACCTGGCTCCAAAAAAAAATGCCAATGGGGCTGGAGAAATGATGGCTCAGTGTATAAGAGTGCTTTCCATGCAAGCAAGAAGATCTGAGTTCAAATCCCCAGCCTTCATATAAAAACAAAAATCAGTCATGAACATACACAGCTGTTAGCTCCAGAACTATAAGGGGAGTAGATTAGATCATTTAGGCTTACTGGCCACCAACCTAGCTCCATGTTCAAGGAGAGACCATAACTCAAAGGAATAATGTGGAGGATCTCCCCTGGCCCCCATGAAAGGGTGCACAAATGCACATACCCACTTACACATGTGTGACTATACCATACAATGCCATTCTCACACATTCATACATACACATAAAAGTGAAATTTTAAATGACAGTAATAAGTCATAATTACCCATGATAATAGAGCAGCATATGGCAACACTTTCTGTAACACTTGAACTGCAGTTTCACACCACAGCATCATAATTGTACATTGTTTTACTTCTTCCAGCAATCATTTTCTTACACTTTTAAACACAAGAGAAAGAAATTCCACTTGCTATGCATATTCAATCCCCGAGTCTGTTTTTTCAAATGCAGAAATACAAATTAATTGTTAGCATCTGTTGTCTCAGACAATTTTCATGATTTGTGTGTTACCTGGAATTTTATTATAACTATGAAAAAAGCACATTAACTTTATTTTTGTTCAGATACCGATTCCAATAATATAACAGCAGCATCTGTGACTGTCACTAGTCTGGGAGTCATTCTGTAGAAATATTGAACAACCACATGTGGTTGATATATTGAAAATCATAGCTAAATATAAAATGCTAATTGTGTTTTTTATGGGTCTCCAGGCCATAGCCAACTGGACTGCTACAGAAACATAAGGAAGCTTAGATATTAGAAATAGAATTAAAAAAATAAACGATGACACAGCCTAAGAGCTGGTCTTCACTTACCTGAGCAGCCTGCAGTCCAGGTTTCACTTCAACACACTCCATGAAAGAACGATATTCTATAGCAGAAAACACCACAATTTCAGTTGCTAAACAGTGATGAACAAAAATTATTTCATTATTACAACCATTCTCATTTCTGTGTATAAATAGTGAAGAAATTGTAAACTTATTCTAGTAACAGAAAAATTGATTTTTTTCTTCGGGGCTATTTCTTCAGTGCATAAGCGTTTCTAGTAAAGTCAAAATTTGTTTTGCCACTTGTACCCCAAGAATGGTAGAGGTAGTGAGTCCATTCTACCAGTGAGAAGGAGTATGTTAAATAAGGGAAATAAAATTATACTATTTACATAAGTCCTATAGACTCGCCATAGATATTCCATGGTTTCAAACATGGATTATTTTCTTAGAATAACTGTAGGGGAAGAGAGAAATGTTCTCTTCTCCTTGTCATGTCTTCCACTGATTGTGGAGTGGGTTGGGATGCTGTAGTACAGACAGATTAGCAAAAGTATAGAAATGCATTTAATGTTTTACACAACTCAGAATATTTCAAAATAAAGCAAGTGTCCTACAAATGAATAATCCAAGTTTATGTGCTGTTTTACTGCCTATAAGAAAGAGTAGATAGCTATGGAGGTCTATGCTAGTCTAAAAAGGTATAATCTCATGGGAATAAAGTAGGAGATATTCAGTAAAACCTGTTCATATTTGTCAGATTTGTCTCTGTCACATAGCATCTTCGGAGATGTCAATGTTCCTTTCCTCTGGATATTAGTGGGGAACATGGAGGTCTTGTGACCTACTTCAGAGAAGATAGGCAGGCAAGAGTCAGAAAGGCCATCCAACTTATGTGGTTTTCTCAGATTCCTTCAGTTTGAAATATTCACCATGCCAAGGGACCCTATTTTCGGTAACTCACCATTTTTAGTCCCTTTGCAGATCAGAATGTATTCCCCAAACTTTGTGTAATTTTTTTCCTTGTAATATGGAGGAAAAACTTTCCATGTTGATCTTTTTAGGCTAGTGTGCAAGCTCCAATGGTGGGAAAGGCATTGGTATCAACTTCAAGAAAATTAAGGTTTAGTTGAGAAAGTAGACAAAGAAGTAAATATTTGCAATCCAGTTGTACAGATACTTCAGGAAAAGTGCATACAGCTCTAGTGTAAATACAGAGGAAGGACATACCCTGGTACTCCAAGGTCACAATAGCTTCCCCCAAGAAATTCATCTCAGAGTTGGGTCAGGATAATGCCATAGTTAAATAAAGCTATCTAAGAGTCAGAGACAAGCTGATGTTCTAGGAAAATGTGCTCTGTAGGAATCACAGCAGTTGAAGTTGAGCATACATTGAAAAATGAACCTTAATGAATGTAAAAGGGTAAGATAAGAATTAGGACTCAATCAGGCAATACAGCGACATTTTGTTCAAATGCTGCAGTAAAGAAATGAACTTCAGTCAGCTATGGAAGGGACTAATTTTATCCCTCTTCTGCAAAGAAGAATGGTAGACAAGGTGTGGTTGTATACATCTGAAATCTAGCATTTGGGAGGTTGAGGCAGGAAGATTGTACGTTCACTGCCAACTTGGGCTACACAGGAAGTCCCAGGTCAAGCTGAGATATACACAAAAACACTCAAACACACACATATACACATACACATACACACACATACACACACACACACACACACACACACACACCTACTCAGTGGAGGTCATCACGTTTACCTATAGTTTAGGAAATTACACGCTAGACATCCCTACAGAAGCAAAGATGGGTCGTTTACAACCCAAAGAATTCTAGGAATAATTATAAAGCATTCTAAATAGTTGTAATATTTTCTCCAAAATTTGTCTAGGCACAAATGAGCCCTGGGGCATGTTGCAATTGATAAGCTAATGCATCTCCAAGGCTATGAGGTTTATCTGACCACTAATACAATCCAGGCTGGAATTGCTTTCTTTTCAATATGACTTTATAAGGTTTCTTCCCCTGGCCTCTGTTGCTCCGGAGTATGTAAATGAACTACTCTCAATGCTTTTGTCCAAACCAATTTTCAACCACATATCACCACGTAGTCCCAACTAGGCATTCTTTTGGGGGTATAACTGTCCCCTGTCTCTCCCTGTAAACGAATATCCATTGACACAGTCTCCCAGGTGTTCTTCCCCTCTGTACTCACCACTACTCAGAATCCTATTTTGACCCAACCATGCTTGGGGCAAGCCTACCCCCTCTCCCCTCCATGGGACTAAAGTGCAATAGTCCGACCATACCAGAACAAAGCGGGACTTGAGCCCAGCAAAAAAAAAATGAGGCACATATCTAAACAGAATTTTCAATAGAAGAATCTCAAATGGCTGAGAAACACTTAAAGAAATATTCAACATCTTTAGTCATCAGGGAAATCAAAATCAAAACTTCTTTGAGATTCCATCTTACACCTGTCATAATAGCTAAGATCAATAACACAAGTGACTATCAAGGATGTAGAGCAAAGGAAACACTCCTCATTGCTCGTTGGAGTGCAAACTTGCACAGCCACTTTGGCTATCATTGTGATATTTCCCCAGAAGGTTTGGAACAATCTACCTCAAGACACAGCTATGTCACTCTTGGGTACATACCCAAAGGATGCTTCATCCTACCACAAGAACACTTGAACATACACGTTCATTGTTGTATTATTCACAATAATCAGAAACTGGAAACAAACCTAGGTGTCCTTCAACAAATGAATGGATAAAGAAAATGTGGTACATTTACACAATGGAGCATACTCATCTGTTTTTAAAAAACACACAAAGAAATATGTAGGCATATGGATGGAACTAGGAAAACAGTCATCCTGAGTGAAGTAACTCTGACCCAGAAATATAAATATGGTATGTGTTCACTTATATGTGGATATTAACCATTAAGTAAGTGATAACCAAGCTAAAATCTGTAGACCCAGAGAGGTTAGACAGTCTAGGGTGGACGTATGGATCTCCCCAGAAGGGAAAAATAGAATAGATTTGTAGGGGGGAATCAGACAGGAGGGGACTGGGATGTTAGGATTGGGTAGGGAGAAAGAAGAGAAGTAAAGAATATGGAAAGAAACAGCTAAAATTGAGGGGTATTTGAGGAATGATATGATAATAATACAGTTACAACCTCCTAAAATCTATGAAGGTAATCCCAATGAGGTCTCCTAAGAATAGGGAATATGGCGTATAAACTGGTGATATCTTGTTACCAAACAAGACTTCCAGTGTTGGAACTGGATTGTATTCAATTGAGTTGTTGGCCAAGGAGATCCCCATGGAAGTCCCCGAACAATCCAGATTGTTGCTGAGACAATGAGTTACTCTTTGCAAACTGACAGCAGAACTCCATTGCCAAAGACAACATCCACACAACTCATTGAACATGGAGTAGTCCATCTGGTGCACACATGGAGCCTCCACCCCTACCCTCTCATGTCTTTGGTGTGAGAATATACTCTGCAGGCTACGGAAAAGGAACATAGACACAAACCGAGCTACAAAACCTTGGACCTACAATCTGTCCTGTTTGCAAGATATGCTAGGGCAATGGTAACACAGAACTTGTAGGTGTAGCAAAGCAATACCTGATTTGACTTAAGGGCCACTCCATTGAATGTCCAAGAACCAAACTATACTCATAGACCAGTTCTTTATTCAGTCATCAGCAGAAAAAAACTTCTTTCAGCAGCAGATGGGACCAGATCCAGAGACTTACAGACAGACTTCATGGAGAGAGAGTCTAAATTGGATGTTTCCAACAAATCCCTTCCCCCCAGAGCTCAGAGAACCCCATAAAAAAGAGATAGAAGGAGGGGGAAGACGTAGGGGACAGAGGACACCAAGAGAACAAGACACACTGAATCAACTTAGCAAGGCTCATATAAACTCACAGATACTGAAGCAGCAAGAACATGTCTTACACGGGTCTATACCAGGTCCTCTGCATATATTATAACTTTTAACTTAGTGTTCATTACTGCTTTATTCATAATATCCAGAACCTGGAAGCAACCCAGATGTCCCTCAACAGAAGAGTTGTGTGTGCTCTTAGGACTCTTTTCCTTCTGTTGGGTTGTCTTGTTCAACTTCAATACGATATGTTTCGTTTTGTGGGGTTTTTTTTTTTTTGCTTTATCTTATTATAATTTATTTTCTCATGTTTGAAAAATAGGCACACACATATCTTTTCAAGACACTGTTTATGTGTTTAATAAAACAAATACTTTTTACAAGGTGAAATGGGGCTAGAGAGATGGCACAGTGACCAAGAGTGCTAACTACTCTTTTGTAGGAACAAAGATCACTTTCAACACCATACTCTGGCCCACAAACAGCTAAAGCTCCCATTAAAGGGGATCATCTGGTCTCTAAAAGCACTAGGCATGCACGAGATATACATACATATATGGCAAAACACAAAGACACATAAAATACAGAAAAATAAATCTTTTTTAAAAAATGGCAAAATGCTAGATTTTGTGTTACACATTTTTATCATAATGAAAAGCAACTTGTTTTCTAAAGTGTCTGCAGTGAGAGACATAGAAGTAGTAAGTGTAATTTAAAGCCTTTAGGGGAACTTAACATTTATAAATTTGTAAATAGATCCAATTACTGGGGAATAACCAATTACTTTATTACTAATCAAAGTAAGTTGAAAGGTAATAATTAATATTCTTTAAAAGTACTCAATTAAAAATTTTGAAATTTGACCTAAAAAATTATGAGATAAGGCAGGAGAGCTGTAGCTAAACAGTATCAAAGACCTTGGATTAACTACAGGAAGCTTTCGAGATAAAGCAATGCGTAGGGCAGGAGAAACAGTGTACAGGTGCCTCAACAGTGATCACTTCAGGCCTGAATTCAAAGCTTGCTGAGTGAGCTTGCTGGATGAAAACCTGTGTTCAGTGCCCAGCACTCATCTAAATGCTGACTGGATGGGAAGGTCACCTGCAATCCCAGCATTCAAGAAGCAAAGACGGGATCCTTGGGACAAGCTAGTGCTGAATTACCCAAGTAGTTGAGCTCTGGACTCCAATGAAAGACTCTGCCCCAATCTACTAGGTAGAACGTGACCAAAAAACACAGCCAAATGAAATACTCATTCACCTTCACATGCACTGCAGACACACACATACATATGCATGTCGATATATATATGCATGTGTATATACGTGAATATATATGTGTATATGTACATATATTACTTTTATTTGTTCTGTGGAGGAAAAACTGGAGGAGTGATGACTGAGCAGAAATTCCTGGGAATAAATTATTCAGAAGTTTGTATAGCTCCAGTGTGTACAATTTTAGAACAATACATCCCAGCATATACTCTTTTTTTAAAGAAAAAGGATATTTAAAAAAAGAAACTATAAATATGATTTTAAAGCATGATCATAATCCTGGTCCATGTTTTGTACCTCCTTGGGTAATGTTGATTGTGTTCTCAGTGTATAAAGCTTGACATTAGGCAGTAAATATCTGAGCTCTGCATAAAGTTTTATGCTCCAAATCCACTGAAAATAAAGCAAAAATTACTACAATTCCCAATGGCTTTAGGGAAATATAAGTAATGAAAGCCAAGCATGATCTGGAATGCCACGCTATGTGGTAGAAATGCACGGTTTCTGACAAGCTTGATTTGGAGTCAAGTTTCTCATTAGGCAGCATTTTGATCTTGAAAAGTTCTTTTAAACCTCTCCGTCTTGTTTTACCATTGACAAAATTGGAGCTATGATGATTGCACTTTAAATCTAGATATAAGGTTAGAGAGATGGCTCAGCAGTTGAATGTGTACTGCTCTTGCAGTGAGTTTGATTCCCAGGACCCTCATCATGACCACTCCAGTTCCAGAGCGTTCAGTTCTGTCCTTACCAATCACCTGTGCTCATGTGCATATATCCACACAGACACACAAGCATATAGCATACACAGAGATTTTTTTTTTTACTTTAAGCAAAAGAAAACGATCTAAATATAGCATTTTCACAAACACCTACTAAAGCAAGCAATAATCCTAAAGTCACAAAGAATCTTACACATCACTGGAAACTAGTGCTGGAAATCCAGCACATTCCTTCAAATCACAGATGAATGGTGATGGGCTTAAATGATAAGGGAATGCTAGCTGAAACACAGTCGTGTTGTTTACTCTACTTTAGACACTTTCCTCTATTTTAGCTTACTTCCTCATTGCCTATAACTCAGCATTTCGTGCATACTAAGTATTTCATAATTACTTTGTAGAAAATGGTCACAGTGCAAACAAATGTAATGCTTTAATTGAGCAAAAGATGATTTCAATTTAAGGGCTATGATATATTGAAACATCCATATTACACATAAGCTCTGATTTGGAAAGGATTACAGCTTGTTACACAAACATTATAGGTTTCATGATTTGCATATTTATTTTCAAGCCTGTTTTCTTTTAATCTTTTGACTGCAAAAAAAAATTTAAACTCATTTAAGTACACAAAGACCTTTAAATTTCTCATTCTTATAAGGGAGAGAGAGAGAGAGAGAGAGAGAGAGAGAGAGAGAGAGAGAGAGAGAGAGAGAGAGAGTTTGTTGCAGGGAAGAAAGACCTCTATTATAATTTACCATTTAGTGCATGGAGAATGAGTCTGTATCTCATGGTGAATCATCCAGGAATGTGTACCAGAACCACGCAGGATACATGAGTAGCAGCTGCCTTCCTGGCAACAGAAGTGTCAGCATCTGGAGCATCTATGCAAAGGTGCCACAATGCTACCAAGCAATTTATCCCCAACCACCACATAAAAACACCATGGTTTATACCAAGGTGGACTACAACATAACTGGCATTGACTTGTGTTTGCCATTAAAATGTCTATATAGAAGTTTATTATGACCCAACAATGAAACTCTGTACTGCAAGAGCAATCAGTTCAACAAACAGAAGTTTGTTCTACATATAAGCAAATGAGGACTACCACAGTACCTGCATTACCATTTGCTACATGGGTTGCTTTTGATTCTTCCCCATGAGTTTTTTCATGTGGCACAATCTTGAAATTTGAGTTTTAATGATCTTGGAGCAAATAGAATAAGCCGACCCAAAATATAGCTTGCTGCTCATCTTTAAGAAAATTTCACAGTAGTGGAAATATATACATTTATCTATTTTTATGTGCTTTACTTTATCACATAACCATGAAGATGTAAGCCTAGATCATCAACCCTCATGTAAAAAGTGAACATGGTGTCAACTTCTTACAATCCCATAGTTTGTCATGTGGACACAAGAATTTTCCTGTCTTTCTGGACAGCAAGCCTAGGCATATTGGTGAGCCCTGGGTCCCTGTGAGAGAACCTTTCTCAAAGAACAAGGAGAATAGATCCTATAGAACTCATTGAAGGTACACATGTACATACAAACACACACATATAGAGAGAGAGATAAAACATTTTACAGAAGCATCTATGTATTTGCACTTATACCCCCTTGATGATGCACACAGCTAAACATTTATGGCAATGCCTAATTGAAAACATTATCCTCATTAGGTAACCACAGGCCATGACAAACATAGAAATAGGAGGTAGATTTTGAGATGGGAAGCAATAGGGTGTGCCACAATTGTTGAAATACCTACAATCTGAAGAATATTCAAAATGCATGTCATTGGAGTACAAATCTTCAGAATAGGGTGTGGTGCCAAGAGTTGCTGTTGACCCATGAAATCAATACACTCTGAATTTATTTGATTCTTGCAAAATAAAAATCATTTTCCATCTAGTTAAAAATAATTTTATAGAATATATTCTAATTATAGTTTCACTTCCTCCTATTCCTTCAACTTCTTCCCCTCCACTCTTCCCATCTGGCTCTACACCTTCTCAGAATACAGAAATCATTTGAATTCCACAAATTTCACAGGCCTAGAATATCCTCCAGTGAAAGTAGCTAGTATCGCTTAGAAGAGGTAATTGGCTCCAAATTTCTTGTCAAAGACATGCTTATATATCATAATGCCTTTGGTCATCCACATTGAGCTTTATCGCCAAACAGGTTGTAGGGAACAGAAAAAATAAATGAGATGATAAATGTAGTCTTGTAAGGAGACCTTTAGGGGTGGGGCCTGATGACAATAAGCTGGCAAGCACCACCCTTTCTCTTCCCCATCCTAATACTCCATCGTTCAATTAGTCACTGCACACTAGAGTATAAACCAGCCAAGTCCAATGCCAGCCTAAAGCACTAATCAGCCAGTGTGTAGAAACAAATGGCTCTGTTCAGTAGAACAAGGCAGTTCCGATAATACAGTAAGATCAAACAAGGAGTACAGTTTCATCACTGAGTGGCTCGCCAGGAAGCAGGATAAAACCTCTAGGCAATCACCTGTGTCATCACTTTGAACAGTTACAGACTATAAACCTCTTTCTTTCTACAAGAGCTAGTTCCAGGACAGGCTCCAAAAAAACACAGAGAAACCCTGTCTCAAAAAACCAAAAAAAAAAAAAAAAAAAAAAAAAGACATATGTTTTCTAAAAGATGGCAAGCCTTCCACTCTAGTCCCTGTACAGAACTTATTGGCAGTCATTGCCATTCCATCCAGGGTTATCTGTGCTTCATTTTGTTTGCTTACATTTACTTTTACTTGTATAGCACAGTGGATAAACCTGGGTGAGTTTATCCACTATCATCCATAGGAATTGTGCCCCGCAGAGCAGGGCCCTGCTATTCTTCCTCGGCTTCTTAGCATTCACTGCCATAACAGCATCATAGGCTCCAAGCAAGAAGTCTCATATTTTTCTTCTTGTTGTGACAAAAGCAACATGGAACGGGAAAGATTTGTTCTGTTTGTAATATGTGGGTATAGTCCTTCACCGTGAAAGAAGTGACACAACAGGAGCATTAAATAGCTGGTCACATTGTGTCAGCAGTCAAAAAGCCTAGAGCCAGGGATACTTACCTTCTCCTTATTCCCTCCAAGATCCCAGCCCACACAATGATGCCACCCATATTCAGGGTGAGAGCCCCCAGTTCTGCTAAACTTCTCTGGACACATCCCCAATATAGACCCAGGAGTTTGTCTCTAAAGCAACTTTAACTTCTGTCAAATTCACAATCAAGGTTAGCCAATCTCCAGGGCTTTCTAGTGAAATGCATCCAACTCTACTACTTACAAAGTGAAAGCCATCTCTCCAAACACTCTGGTAGTCAGTCTCCAACATGATTCCCAGTAGCCCACCATCTTTTCATCAAGCCCTGCTAAGGTCTAGAGAGGCGTACTTTGGCCCCTCTGATTCCTTTCTGCTATAAATGACTGTTTTCCACTGCATGCTTCCCCTGCCTTGGTCTCTTACCTCAGCAAAGGCCAAGATCAATGGATCTGAGCTCTATAGAAGGAAATGTATGGCATTGAGCTAAAAACACCTTTCCTCTTACGTTGTTTATGACTAGTATTCTGTCACATCGATGGAGGGTCTGATTACTCAAGACCCACACTAACACCTTCCGTACCGAGTCAGAACAAGTCCGTGTGGTCACTAAGTACAGCAGAAGTTGTTAAAAAGTAGAAAAAGACATTCTAGAGGTGGGCTGAAGAGACGGGTCAGCAGTTAAAAATACTGGTTGCTCTTTCAAGAGAATAGGGTTTGATTCTTAGCACTCAAGTGGTGGTTCACAGCCTTCTGTAATCCCAGTTCCATGGAATCTGACATTCTTTTCTGTAGGCACCAGGCACACATGTGGTGCACAAACAAACATGCAGAAAAAAAACACATATTTGCATAAAATAAAGCTTTTAAAACTACTTTATAAATTAACTACAGCAGAAGTGGCAGTACATGGTTTTTGAGGTTGAACTAGCAATAATTTTGCAGCCCCTGTTGTATGGACTTCTCGTATTGGTGGACACCAGTCAACATACCATAAGGACATACAGCTAACCTATACGATGATGTAACCAGCCGGCGTTAGTTAGCTACCACTGGGGATTCTCCAACCTCTATCAAGCCTTTAGCCTGCTTAGCCCCTACTGAACCTGACTGCTGTCTTATAGAATGCAGGCAAAAGTCACAAACGATCCCACACCAGTTTGAAATTATGATTAATAGAATGGTTATTTATTTAAGGGGGAAAAACTTACAGATCACCATCTTAGACAACAGCCCTCTACACGATCAGGAAAGGAGCCTAGGAGCCAGAAGCCGAGCTGGAATCAAGCAGAGGGCAGTTGCTGTTTTTTTTAAAGAGCGAGAGACCACGCCCCAATGGGCTGGTATCTCAGCAGCTATTGGCTGAAGGAGCGGAAGGAGCTCCTGCAACAATAGAAGCCTCAAAGACAGCATAGTCTAGTTTAAGATGCTCCCAAATTTCTAATCCAGAATAAAATTGAAAAGCAGCAAATGTCTATGCTGTTTTCTAGTCCCAAATCTGAGGATAACAGGTTACATAGTGATAAATAATAAACGCAGAGGTGATACTGCAGCCACCTCTTAGCGTTTGTCTCCTGAGTAATTTTTGTAGGAGCAATAACCAGTATCTGATACACACACACACACACACACACACACACACACACACACACACACGTCAAATGGAGTCAGGCTGGTCAGTTAGGAGTAATGAACTAAACTGCTAAACTACTGCACTGGGCATCCTAGTAATGTTTTCATGACACTAATACAACATAACTAAACCCACTGTCATGACATTTCCCACCCTCAAGGAACTCGGAAAAACAATATTCCCATGATGTCATACTTTTAAATAGCCATATCAGATCAATAAATTACGGAGACAACATAAAGTTTAGAAAGAGATAGCTTACCTAAGATGACTTTAGAGTTACCGGTCTGTGAAGAAATGTCTCTCATTTATTTAGACTTTTTCATGTATCTACCACATCTGAATCATTTAGTGTTCTCTTTGTTGCACTGGGGTATGCTTTCTGAAGAACATGCTGTGACGTCCAAACCTGTGGCCCCTTTTTTGTCATTTGGGCATCTAACTCAGGGCACTGTTTCTTGAATTCTACCTTTCCTCTTTTCAAAACACAATCTGCATCACTGATAAGGTTGACAATTTCCCTGTGTTTATCCTTGTCCCTGTTTTCAAATTCCATGCTGATGTCCATGCTTATGGGTACACTATTAGTTTACTGATTTGTGTAAACAAGACTTGTTCTTTCTGTAGATTCCAGGCAGTGCCTGGAAAGTGGAAGATGAGTAGGATGTTCTTTTGTTCCATTTACATGCAAAAGAGATGTTTTTAAATGACGATGTTCACAATTGCGATGATGAAGAAGTACTTGAACTCCAACAAACAGAGGGCCCTCCTTTTCCTTCTGCCTGTATATCCTCAATAAATGGCAAAGGTCATTTTTCAAAAGTTCATTTTCTACAAGGGAAAGTATCAAAGACTCAACTACATGCACTACATACATACCCATTATCCTTTCAGCAAATAGACTACCACAGTGAATGCCATATGTATCTGTACCCTCTCCCAATTCTGCCAAAAACCAAATATATGGGGATACAAAGAGAAAGAGAAAGAGAAAGGTATCGAGACAGACAGACAAAAATTTTTCTAGGGACAGCTTCTCACAGAAAACAAGGTGTAAATTTCCTTTCAGAATTGCTTTCAATTCTTTAAGTGTTCTTATAAAAACTAATCTTTCAGAAACCATAGTGTGAAAAGTTAAAGCAATCATGTATAGTTTAAAAGCATTACTAGTGGGCCCAGTCAGAGCTGTCCAGCAACAGCTCCCCAAAACTCTTGAGCAAAATACTGACAATCAGATATGAAGATTTGATAGTACAATAAAAAACTTCAGACATCCTTTTTTATTTATTACTTTTGTTTTATAGCTAGCTACTTTGCTTGCTTGCTTGCTTGTTTGAAACAGTCGTACTCTTTGGACCAGGCAGACCTACGATTTTATCATGTACCTTTGAATCCACAGCAATCCTCCTGCTTCAGTCTTCCAAATATTAAGATAATAGTCATAAACAACCAGACCCAGTTTAGACTCCCTCTTTAAAACCATTTATTTCCACACTAGAACACCCTATACCTAATTTGAGCAGAGGATTCAATTTCATCCCAGCAAAACTAAAGTACAATATCAATAAAGGAAAGTCTCCAGAGTGCCAGGCATCCTTCAACTATCCGCTGTCTCGTGCGCCAACTGACAGAATGCATCCAAGCAGATGCTTAACAAGGCTTCATAGGGGAGAGAGGACAGGGGATCGACAGGAAGCCAGCTTGTAAACCATATGCAAATGGGGCATCTTGAGGTCCAGCCAGCCCACCCCTCTCCTTCGTTTCCCCTCTGACCTGAGGCACAGCTGTCAGTAATGTTGAACTACCTTCTCTATCCCAACCAGAGAATGTCATCACCATTGCCTCTCTTGTTTTCTTTCTTTCTTTTTTTTTTCATTTCTTAATGTCTCCCATGGAGTCTCTGTCTACCCACCATGTGATGAATTGGCACCCCAGGCATTCACATCATTATATTGCCATTCACCACCCCATGCTCCTCATTTAATTTTAGCAGTGAGTATTGGAAGGATTGTCCTTTATATTCTAAAAAGCAAGAGGGGCCATTAGGCTTGATCACATCTTTGAATGTTGCTTTCCAATAGCAGTGTGAGCTGTCTAGCTTGATGGATTTTTGGAGGGGCAATCTTTGCAATATAAAATGTCATACAGAGACTGAAACCTAAGCCTGGGTTGTTTGAGGGTGAAAGAAAATTCAACAACAGGAAAAGAGATCACGTTACACCTGAATTTCTTGATTATTAATGCTTATGAAAAACAATAGATACTACTATACAGAAAAAGAACAACTTACAGGACAAGCCTTTCATTGCACATTACATGAATTTTGGGTATCAATCCCCCTCTACCATGCCCTACCCAAGAAAGTGTAAACCCAGAAACAGAAAAAAAGGATGAAATCAAAAAAATTATTCCCTGTGTTTAAACCAAATGATAATCTTGTCCTTCCTCTTTCACACAGCAACAAATCATAGTTTACTTACTGAACAAGGCTTCCAAGAAATGAGAGGAAAAGCGAAGGAGAAAAGAAAAATTAGACTTATGAGGTTAGAAGGATCAGTGCACTACACACTTACTTCAAAGTGCGGTCAAGCATCAGTTCCAAAGAGCGTCTCTCTCATCATCTCTCTCACATACCACCTTTTGCTGCCTGCCACTACATTTTGCTAACAGCCTTTGTAAACCAAACCTAGAGATGAGACAGCATCTGAGAAGCCACCTTTGGGTGACAGGGTTTAACAGAGAAGAATGAGGGTAAGCGAGAGAATGTAAGAAAGAGTTTTATCAGTCCACAGTGAGAGTTATAGGTCAGCTCAAAATGGCGGAACGAAAGTCACGTGAAAACCGTGCCAGGCTGAGTACAGCTCCAGAACAAGATTCCGCACAGCTGAACAAAAGGCTCCTTCAAAAGGTAAACCAAGCTGCCAGCTGGAAAGAAGCCAGCAGCTCTGTTCATGAGACAAGATCTCAGCTCTCTCCTCAATCCAGCTGCAAGGAGGTGAGATGGTGGCCCTGGAAAGGATCTTTTGTTACACACAGGCATTCACAGTCCAGTGGTCTACAGCAGATGCCAGCATCAGAGAGAAGCTGTTGTTTAGAATTGAGCTATCCCGAGAGCCTGGTAACACGGAGCAATAACAATCAGGGCAAGCCGATGTCAACTTTTTTTTTTTTTTTTTTTTTGCCTCTAGGGAAAGAGACAGCCATGGGAAGCAGCCATAGACTGTAAGAAGTTCATAGGATGACAAGCTAGAAAGTGCCGATGGCCTGAGACTTGGCTCACACAGTGAAGTATTCACCAGGAGGTAGCCCCAACCATAGTAGTTTGGGGCAGACTTTGACAATTAATACATTGGAGTTTGATCAATTGAAAATAACTGAAGCTTGATATCCCCTGGCCTGTACAAATCTCAATGCTATTTGCTTTCTCCAACTCCCAACGTTCTTGGGAGACACCACCTCTGCTAGAGTATCAGCCACCCAAGAAATACAAATGAGAGAGTCTCTGGAAGGTGGGAGACCTGTCCAATGCAATGCATAACCTACAAAACTGAATGACTCCAACAGAGGCACTAGAAACACAAAGAAGGTCTACTACTAAGTAATGTCAGCTCTGGCAGAAACCTAACCCTTGTCCAACACAGACTCAGCACCAGAAAAAAAAATCACAGAAAAGACAAAAGCTACAAATTCCACTTCCCCTTCTTCTACCCCCATATCAACTGCGAAAACTCTGTTCATGAAGGGCCCAGAAAGAAATCACTGATACTTCATCTTTTCTTGGTATTGCTCTTTGTATTTACCACTTTTGCAATTTGCTATATTCTTAACAGTAGTTTTACTTTACCTCAGTATTTTTAAATATTTGGTGTGTTGTTTTTATTCCATTTCATTTTCTTTCTATATGTTTTCATTGTGCAGCATTTTTCCTCTTGTGTGTATCTTCTTTTTCTTTGTTTGCCCTTTTCATTTTTCCCTGTCTTCTTTTTATTAAACTTTTAGAAGTATTTTGATTTTACCTTCATTTGAGGGAGATATGGCTATGCATTAGTGTGGTGTATGTCTGTGCATATGGCTGTGGAGGCCAGAGGTCTATGTCAGGTATCTTCCTCAATCCTATTCCCCATTATTTGGAAACAGGGTTTCTCACTGAACAAATAGCTCACCAGTTCACATAGACTGGCTGTCCTGAGCTCCAGAGACCTTCCTGTCTCTGCCTCCCCAACACTTAAATATCCTTCTCTACTACCCCCCTTTATATCATCTGCGTTCTACCCTCCCATTATATCATCCTTCGCCTACCTCCCGTAGGTGCTATCTAGTTTCCTTGTTTCCACAGTTACGCCAAGTTAAACACACAAATGTAGCAATTAGATACTAGTGTCTATATGTTAGATAGAAATGCAATATCTGTCCGGTGTGTGGGTTATCTCACTTAGTATACTTATCTCACTTAGTATATTATTTTTCCACATCCATCCATTTCCCTGAAAATTTCACATTTCTGCTTTTCTTTATAGCTGAATAAAATTCCACTATATATCAATATCAGTTTCATCATCTGTTCATCAGTTGGTGGACGTAGAGGCTGCTTCTAGCTCCTTGCTATTGTTAAAAGAGATGAGCAGCTATAGATGAACAAGTATCTCTGAAGCGGGAGCTCAAACCCTTTGGGTATATCCTCAGGAGTGGTCCAGATGGGTCATAGGCAGTTCAATTTGTTGGTTTTTAATTGGGAATTCACCAAGGCCAGCTGGCCTGGGTCTGAAGAAGCATGGGATAAAACCGGACTTGCTGAACATAGCAGACAATGAGGACTACTGAGAACTCAAGAACAATGGCACTGGGGTTTGATCCTACTGCACGTACTGGCTTTGGGGGAGCCTAGGCAGTTTGGATGCTCACCTTACTAAACCTGGATGGAGGTGGGCAGTCCTTGGACTTCCCACAGGTCAGGGAACCCTGATTGCTCTTTGGGCTGATGAGGGAGGGGGACTTGATCGGGGGAGGGGGAGGGAAATGGGAGGTGGTGGCGGGGAGGAAATCCTTAATAATACTTACCTCACTTAGTATATTATTTTTCCACATCCATAATTAATTAAGGAGAAATCCTTAATAAATAAATAAATTTATAAAAAAATAAAATAAAATACATAAACAGAAAAAAAAATAAAAAGATCCAAGAAAAAAAGAAGAGCATTCACACTGATTTCCACAGTAGCTATACCAGTTTTAATTCCCACTTTCTTGCCAGCAATTGTTGTCATTTGTTTCTTAATCTTAACTATCCTGGTCGGGGTAAGAAATCCCCAAAGTGTTTGCATTTTCCTACTGGGTAAAGATGTTGCTTACAATATATCTTACTCCTTTGCATTTTTTCTTTTGAGAAGTCTCTGTTCTGGTCTGTGCCTCTTTGGTAATTGCAATGTTTGTTTACTTGCGGCTTAGTGTTCTTGGTTTGTTTGGTTGATTATTTTGTTTTGTTTGTTTTTGCTTGTTTGTTTCACTGTTGTTATTGTTTGCATATTCTCTGAGTGATCCTTTGTCAGATGTATGGTTAGAAAACATTTCTTTTCATGATGTAGTCTACTTCTTCAACTGACTTTTAAAATTTATTTTCAATACAGAGGAATTTTTATTTTATAAGACCCCACTGGTTGATTGTTGTTCCTACATCCTGAAAAATCTAGATCCTATAAAGACAATCTTTACCCAAGCCTATGTTTTCAAATGACCCCCTAGTCTTTCTTCTAGAAGTTTCCAAAGTTCATGTCATGGGGCTCCCCACCATTTCAAACTACAGATACTGGGAATCTACTGCCCTCTTCCAGGTTCCACAGACACTTACACACACATGGCATACATTTATGTTCACATACACATGAAAATAAAAATAAACCTTTTTCGAAAAGTGGTTGCATCAACAGTAAATTCACCAGGAAATGGGGCCTTTAGGAAGTCGCCTGCTTTATCTTAGTGATGGCCTTCCTTCCTCTCATGCTCCTGTCTATACTTTGTCCTTTCTACCTTTAATAGTTGATTAAACACTGCATTCAATGTCCATTTTGAAGTCAGAAAAAATTCAAGTGAAGACAATGCTTGCACAAGAAATTAATTGAAAGTTGTAGCTCCTTAGGTTAATAGAATAACTCTTAAATTCATCAGTTATTCAGTTAGCTTGGCATAAATGGAGGGGCAATATTACTCAAAGTAAACAGTCACAAATAAAATAAAATCTAACACATTTCAAAAGAAAAAGCCAAGAGCCATAAGATTTGGTAAACAATATAGGGGATAACTCTGGGTATCTCAGATATGCAGGAAATAATTTTAAAACAAAATTTAAAAGTAAGCATTTTAAAATAAAAAAAAAGAACAATCTTTCCCAAAATGAAAGCTACAAGAAACTGCATTTTCAGAAGGGGCCATTAGAGAAACAGATCACGAGGTCTCTTTGGGACTGCTCTTGCAGATTAAGAATTTACTAAATTTAAGATAGATGGCTTTGAAAACCAACATAGATTGAATCTATTTCAGCGAACTATTGAAGACAGAGAACTATCTCCCAGGTCCTCTGGAAAATAATGGTACTCAAGTGCAGCACTAATTCAATAAGAATTTTCAAGAGTCAACAGCGACTACTTAACGTGGTGCTAGCAGAAAAGCTATTACTGCTGACTCCACTCCCATCCCTCTAAAGCATTGCTTGCTGTTAAACTATGGCTTTGGGGGATATTTAGATCCTTTCCCTCTAAGCATCCCTCATAATTTATTCCATCTGGAAGATTTGCGTGGAGCATAATTTAGACTCTGCAGGCTCTGTTTTCTCCTGGTGCAGAAGCATATCTCCATTAGCGCTAATGAAAGCTATCTGTACATCTCAAGCAGGGCACCTCGCAGAACGGCTTAAGAACCAAAATGTTTTATGTCCTGGGAGAGGAGACGTATTAAAGAGAATCTGCGTATAATTGGGTGAGGTTAAAATGCGAAGAGTGGATTGTTTTCCAAATGATTGTATTCCAAATAAACAGGAAAAGTATGTCAGGTTTCACTAAAAGCAACAGCAGCAGCAAACCGCCAAAATGCTCCCATACTCACACACAGAAAGAAGAGTCTCATCTCCGCACACAAACAAAATCCGAAAGCTTCCGTCATAAGAGGAAGTTTGGAATTTAGGATTGCAATTATTTTTTCTATTTTTAAAGGGCTTTGAAGAGGTTGTTTTCCTTTTATAAGGGTTTATTATTTGTAATTATGTGTGTGTGTGTGTGCATGCCGTATGTGTGTATGCCATAATCAGGTACACACAGAGGCTAGAAGATGGTGTCAGATCCCCTGGAGCTGGAGTTACAGGCAGTTGAAAACCATGCAGTGTGGAAGCTGGGAACCAAATCTGTTCCTTTGCAAGAACAATACGCACTTGTCACCGCTGATCCATCTCTCCTGCCCCACGCTTACCTTTCTTTACAGGGCAAAAGTTTTTGCTTTAAGAGTATACTGCTTTCTTTCCACCACACTTCTTTTGCCTGAGCCTAAAGCTTGCCATGTCTTTCATGAATCCTAATCCGGGATGGATTATGAGAAAAGTAGGTTCTTACTTGGGTTGCTGGAAATTCATGACAAACAGTGGGTCCTTTCCCAACCCTTTCTACTTTGCCTCAATTTCAGATTGCTTTTCAGCCTAGTGGACTGCTGAGTCTCTCCACAGAACATCCTCAGGGTAAGCTTACAGCAACCTATAGTAGTTTATTCCGAGAGCATCACCTTGAACTCTTGCCTGAACATACTCCTGGCCAGTGTGGAAGATAATTTGGCATACCAAAGCTTCTGGATTGCTGTTGGAGTACATCTAGTACGTCTCAGCCTCACCCTTAAGAAAACAAAGCAGATATTTAAGCTTCCCCCAAACACAGAAATAATCCTGAGGAAGATTAAAGGATTTCGTCACATTTTAAGAATCAAACGTCTTCCAAAAACTGGGAATGTTGCCAAGTTTTAATGCGGAGGAAAGTTTTGGTTATCACAACATTATCACTGAGGCTGTGCATTACTCTAAACACTGATATATAAAAAAAACCCCTGTTAAACACTATTAGCATATTCGGTTAGAAAGACAAATGTAAACACAGAGTCTCAGTGTTTGAATCTCATGCAACTGCAATATTTATCTTTGTGAGCAGGGAGTAAATAAGAGCATAGGGACAGACGAAGGGCTAACAAGCTTAGGAGGTCTTATTTATTGTCAAAAATAGCTAGCTAATCTCTCTTTAACGTTTTTTTCTTTACAGCATCTAGCTATTATGCATTTGTGATCTTGCCAAATGAAATATGTCTAGAAGCATTTGTTCTATAAAACGCGAAAGAACACACAGACATGAATAACATTAAAACATTGTGTTGCTTTCCTTTATTACAATTTATTTCTTTTGCATCCTGACCACTGTACCTTCCTTCAACTCCCCTCTGCCCCCTCCACTATCCACTACTCCATTTCTATTCAGAAAAGGGAAGGTCTCCCATGTATATCATCAAAACATGACATATCTAGATGCAATAAAACGAATCACCTCCCAAGGCACCCAGTGTGAGGAATATGGTATCAAAAGCCAGGGGGAAAAAGTCAGATTCAGATCCTGCTCCCACTGTTAGAAGTCCCACAAGAAGACCAAGCAATACAGCTTTCACATATATGCAGAGGGCCTAGGTCAGTTCCATGCAGACTCCCTAATTTTGGGTTCAGTTTCTGCAAGCTCTTGTGAGCCCAAATCAGTTGATTCTGTGGGTTTCCTTGTGATTTCGCTGACCTCTCTAGCTCTTACAATTATTCTTCCCTCTCTTCAATAAGATTCCCAGAGCTAAGCCTAATTTTTGCCTGTGGGTCTTTACATCTGTTTCCATCAGTTCCTGGATGGAGAATTGGGGTAGGTCTCAAACTATGAGTACAGCAGAGTATCATTAGACATCATTACATTTACATCTTTTCCAGTCCTGTTTGGTTCTATCCCAGGTCTCTGGGCCATCTGGATCCTGGAACTCCAGGCAGTATCAGAAGTGGGCCTATTCTCATGGCATGGGTTTCAGGCTGGACCATCCATTGGTTGGCCATGCCTACAATCTCTGAGCCACCTTATCCCAGCATATCCAATAGGCAGGTCAAAGGTTATGTGGTTGGGTTAGTATCCCAATTCCTCAACTGAAAGTCTTGCCTGATCACAGAAAATGGCCAATGTAGGAGTCTTAGCTGGGGGTGATCCTTGTAGACTCCTGGGAGTTTGCCTTGCACAGGTTTCTACCTCAACCTGAAATGTCTTTTTTTCAGTCATCACCTTCAATCCTCTCCCCCGCCATCCCCTCACCTCATGTTCTCATCCGCAACCAACCCCCATTCACCCACAAAATATCTTCTACTTCCCCTTCCCAGGGAAATCTAAGCATCCCCTCTAGAGCCCTCATTGTTACCTAGCCCCTCTAGGTCTAGGTCTGTGGATTACAGCATGGTTATCTTTTACGTTACAACTAATACCTTCTTATGAGTGAGTACATGCCATATTTGTCTTTCTGGGCCTAGGCTACCTCACTCAGTATGTTGTTGTTGTTTTTCCTAGTTTTATCCATTTGCCTGCAAATTTCATGATGTCATTTTTTAACATCCGAGTAATACTCCATTGTGTAGGTATGCCACATTTTCTTTATCCATTCTTTGGTAATGGATATCTAGGTTGTTTGACTATTAGGAAGAAAGTCATATAAAAATTGTTGAGCTTGTGTCCTTGTGGTATGATTGAGCATCATTTGCATATATGACTAAGAGTATAATAGTTGGGTCTTGAGGGATATTGATTCCCAGTTTTCTGAGAAACTGTCATATTGATTTCCAAAACGGCTATACAAGTTTGCATTCCCACCAGCAGTGGGAGACGGTTCCCCTTACTCCATATTCTCTCCAGCATAAACTCTCATTCCTGTTTTTGATCTTAGCCATTCTGAAAGGTGTAAGACAGAATCTTATTTTGATTTGAATTTTCCTGATAATTAAGAATGTTGAACATTGCTTCAAGTATTTCTCACCCGTTTGACGTTCTTCTGTTGAGAATTCTGTGTTTAGATCTGTACCCCATTTTTAATTGAATTATTTGACTTTTTGATGTCTAGTTTCCTGAGTTCTTTATATATTTTAAAAATCAATCCTTTGTCAGATTTGGGTGTGATATGGATTTGATGAAGATCTTTTCCTATTTTGTAAGCTGCCTTTTTGTCCATTTGACAGCCTTGTTTGCTTACAGAAGCTCTGCAGTGTCATGAGGATCCATTTGTTGTCTATTTTAATGTCTGCCTTAATTGGTATTCTGCTCAAGAAGTTGTCTCTTGTGCTAATACATTTAAGACTATTTCCCAGTTTCTCTTTTATCAGGTTCAATGTATTTAGATTTATGTTGAGGGCTTTGATCCACTTGAAGTAGAGTTTTGTGCAGGACAATAGATTTGGATCTATTTACGTTCTTCAACAAGCCCAAGTCCAGTTATGCTTGGTTTCCTATTAAACTGACAAATGCAAAGCGCTTCAAGAATTCCGGCACTTACTGTTTTAACTCTCTGCATCATATCCAAGCACTTGAAGTCTGAGTACATTTGAGCAAATGGAAATAAGAAAGCATTATATACATCAAGAAAGAGCTGACAGGCTGAAGTCACTAGATTTATTTGTCTAAACAATTTTTTTCAATGTTATTTCCATGTCATTTGATTTCATACATTTTCATATTGCCATATGCTAAACGTCTGTTGTACCTAATTAATTTCCTCTGCACTGACTGCAATGCACACTCAGTCAGCATGTACAGCCCCATCCCCAATATCCAGGCCTTACTATAGATTCTCTGAGCTTCTATTTTCATCTTACCTCTAATTCTTTACATTCAAAATTAGTGGGCTGTTATTTCATCTTTTTTTTTCTTTGTTACTGTTAGAAGCCATATCAAACTCCATGTGGAATTAGGGAGGCTCAAATAAATTTCAAATATACATGTATTATCCTGGAGAAACATGTTAGTAAGATTATGTTAAACTCATGTTTGTACTGAACTTAAATAATTCTTTAACCTTGTGGTATACGCATGGAGAATGGAGGGTTTAAAATTAGAAATGTCAATTATTATCTGCATTAATTATTTGCTATAATCTAATGACTTAAGAACTAATGTAGATTATTTTTTGTTGTCATGTTTTTTTTTTATTCTTGGAAGGTTTCATACATGTATACAGCATTTCTTGATCATATCTTCCCTGTGGAGGCCCAAAAAACGTGAGCCTATTTCCATCCTGACAGATGATTACAATATGCAAACATACTTTTGCTCCTTATTTTGTAATTGGAGGTTACCTGCAGAAGGGCTTCTTTCAGGATACTTGGTCTAGGGTGGCTTCACTGCCTAAACAGCATAATGCTAATGCCTTGATGGCTCAAAGTGTTAAAGCAATTAGCTGTTCAAGTTGTCATTTGTATTATGTTAAAGAAGTTTTTTGTTGCCTTCTTCCCTCTTTTGTGTTGGGGTATAAAAACGTATGGAAAATTAAACATGGATGATTTTCATTATTCACTGGAATGCCCTCCCAATACTATTCTATGGTTTCTAATTTATTACTTTTCATGTGTCTTTGTATTCTTTACTTATATTTCTAACTCCCTATGTCCCTACCCGGGCAAGAGGTATTTTTATCGAGGCTGGTCCCTGACACTTTCCCCAACTCTCTCTAGGATCCCCCAACACATCTCCTTCCCAATTTCAAATGTTCTTCCTTTTAATAGTTCAGTGAATCCAATTAGTGCTATCACTATATTGATGCATAAGAGGTCATCATTGCGGCATAGGCAACTGACCAGTTTCTTCTTGATCCCCAAACTATGACTGTCCTTCATTCAGCAACCATTAACTGCCAATAGTTCCTCAGCTGGGGATGGAACCTCATAGTCATTTAACCTTCATTAATTAATGTCATAATGTAAGTGAATTTTTATTTCTGAGCAATGGAATATATGGTTTTCTGTGAAACCTGGAGAGTCTGGTGCTATTTTGACCTGAGTAGTCTGGAGGGTCAAGATTATTTTTGAAAAGGCATTTTCAATTGGTATCCCCTAGATAATTGTTTGGATTGTAGAGAAATTGTCCTACAAATGAAAAGTATTGTATTTTTTCCTTTCATGAGTTGGTATGAGACTATTTTTATAATATATCTTATGCTTTTCCTAGAATCCTTAGAAATTATAAAGACTGTCATTAAAAACTGAAATACATCATCTTTGCAAATCTGTTCAGATTTCTTTGATCTAAACATATTTGGTTTGGGAGTAACTGTCAAAATAGTTAACATATATAATATGGGCAGTAACCACTTTGTTGTGGGATAATGCCCTTTTATGATGTAAAGATTTGCCACTCATATTAGTTTAATACTTTTATTAGTTTAATAAAAACCTGTATCCAGGCAGACAGGAAGTACAGGTAAGGTGACTAGATTAAGAGAGTTCTGAGAAAAAGAAATGCAGAGTCAGTTACCAGGTAGATGCACAAGAATCAATAATGCCTTACTGAGAAAAGGTACCAAGCCAAATGACTAAACATAGATAAGAATTATGGGTTAATTTAGTGTAAGAGCTAGTTAAAAATAAGCCTGAACTAATAGGTGAAACACTTTGTAACTAATATAAGCCACTCTGTGTTTCTTTGTGATTGAATGGCTACAGGACTGGGTGGGACAGAAACTCCCATCTACACCAGTCAGGATACTGCAGTTGGAATCAAGCAATAACCTCAATTTATCAGCCTGGTAAAAAACCAAACCAGTGAGAAGAAAGATACATATGACACCCTAGGGTACTTTTCAGAATATTGGAATTGTGCAGTATCAATTAATATAGTATAATGAGTTTTTTACGGTGCTTTATTGACCTTAAAAAGAAAGATAGAACCTGTCTGGTGCTAATCTATTATGATCCAGATTAAGGTAATATAAAATAACATTATTAGTCACAATTGTATAGTATAAAATCATTCACATTCATTTTAAGACAAATCATCATAGGGCACATTGGACACAATTATATCCATCACATAAATTCTTTGGGTGTGTCCTAATAGCCACAGTTCCTTGGGAAGAAATAGGGATAGGTTGTCAATAATACTGTGTCATTTTCAACAGATTTCAGCTGGCTCCATTGACATAATCACTACCTACAAAGAACAGGGCCTGGGCTCCACTGAAAAGGGTGACAATTCTCATTCATAGAACCATAGTGGAGTGTCTGTTGTTGACTCTTGGTGACTTTATCTTCTTGGCCAATGATGGTATTTCATTCTGTCCTCATACTCTTAAGATTTAATGTTAAGTGGCCCTAAAAAGGGCACAAATATGAAACCAAATGCTTCACGATGGCTAATTTCTGGTAAAAATGTAACAGGGTCATGGTGTGCTCATACATCTGGTTAAACATTATTGTGGAAATGTCTGTGATGATATTTCATAATGACATCAACATTTGAAACAGCAGAATGAGTAGACATTGCTCTCTCCACTGTATATAGGTATCATTTGATACATGAAGTACATCAGAAAAAGAAGTTGAATAAATAATAGGCTAAAAGAAACAGAATTTTTTCTCTCTGATTGATGATTTTTCAAGCAGGGATGTTTGGCTCTTGCCTTCAGACTTGGGTTTGGATTAAACTTAATACCATTGACATCCTTTGGTCTAGATTTCTTAGCCTCAATTATATGAGACAACTTTTCATAAAAATATATAAGGTAATACATGCAGGTTAATTCATTATCAATGACAATTATGTATTATTTGTACTACGTTAGTAGATATGTGTACATCTTATTGATGCCATTTCTCTGAAACATCCTGACAGATACAGCATGGCTACTGAGACATGAATTTGAGAATTTTTCTGCTAAGCTACTACCAGGAATTCTGCAAAAGGAAGCTGTTCTTTCAATTCACTGGCTACAGGCATCCAGGATGCTTGTGTTGAGATAATTTATATAAAAATACTTGGTAAACTAAAAGTCTTTTGTAAACACCATTATTAATCATGTCATGTTCATTATAGTGATTTATTTATTTAAAAATCATTCTAGGAAGGAATAAAAGGATAAAGAAAAATGACTAAAAATTAGCCGTGGCTTTACTAACATCATAAAGAGAGCAAATTACCTACATAAAAGTCTAATAAAATTTATGTCACTACATTGATTAATTAGCTAAAGAATAATTAAATTTCCTTTCTGTTTTATGATATATAAACAAAGGTCTTCGCTGAAGGACTTGAAAGATACACCCATCGCTAAACTTATTCAGTACTTTCACTCAACTTTGAGCCTTTCCTAGGAAATTGCTCAGTCTCAAATTTTGGTTTATTCAAAAATAAGAAAATTAAACAGAACACCAGGATATCAATACAAGAATATGAATTATACACATTATAGTTGTTAAACACATTTACAAAAAAATCTATGATTCTATTTAGTCCAAGAAGAAAAACCTGGATGACAGGAGAGCTCAGAAAGTGAAGTCCCTGAATTCAATCCCTAGAAACCTAAATTTAAGACAGAAGGTGTCCTCTGACATCTACATGGGCACTGTGGTCGTTCACACACACACACACACACACACACACACACCTTACACAAGCATGTACACACAATAATATTCTTTAAGTAAGTAGATTCTAATTTCCTTCCTCTAGAATTTTGGCTTGACTTAGTAACATACCTAATAAACACCGCTGAAGGAAAGGTATACCACTTTTTTTTTCCTTTTTATATTCTCTCTCTGCTGCTTTTATCCTGGAGGAACATTATCATTCTACAATTACTTCAAATCACTGCGACCACAGCCAACATCGTCTTTACAAACATAATCTACAGACATTTGCTCTGATAACTTCTGCCTGTTGGGTTGGTGTTATTTTAAGAAATTCCTTATTTTATGTTACTACAAACTTTAAAATCAACCAGGCTTATCTTGTGTTCTTTCTTTTTGTTTCATCTAAGCAGAAGGAGAAGCCATCTTTCCCAAAAAGCCACCTTCACAAAGGACTTGGTTTTCTGTTCGCCAAAATCAAGAAAGTCCTAGCATCCCTGGGAAGCAAACAAACAAACAAAATACCCTACTGTCTTCTGACTGTCGTTAAAGGCCACAAGTCTGTGAATAATCCACACTGAATTAAACATTCAAAACTAGACTCTACTGATAGATTTTGCCAGTAGCTTAAAAAAAAGGATATTAGATTTATTAGATTCATCAGGGTTTCTAAATTCTAAAGTTCTACTTTATTCCTTATTGTATTATCTTTTGATGTTGCCAATGACTTTGTTTCCCAATGCTTAAACAAAGAACCTGTAAGAAAACACCCAAAGAAATTTATGTATTGAAACAAATATCTTTTCTGACATGAAATGGATGTTTTTGGTTTTTCTTAGTCAACTTTTTTTTTAAGTTTTAAATTACAAAGAAAATACAGTAAGACTATAAAATGGTCCTGGAACAGCATACAGTTTATAGTGCCAGAAAATTAAGAAATGCTTTTAAAAACTGGAGGCATGTCAAGGGACACCAGAGCCAACTGAAAGAGTTCCCAATACAGAAAATAAAAGCAATTGGGGCAAGAAAATAAATCACTGAACTGTACCCCAATATATCATATTCAGCATACTAATATAGATAAATGGTGGAGAAGAAAAGACAGAGACATGTACTCCACATTTTAAGGAGACGTAGCATAACAGCTCATTCTGAGAAGGGCCTGTGTGTTCTTTCTTCCTTCTGTAGATGGAGAATACACGTTGCCTTTCCTAGTCAATAATCAATCACACAGAAACTATATTAAGTACAATACTGTTGGGCCAATGGCTCAGGTGTATTTCTAGCTAGCTCTTACATCTTAAATTAAGCTATTTCTATTCATCTATGTATGGCCCACCAAAAGACTGCAGCCTACCGGTAAGTTTCTGGCATCTTTCTCCTTCGGCAGCTACATGGAATCTGCCTGGCTCCCTCCATTCAGCTTAGTTTTCCCACCCAGCTCTATTCTGCCCTGCCACAGGCCAAATAAGCTTATTTATTACCCACTGGTAATAAAACATATTCACAGCATATGGAGGGGAATCCCACATCATACAACATCCCTCCAAAGAGCACAGTTTGGAAAAATGAAAGTTGGGGGACCAGAATAACTTTTAAAAAGCTAAGAAACACAGACATGGCAGTCAGTGATAGTAATGGCATTTTATCTCTGAGGTCCTCTGTGTCATACTCTCTAACACCTTCCTATTAACCAGGAGAACATCAACCAAATCTCTAGTCAGTCAGGGATAGTCAACAAACTGCCTAGCCAGTTTTTATCTAAGCCCTCAAGGTTATCATAAACAGCCAAAAGTCTAACAAAAAAAGCGTCAATCAGGAGGAAATAAAAAAAATAATAAAAGTGTGAGACAAAATCATGAGATCCTGAAATCAAGAAAGAACACTTGGTTAAAGGTAGAAGCTGAATCATCCATAGGTTTTAATGAAGAGGCTTTAAGGAAAACCAGACATGATAGGTATAAGAACTTTGCCTCAGTTCCTGCTGTAAGTAACTTTTATAATAGAAAAGATGTTTAGGATTAGTAGATAAAGATCTTTGCAGATAAAAATCTCTATGGACCCAGGTTAGATCCTCAGAACCAACAATATGGAAGGAAAAATTGACTCTCTCAAATTGTTCTCTGACCTCCAAAAGCATCCCCTGACATGCATATATGCACACACACACACACACACACACACACACACACACTGTAAAATGAAAGTAAAGACCTTTTTTTCAAGTTGTTTCAATTTTTTCTTCAGGAACAAATCTAGAGGAAGAAGTATTTAATTTACATGATATCAAATAGGTATTTAGTAAAGAGATGCTGGAGTGGAGAGAGGAGATATGGTGGCAAAACCCTCTAGAACATGTCTTTGTGTGTCTCCCCTTCTCCCCCTCTCTCCATCCCAGTTTTATGGCTTGCCTAGAGTGACTCACACATAATCAGAACCATATGCTACACATTCCCAACTATTTAATACAACTGCCACTCAGAGATGGAAAGATTACAATGTCTCCACTTGAATTAAGTCTTCCCCTCTGAAACACAAGTTGTAGAACGCAGGCAGCATGAAGGAAAGTAGGCAGTTATTCGAAGCAAAAGACTCTCAGTCACCTATCAGTCAATGTAGAGGAGTGCTAAGGCATTACGACAACCTTGATAAACTGTCTTCACAAAATAGAATGTGGCAAAATGGTCCACCTAGATGCTAAAGTGAGCTGAAGGAGCTTCTTCTTTGATCAAATGCAATTAAACAAAATCAGTTGAGATTAGTCCCTGTACTACAACCAAAGGGAAGAGTGCCTCACTGTCACCCACTCATAAGGTTTTCACAGTGTCTGTTGACTCTCAAAAGAACCAGCACAACAACCAGGTAACCAAACAAAGATAGCTTTATTAGTCTTATGCAGTAAGGTAGATCACCCCTTGATAGAATTGTGGATGTACAATATTAAGGAAAAGCCACTTGATTACAATATTTCGGATCTCAGCTGTATATTTGTCTGTGGTCTTGAGATAAACCCTAAAATTTAAATGATAAACATGGCCCCTACCACCAAACGACATGTCTAGTCCTACACTTAGTATATTTTTATTAAATCTTTGGGGATCTCATACATTATACAATGTATTAAATATATTCACCCCCACTCCCACCCACAACTCTTCCATGTCCTCTTCCCTACTTCATTCAGATCCCTTTTTCCTTTAAATAACTCAAAGTCCAATTTGTGTTGTCCATGTAATCATCGCTATGGTACTGTCCATGAAAGAGTGGCTGGTCTACCAGGAGCCCCATCCTTAAAGAAAACTATATTTGCCTTTTCAGAAGCTATAAACTGCCAATAGCTCTCCACCTGGAGCTGGGAGCTCATGAGTTTTCCCAAGCTCATGAGTTTTCTCCAATGTGGAATGTTCATTGGGTTGTTTGATCTTTCGTACACCTTGTGCAAGCAACCACAGGTGGTCATGAGTGCTGTGGTCCTGTAAAGTCCAGAAGACAATGTTTCACTCTAGTCCTTACAACCTTCCAGGACTTATAATCTTTCTGTCCTAACTTCCTTAACCTTAAGTAAATGAGTTGTGGTATAGATGCCCCATTTGTGGCTGTGCACTCCACAAACACATCTTTGCACTTTGAGCAATTGTGAAGGTCTCTGTTTAACTGTCATGCCATTCACTGCACAAAGAAACTTTTCTTATGATGCCTGAGGGTTTCACTAACATGTTGGTATAGAGATACAATTTTACAAAGAGGTTTGATTTTTACAAAGTCTATTTATCAAGGCAAATAGAAGTCCAATCTGGGTGGTGATGGTGCATGCCTTCAATCCAGCACTTGGGAGGCAAGAAGCAAGCAGATCTCTGTGAGTTCAAAGCCAGCCTAATCTACAAGAGCTAGTTACAGGACAGGCTCCAAAGCTATAGAGAAACCCTGTCTCAAAGAAGAAGGAGGAGGAGGATGAAGAGAAGGAAAAGGAGGAGGAGGAGAAAGAGGAGGAGGAGGAAAAGGA
>NC_022022.1:12828215-12848482 GCF_000317375.1 Microtus ochrogaster
AGAAGAAGAAGAAGAAGAAGAAGAAGAAGAAGAAGAAGAAGAAGAAGAAGAAGAAGAAGAAGAAGAAGAAGAAGAAGAAGAAGAAGGTCTACCTAAGAAACTTGAGCTCCTTAATCATGGGTTCTTGGTGAGATTTACTTTACCAAACATGTGTTCCTACTGTGGAACAGGCAAATTTAGTTAGTTATCCCCATAACATCGATGCCACTATTACACCATAGGCATATCTTGCCACTCTGGTCATTATTGCTGTACTTAGTAACTTAAAAGCAATTCTTTAAAGGCAAAAATGGGTTAATGGAAGAATGAATAGTTCCAAATGAATATGCAGAAAAAATGGCTATTAGAGTTATAAAATGCCAGCTGCTGGTCCTGATAAACAAGCTATTGCAGTTTTCTTGAATTTTAGGAGCTAATATTTCCTTCAGCAAAAAGCTAACTTTTGACTTTATATAAGACAGGTATAAAACACTATTAGTTTCATTATGACTTAACATATCGGCAATAAATATGCTCGATCACTATATAAGTGACAGAGAAATACGTAATTACTGGACAGTTTTAGTTTTCAGCCCTTAGGGTGGGACAAACTATGAAGTAGATCCCATAAGTCATGGTCCTTCCTTCTGATATTTGTAAGCTGTATAATTCTTACCCCTGGAGTATGGGCAAGGTGTATAACTTATTCTGAAGCAACTGAATATTACAAAGGTGATGGGCTATAGGTGACTATGATACATAAGATCACAGTGTTCCTCTTTTAAGATTTTTATCCCTTGCTGGATGTACAAAAGAAGGCAAATGTGACTGATAATTACAGCTCCTCACCATATGATCTGAACTGTTTGTGTAACTACAAGGCACTGACATCTACACTGTGCACACGGTACAGGATTCTTCTACAGGCAAGCCTCAGATGAGTTTGAAGATTCAGGCAAAACTTTGAGTACAATGAAGCAAGACTCAAGTTAATATCTCAGACAAGTCACTCCTAGGTTATGCATCCACAGCAACACTGAAATAAAAAGTGAGTTTTTAATATTTATTTATGTATTATGTATGCAGTATTCTGTCTGCTTGCATGCCTGAAGAGGGCACCAGACCTCATTACAGATGGTTGTGAGCCTCCATGTGGTTGCTGGGAATTGAACTCAGGACCTTTGGAAGAGCAGGCAATGCTCTTAACCACTGAGCCATCTCTCCAGCCCCAAGTGAGTTTTTCTTAAGTCATAGGAATCCACAGTGAGATTGTTACACAGCTATAGAAAAACTAGTATAGTCTCCCTTTAGATCATTCTTTCTCTTAAGATAAATAGAATCATTAACCCAGATCTGCACTAGTAAACAGCTTGTTTAGCTATGCGTAGACCTCATCATGTTACTCATTCCAACACAAATAAGTTGAGATTGCCTTGTCATTTTAATGAGATCATTTATTGGAGCATTTGATGGGACAGTGATTCCCCACAACATTTAAGACTTAAGGCTTATACAATTGCATGCTGAAAAACAGAAAAACACTAAAATAATAATCAAAGCTTGTAATTTACACATAATATAGAAAAAGACCTCTCAAATTAAACTAAATGAAAAGATCTTAACCTCAATCAAAAAATCTGCAAAAGCAGATGTGAAGGTTTAAAACAAGTTACCTAATTTAATTTGTTTTATGGATTTTCCTTAGTGGCATAAATGATCCCAAAGAATCTATAGGAATGTAGGAGTTTCTTAGGCCATTACCTTGGATATTTCTGGAACTTCTCTTTCAAGTTTCAGATCCTCAATAACACTCTCTAGCCTTCCTATAATTCGAACCACTGAATCTAGGTTTATGCACATTTAGATTTCCTGTACACAGGTATAAGCTTGGAAAAAGTTCAGAGCAGAGGGGGGTGATCCAAAATTCTCTTTTAGTGCCAGCAGTTTTGGTGAAAGTGGAGATCCATTTTTCCTTTTTCTTTCCATTTTTTTGGGGGGGGGTGGGATGGATTTGAATTTACCTAAACATCTATTTCTCAGTAAGAAGAATTCATCAGCTTGATGGACTAAAATCATCACTGTGTAAAATCAGTTTAGGCTGAAATTAATATCACTATCTTCTACTTAAAAAGAAAGCTCATAAAATTAGGAGGAAATGTATTTTTAAAATGAAGAACATTGGAAGGAAATGCCTGTTATAAACTAAAATAACAATGGAAATGGGAAATAACTATGATTTTAAAAACATAGATATTAAATTATGACCACATCATGATAGATATTTCAAATTCCATAGTTGAGTTAATTGAGCAAAAGGAAAATGGTCTGGTGATTTGTGAAAAACAACTAACATTCATCAAATATTCTACTATATTTCCCCGCATACTTGGGAATAGGCAGGGTCATATGACTTGTTGGAACCCACGGATGTGGATTCATTCTACCTTGACCAAAGGTCAGAGGGTTCAAGTCTATTCTTTTTCCTTCAAGGTTATGACAGGAGATTTGACCTTGGCCTAGGTGTGGTTGCTGCACATTCTGCCTAAACAACACAATACTTAGGATAGAGTTACTTGATGTTTCTGGTATTTAAGAGGTAATTACTTTGTTTCTTGTTTGTGTCATGTATTTTGGATTGGGGTATATAAAGCATATGGAAAATAACACAGGCAAATTCAGTATTCACTGGGTTGCTCTCCAGACTCTATTCTGTGTCTCTGTCCTTTTGTATATCTGCTCTTTCTGCCAACATTTCTATTCCACATGCTCCTACTCTGGAATATATGAACCTTCCAAGGCTAGACTGTGACAGATGTTGCCTCATGGAGCAATGACAGATGTTGACCCAACATGTGGCCCCAACAATGACTACACGTGAGCAGAAGTGGTATGTGTCACCCCCAGTCTGAAACAGAGAAAAACGTTCCCATCTCTTTCACTCATAATGAAAACCTTAGCCTCATGCAGCTGACTTTTTCACCTGAGTATTGATAAACCATACAGAGAATCTGCAGGGGCATCCAGCACAGTTTCAACGGGAGAAATGGTTTGCTAGCTTAAGCCCTGAAATTCATCACAATAAAATCTGGCCTATACATGCATTCATTCATATTAATTCGACATTGAAACAAAACAAGCATCAAAAGAGCACTGAAAATTACTGCTTTCAAATATATAAATCTACCATTCTATGTTACTTTATATATTTTACACACATTCATAGCTAATTAAGAGTAAAAACATTTATCAGATAATTTCAGTTCAAATTATAACAACTGTTAACAATAATACTAAGTATTACCTACAAGAGAATAGGAACATGGGTTTATTCACATGCATTTATAATGGGATCATAAACCAGCAGAGCTTTTTATTAAAGCAATATAGCAATATCCACCACAATTTTAGGTTTCTATATAAGCAATTATATTTCTGGAGTATCTTCAGAAAAAGTAATACAAGTGTGCTCATAGATCTAAACATAGAATTATATGAAATCAGAAATAACACATGTAAGTAGGAAAATAATTTCATAAAGTACATATATACTCAGTGCATGGGATATAATTACTTCTGGTTATTTAACCAGATGTGTATTGATTTAAAAGGATGCCCACATGTCCCCTGCAGAAAATACAGGTGACAATATATGTCATGGTTTTCTGCTTATATAACTAATAAAGAGAATCTGAACATGTGAATAAGTCAGTATTTCTAATATAATATGTGTGTATGTGTTTGTCATACTATTTCTATATTAATTTTTCCAGAAATAGCAAAGGGTTTATTTGCTCACTAGGCTTCTCTGCCCTATTTGGTTATCTATAATCTAAATATTGAGGAAAGAGAAATTCTTCATAAATTTAAGTCACTAGCATAATAGAGACCCAAGCTACAAAAAAAAAAGATATGTGATTGGTATGGAATAAATGAAGAAGAAATTGACAGAGTTTGAAGTGGGGAAGCAGTGTCTTTAAAGCCTTGACAACGGCTTTTCTAATATGATTAAATTATGAGACAATTTAGTATATAGGAAGGATAATATGTGTAATTTTGGACAAATATATAATCATGTATAAACAGATGAACTAACACAAAACACATATTTATATGTTTTCTTTAGACTATTTATTGAAGGTTACAAATCAGTTAACAGCAGTTTTCTCTTCAAAGTTGATAGAATGATAAGGTACTTTTAAAAATATAAACATATAGCTAAGGATGTATCTCATTTGGTAGAGTCATTGTCTATCAAACACAAGGTCTGTAGTCAATCCCAGCACTGTAACTGAACACATTGGTGCACACCCAGTACAAGAAGTTCAAGGTCATTACATTAAACAGGGCACTAACAAAACAGTACTGATAGAATGTATACACATATATTGCTGGCCAGAGTGAAAGCAAGCAGGTAATAGTCAAAGTTTCTTTCTTCCCTGTCCTTTTATGTGGACTGACACAAAAAGACAAGCCCCGTGTTTAGGGTGGGTCTTCTCAACTCAAATGATGCGGTTATGTGATCCTTCACAGGTGTGGCCATCTGCTTAGGTTTTAGTGGATTCCCGGTGTAGTTATGTTGACAACCAGGACTGGCCATCACAGTCATCCTCAGACTGAGTTTGAGGCTTGCCTCAGCTGTCTGAGACTCTGTCTCAAAATTTATTTTAAATCAAAAATCATATGTGTGTATACATGTATATGTATGCGCATTATTTCAATATAACTTTTAAGGGGAAACTATCAAATTCAAGATTTTCACTTTTAAAATGAAGCATGCTCTTGTTTATGAATAACTAAGACTGTTTTGTAAGTAGCTTTATTTTTTGTGCTCCAAATACGTCCCAAAGCCAATAGAAACTACATGTCCATGAAAGTCACAGCGGCCTTGCCAATGAAATATTGATGTAATTAAGGTGTCAATATTTTCTAATCTTAAAAGAAGCAATAACTATTCAATACTACTATTCAATTTTCAAGCGTAGACATTGCAAGCTCTGTTTTCACCAAGAATCCTTTTTTTTTTTTTTGCAGCAAAGTTCTTCTGAACATGTTTAGTGTTCTAGTCTCCAAACATGAATATTCAGTGAAACCCTTCACTGTCTGCTGTCAGATCTTTTCACATAAGGGCTAGAGGAAAATGATCAGCCTTAAATTGCCACAGAGGGAAATTTTGTAGATGCTAAACACATGCCATTTTTAAGATACTAAATTCTTAAATCTAACAATAATAACTTGAAAATCAGAACTGCCTCTAAACACATTTGGATATAGGTCTACAGAGAGAAGCCTCAGAAAGAAAGGCACATGAACTCTAACGCCAAGTAGTAAGAGCACCAAGAATCTCAGTTCAAACCCAACAACCCAAGAATAAGTGTTCTCAAATCCTACACTAATTTCTGATCTTGCAAATCTGTTTTAGCATTCCTCACACTTTCCAGAATTCTGCAGTTAGTCTATAATCCTTTCAAAGACTGGGTTTATTACAGGGAGTGTTAATTATACCAGAACTGTTATAGGAACTATCTTGGCAAAAAAAAAAAAAAACCTAAATATAAATTTGGTAGTATATAATGCCTTTGCCCATGTTTTATTTCTTGATGAAGGTATAATGGTGTTAAAATTTATTCATTTGCTTTCTGAGCTCTTTTAGTTGTTAAAATAGCAAAAAAAAAAAGAAATACTGATCTTTGACAGCTAGTTGTTCACCCATCCCTTAACACATACTTTAATATTTCTATTAAATAAGATTGTTTATCCCTTTACCTAAATCTCAGCTATGTAGATTTCATGCAGAAATGTGTATTTAATAACAAGTGTTTGAAGAAAAAAAGCCAACCCAGAAAATCTAATTCCAAGATCATAAAATCTAAATACCATCAGGTCTATGGAATAAAGTAGCTGAAACTCCTAAAAATAGGGACTGGAGAGACGACTTAGTTATAAGTGTACTTAATGTTCTACCAGAAGTCCTGAGTTAAGTTCCCAGCACCCAGATAAGGCAGAACACACCCATCTGTAGTTCCTTCTCCAGAGAATCTGGTGCCCTTTTCTAGTCACTGCTGGCACCCACACACAAGTGACCAGACATTCACACAGACACACATATATACACATAAATAAAAAAATGAAATCTTTTTCTCTTTCTTATTGGAAATAGATTCTTCTCTAATCCAATACATCCTGACCAGACAATTTTTCTTCCTTCCACTCTTTCTAGCTCCCACCACCACCTCCCTTCCCCCAGATCTACTCCCTGCCACATGCATTTCACTTCAGAAAGAGCACGCTTCCAAGAAACAAAAGTCAAACAACAAAACAAGATGCAGTAAGACAAAGCAAAAGCCCTCATATGGAGGCTGGACAAGGCAACTCAAAAGGAGTGAAAGGAGTACCAAGAGCAGGCAAAAGAGTCAGAGACACACCCACTGCCACTGTTAGGAGTCCCACAGAACACCAAGCTAACATATATGCACAAGACCTGGTACAGACAATTTCCCAAAGTAAAGGCTGGAGAAATTGCTCAGAAGTTAAGTGCATTTTCTCTTGCAAAGTACCTAGTTTCAGTTTCCAGCACCCATATGGTGGCTCACAGCAATCTGGAACTTAAGTTCCAGGTTATCTGATTATTTCTTCTGACCTTCATAGGCACTAGGCATGAGTATGGTGTACATATAAACATACAAGCAAAATACTTTGCACATAGAGTAAAACAAATGAATCTAAATTTTTTAAATTTTCCTTGTTTCTATTTTATTGATTTCTACCCTCAATATGATTATTTCTGCCATCTACTTCTTCTGGGATAAACAGTGATCTCAAAATTCTTAAAGATGCAAAATACTTCAGAGAATCAACAACTTTTACACATAACAAGATAGCTGTTTATGAGTAGAGCACTTTAACTGAAGATACAAAATGATAAAAATCACTATGAAATATTTATACAGAAACATTGTTTATTTTTCTAAGTCGCATGTTTGATGGAAAAGTGTAACATTAACTTATGTGTGTTTGAGAACTAACAGTCTCTGAGCTACTTAGTATATGGAGGGGCATGGGGACAAGGAATGAAGGAGGAAGACAGAGAGAGAAAGAGCAAGATTCTCAAATCCAGCATGCCTGAGCTACCAAACAGCCAATCTGGGAGTCACCAACTTAAAATTAATCCCATATTTCTCAGCCTAGCATTGTAATGTTCATAATCTGGCTTCAATCTACCTTTCCCACCTTGATTTGATTTCCCACTTTTCTCCACTGAAACTCTATGCCCCAATAACTTGGGCTGCCCTAAGTTCTGACTCCACCTAGGACACATTCCTTTATCTCAGTTCTTTATCTTTTCTACATGGAGGTTTGTTCAAAGTACATGTCACGTTCTCCAACAGGCTGCTCTTCTTGGTCACTGTATCTCCCCTAGCTCTCAGAACACTCATTGATGATTATTATCCTTCTCATATCTCTTTCCTGTGTAAAGATATAGGAAACACTGAACATCGTGCTTCCTAGACTCCTAGGAGACTTGAAGACTTGGCACGTACCAATAAACTCCATTTTATTTGTGGCAGAGAAGCAGGTTAGCCATGAATTCTCCTGTATTATATTAATTAGTGTTTACTTTTTGGTTGATAAAAATGATAGATGATAAATAAAGTACACGTCACCTTCTCCAACAGACTGCTGTTCTTGGTCACTGTATCTCCCCTAGCTCTCAGAACACTCTTTTATAAAGCCCTTTTTGTTTTTTATATAAATGTGTCATATAATTTATCAGACAAGATTTAAATGATTAGGTTAACTGATTTTATCAGCAGATTAAGAATTCTTCAAGAGAGAAAATGAGCTGAATGGCTAGAATCATACACACACACACACACACACATGCACGCACATGCACACAGAAACAGACACACACATATGCATATACATACACACACACAAGTACACAAACACAGTCCACTGGTTGTGGAGAAATTGTTCAACATTGCCAATTACTCAGTTGTATACTTGCACTTTGGGTATGGATGTAAAATACTGTGACCACTGAGTGAAAAATCATATGGTTAAAAAATAAATTAATTGCTGTAATAGGAAGTGTAGTCCTGTGGTAGAGAAGCATGTGTCCATAAGGACCTGGGCTCAATCCCTAGAAGAGAAATAAATTAGAAACAGAGTTACAGTGTCTTCTAACAATTTCACTTCTGGGTATATACCCAACAAATTGAAAACAAGGTTTCGAAAAAATGCTCACACTAACATTTATGACACCCTTGCCCTAAATAGCTAAAATGTGGAGGCAACCAAGGGTCCACTAGCAGATTAATAGATCTACATAATGTGGTATATGGACAGAGAACAGATTGGTGAATTTCAAGAATCATAGGAAAGAATAAAATTATTATTTAATGGGTAAAGAGTTTTAATTTTACAAGATGAAAAGGTTGTTGAGATGGATGGTGCCTTCACGATTTCTCAGAAAGTCCATATATAAATAGTATGCACATAATATGCATGTACACACTTAGTTATCACTAGTAAGTTCTTTAAATAAAAAGCTAGGGACTACATTTGCACTTTTCCTGTTTACATTTTTAAAATATGCTACAGGAGCTTGGAGGATGCCTTGGCAGTTAAGAGCACTGCCTGCTCTTCCAGAGGACCCAGAATGGATTCCCAACGCCCACATGGAGGCTCAAACCATCTGGTACTGCAGTCCTAGGAGATCCGGCACCCACTTCCGGTCTCCGCTGGCACCAAGCACACAGGTGGTGCACAGTCACACACGCAGGCAAAGTACTCATACACATTCAAAAAAGAAAGAAAGGAAAGACAAGATGGATGGTGTGGAAGCAGAAAGATTGTTGCAAATTTAAGGGAAACCTGGGATACAGAGCAAGTGGTGCTCCATACAGTGGAGAGGCTGAGAAGTCAGAGGCCGATACCCTCCCAGGCACTCTCTGAGACATACCTGTTAGCTGACCTCAGATCCAGTTAAGATGACAAATATGACTAACCACCACATGGTGTATGACACGGAATTTGAGGAAAATATCTTGTAATCCCCAGGCCCGTGTGTTCTCCTGAACATGCCACGCACGCTGAGGACCATGTCCTAAAACACTAGATTAGAATCTCCAGCACAATTAGCCTCATCCTCACAACCTGCATGCGACTCTTGAATCACTCTTCTCATTATCATGTTATTACTTAGTGGCTTACCTGCTTGTCCTCCCCGAGAATTGAGAATTCCCCAAAAGCAAGAGTGTATATAACTCATTGCCATGCTCCCAGACCATGGCATCAGACTTGGCAGTACCTGGTCTCAATAATTACTGGACTAATTAAACTGTTGGGCTGACTGTATTCATCAGAGAAGAGATTTAGAATGCGTAACAAATCTGCACTTCTAAAACAGCATTTATTTCCAAAGCAGAAGCCAGAGGCATGTTTATTTACAAAATGTATTTTACACAGATCCTCTTTCTCAAAAGAAAAGAACGGGAGTGGGCAATTAATAGCCCAAAACTAATGAGGGAAATCTTCACAAATAACAGCCGTCTGATATTTATCAGACAGAGGCAACAGCCTGGTGCCTGCAAATCCAAGAAATTTTCCACTTCGTGTGTGATCTTTTCGTAAAGGATGTTTGAAGAGTTGTGGGTATGGTACAGAAGCCAGAAGCTAAATCTTCCAGGTTCCCTCTCTTGATCTTAAGCACGTTCACATCCTGTATGTTTAAAATTGATAATGAATGTGTAAGCAGTCTGGGCGGTTCTAGAGATCTTTCTAAATAAAAATCTGTGGTGACAGAGAAACACAGGCTGCAGCTAGTTTCAGCTCGGAGATCACACCACTAAGCCTAATTTTAGGTTAACGTGTCTAAGGAGCAGACACTCAGGAGACAAAAATTTCCAAAATGTGGGGAAGTTATCACAATGAAGAATACCCGCCAAGAGTCGGGCGAAAACATGGGGCTTCTAAAGTGACTTCTATTTCCTGAGTTTCTATTCTTCAGTCCACAATCTATAAGTCACCCCAGTGACTTCTGCACACTCCTATTCAGGCCCTTGGGCTGCTGTCTCCACTTGAGTGGGAGCTAGATATTGGAAACAAACAGAAGACGACAAAAGCAACGGGATGTTATAGGTTTGCGATGAGGTTTCAAGGAAACCACGCCTTCCATCTAGACCCTCCATCTTCACTCTCTTGCCTGCTACTCACCCTAGGTAAGAGGCCATATCGTGAGCAGAAAACTAAGGGTCTGAGCCCAACAACCCACAAGAAATTTAACCAAATCAGTAACCACAAGAGAGCTAAGATCCTTTCCTGGTTGAGCCTTGTAATGTCTTTCTTTTCGGTCATGACCGTGGTTGGAAATTTGGTGATAAGACATAAACCATAGACACCAAATATGTTGCATCGACTCCTAACCCATGGAATAATAAATGTGTGGTGTCCTAAGCAACTGAGTTTTGTTACACAGCAATGGTAGCTAATACACACCTCAAGCCTCATTTCTAACGTTAGCTTCTCAAAATATGTATCTAGGTTCCTATTTGTGTGAGAAAGCCATCTATCTCTCAGATGAAAGTTGGCACAAACATCTTTGGCGATGAGTATTATTTGGCACGCATCAATTCAAGCAACAAATGAGAGTCAAGGGCTAAGTTGTTTCCTTTCCAAAAATACTAATCAAGTGCAATGTGGCAAAACTGATCTCAGGATAGAGACCCAAGTACAGCCCTCTTGTCACCTCACAAATGAGAAAAAATAAAATTATTTTATTCTCCATGCATGTGGGGGTTTTAATTATTTTCAGTGTACTGACATACGTGGAACTGTGAAACACTGAGAACTACCTATATTTCTCTTCCACGTCACCAGCAATGTCCTCTACTTTCAGAAAATTGATACCAAGCACTTACTCAATGGAGGAGCGTAATTGCCTGACTGCTAGAGACAGCACTGTATTGCTTAGTCATTCCTCCAAATGATTTCCCTTTTGCTCAAACTTCCCTATAGAACACAACACTTTGTTAGATAATGTTTGCTAATAAACTGAAGGCAAGAGAAACTATTAAAAAAGATAAAGTATTCAATTAGAACGGCTTAATTACAAGGTGTCTTTCCATTGCAGTCTAGCTTGTAATTTTATCTGAGAGCACTGTCTACTGTTCATTCAAAATAAGATGGTGCACACTTGTTTTTTTTTCCTCCAGATTTAAGTGGATACACAGTTGCACAGGGCTGTTACACAGGCTCTTGTCCTTTCTACCTTGAAAATTCATGCTGGTCTTTTTTATGATGGGAAATATCATAAAAGAATACTCATTCAAAACAAACACGCTCTTAAGTCTCTGAGCCTGAGGTCAATTTCATTAATAGTTTCTCAAGGAGGAGGAAGAGTCAGCTGGTCATTGGAAATGTGTTCTTAACTCTGTTCCCCATTTCCCAATCCATCTAAAGCCATGGAAGTATGTGAATGAACCCTTCTGGAATCTTTGTACAAGGCTTGCTTAACTTCACATTCTCCTTCCATTAATTCTAACTGTGGAAGTGACATTTATCAGACGATGGTGTTTTCTAGCAGGAAGATGGATTAGATGCTTGTCATAGCCTACAAAATCACTGTTATCCCATCCTTAGCCCTGTAATCCAGTTAGCTATTGAAAAAGGATCAGTGTGTCATGAGTTTTATCTCATGGTATAATTTAAATCCAGCCTCCCTGTTTCTATATTGTTTGTATTATATTGCACATCACTGATAGAATGTCATAGATGTTTTTCCTTAGGAGAAAGGAATAAAACGGTGTTTACTCATACAAACACTCTTTTTCTTTCCGTTATATTAAATAAATTCTTTTCTCATACAGTATATGCTGATTCTGATTTCCCCTGCCTTGACTTTTCCCATATCCTACCCATCCTCCCTTCCCTCCAGATCCATTCCCTTTCTAATAGATAACAGCAAAATAAAATACGAGAAAATGAAACAAAGACTAGTATATACAGGCAACCCAGAAGGAGGAAGAGTTCCAAAATTAGGCACAAGAGTGAAAACCCCTTCATTCTCTTAGTCAGGCGTCCCATAAAGACAGTAAACTAATAACTATAGTATATATGCAGAGGACCTGGTACAGACCCATGTATATGCCCCACAATTGCTGTTTCAGACTCTGTAAGCTTATATGTGTCTTGCTTAGTTGATTCAGAGGACCTTGCTCTCCCAGTGTCCTCCATTCCCTCTAGCTCTTAAAACCTTTTCACCTCCTCTGAGTTCTGGAGGGGGGCATTTGAAGTAGATCTCCATTTAGACTCTCTCTACATAATGTCTGGCTTGGGTCTCCATATCTGTTCCTATCAGGTGGCAGAGGAAGTCTCTCTGATGATGACTGGATAATGTACCGATCTATGAGTATAGCAGAATATTATTAAGAGTCATTTTATTAATACTTTTTCTTTAGCTTAGTGGTGTTTAATTTTACCCTTTGTCTCTGGGCTATCTAGTCTCCGGTTCTTGGTTACCCAAATAGTGTTGGGTATTGATTTTTTCTTACAGGATGGACCTTAAGTCTAATCAAACATTTGTTGACTGCTCCTACAAGTTCTGTGTTATCATGACCCTAGCATATCTTGGAAGCAAGACAGATCTTAGGTTAAAGGTTTTGTGGCTGGGTTTGTATTTATGCTCCTTTTGGTCATCTGTGGAGTATCTCAAGATCCAGCTATAACTCTTGGGCATATACCTAAAGGATGCTCCATCCTACTGCAAAGACACTTGCTCAACCATATTTATTGTTACTCCATTCATAATAGCCAGAAATTAAAAACAATTAGAATTCTCTGTTTTTGTTTCCTTCATTGATTCAATATTTAGGTTTTGAATGGTTTTACTTGATTTCTTCAAATGTTTGTCTTTTCCTGAGAATTTATTCCCTTTCTCTTTAAAGGACTTATCATCTTTGTAAAGTTGGTTTTAAGGTCTTTTTCTTGTGCTTGAGCTATTTTAGATACTGTTAGGCTCTAGTGGAGATATATTGACCTGGTAGTTTTTGAGTCATCTGGGTTTGGCTGATTTCTGGATTTGTGGATGCTTTTTTATTCCTTGGTTTCCATTTACTCTCTGGATTTTCAGAGAGTGTGTTGCCTCTTTTTCCGACCTTCTCAACTGGTGTCTTCAAAGGTAGTACTTGCTGGTGTTGGAGGCAAGGATATTGGGATAAGTTGGAGGAGGCAAGATTGAAGGAGAAGGTTTCTGTGTTTCACTAAGGGCTGGAGTAAGAGGTTTCCTATTACAGAGCTGGGAATGAGACTGGGGAGGGGGCTTGGGTCTCAGGAGCAGTGGGTGAGGGATGGGTCCTCCTTCAGCATACTTGTTACCCTGGGAGGATTGGCCCTTGGGTTAGCAGGAGTGTCTGTGTAAACAGAGACTTTGTTTTCATTTTTCCAGCTGCCCAGATCTGAATAACCACACAGAAACTATATTAATTACAAGACTGCTTGGTTGATGGCTCAGGTATGTTTCTAGCTAGTTCTTACATCTTAAATTAACCCATTTCTATTATTTTATATTTTACCATGAGGCTCAAGGTTTGTTACCTTACATCTTGCTTCTTGACTGGCTACATGATGTCTCTCTGACTCTGCCTTCTTTCCTCTTCTGTCTCTGCTAGAATCTCCTGCTGTGCTATATTCTGCCCTGCCACAGGCCAAAGAACCTTCTTCATTAACCAATAATAATAAAACTTATTCACAGCATAAACAAGGGAATTCCACACTATGTCTGTTCCAGTTGGGTTTTGGAACAAAGCATCAAGTGGACAGAAGAAAGTTAGAAGAGAAGATGTGTGGGAGCCATAGAAAATTGGAACAGAGACAAGGTTGGGAAGGTTGCCATGGACGCTGTGTTGCAAAGCTGGGGTTGAAACTGGGGAGTTAGATTAGGGAGTACAAAGAGAGAATAGAGGTCTGCACACAGCCTAACCTCCACACAGCCACTCTTAAATAACCTACTATCCTTTACTATAGGCATACAGAGCAAATTGAGACTACAATGGCCTGGAAATCTTGCAAAGAAAAATCTGGGTCACACAGTGATTTGGAACAAAATGAATATTTTAGATGTGATCAATTTTACTTCTTTAGGTTAGTGTTTAAAGTCTCACCTTCTTTCCCATGCATATGCTGCACTCTGGGGTCCTCTGCTCTCCAACTCACCTGTTGAAATTGCCCTCCTTCTCCACTCACAGCTCCTCCATGGTAACACACTACCTTCAGGATATGTAGATCTCCTCAAAGCATGTCTAAAAATAGAGCTCGGAGGTAAAGTAGTTGCCTTGTGCACACAGGCCCTGGGTTTAATCCCTGGTATAGTTTTCTTAAAAGTCTTTATTTATGAGGTCCTTAATTACTTGGATTGTTTCTACCTCACCAATCGCAATTTCTGTCTACTTCACGCCTCCTCTCAGTCTGCACTCAACCCACTTAAATTCTCATGAACTCTGTACCTTATGACCTTTGCTCTTTGGCTTGGGTGGCCATGAGATGCATTTGGTCTGAGGAACCCAAGACTAGAACTTCTACAAACCTCAGCTCAAGCCACTTCATCCCGGAAGCCCCTTCACTTCTGTTTCCGATGTCAGCTAATTTCCCTGCAACTTTCCTTACCAGCATTGTGTTCCAGCCTTGTGATTACACTTATAACTGAACATAGAGTTCATGGCTTTGAATCCTCAACCAGCCAAGGGCCTGGGGACAGGCGCTGCACCTTACTGCTTTGTTACTCTCTTTTCTGTATGGAGCAGGATCAGTGGCCATTTGCTAGTTCTTCCATTAGCTATCACGTTTATAAAAGAATTTGGGAAAAGAACTGTTTTTCAAAAGAATCATAAGACAGAACAAACCCAACGTAAGAGACTGTTAACAAGTTTCCATCAGAAGTTTACACGTGTGGTCTCTCAAGATTATCTGTCCCTTCAAGGAATCATTTGTTCTGTCAGTCAAAGTCTAGAAAGTTCAACAGAAAAGAATTTCAAGAGTTATGCTACTTTTCATGAGAGAAAAGCCATAAAACTCGAAACTAAATAATTTACAACATTAAAATGTGACAGAAAGATCTGGCATACGTAGTTGTACGCTGAGAAATGAAAGGAGACTCATGCATACCAGGAACGTGCCATTGCGTGGCTTTGTCATAATGTAGGTGAGAGGTGAGGGAGTGTGCTTGCAGAACCTAGACAATTTATGTATTCTCTGTACCAGCCCTCAATGGAATCGAGAGGTGCTATGAAAGTCAGACAGCTGGAAAGACAGAAGCAAGCAAAGAAAAAAGGAGGGGATGGAAGGAGACAAGGAAGAAAAATGTAGTTGATGGTAGAGTGATTGCCTAGCACACACGCAGCTCTGGGTTTCAGCCCTCACCCCTCGTAGGCCAGGTGTGGAGCATGCCTGCAATCTTGGCCCTGAGATAGTGGAGGCAGCAGGATCTGAAATTCAGGGTTATCCTAGGCTACATTTCAGGGCAGCCTGGACTACATGAGACCCTGTCTTAGGTGGGGGTGGTCAAAGGATGTTATTTTACAGTAAACATTATTTTTTAGAAACAAAAAGAATACTTTGTAAAATGATGATAAAAGCATGATGATGTGAACTACATGGAGCTGTTTCCTGTGTTAGGCTTTTACATGACTGGCAGCACAGTGCCTTTAACTATACCAGAGTCATCACAGACACATGAGTAATGCATTGAGCTGTGAAATCAGGATGGCTACCCTGTCACTAAGAAATAGGAATTTTTCAGTCCCATTATGATCTCATACATGATAAGAGACACATTTTATATATATATATATGGTTTTCATTGACCAAAATATTTTTTGTAGGTTGTTTGTGTTTGTTTGTTTGTTTTGTTAAGACAAAGTCTCTCTAGGTAGTACTGGCTAGGCTAGAACTCACTATAGACCAGACTGGCCTCAAACTTGTTTTGATCCTGAAGCTTTGCACTGTGAGACACCACATCTAGCCTTTTGTAGTGGGAGATGTGGTGGTGGATGTGGTGGTCTCAGCAGTCTGCCTTGGATTTTGCTTTTTGAAACAGAATCACATGTAACCCAGGCTGGCCCTAATCTTGCTATGTAGACAAGACTGTCTTTGAACTCATGATCTCCTGTCTCCTCCTCTTCAGTACAAAAGTTATGGACATGTACCATGCCCAGACCAAAAAAAAAAATAGTCTTCATGTGGTACCTGGTTCCACATATATAATAAGCCAAAAATTTACTTGTGTTCAATAATTCCATCTTCTGGCCCTATTCAGTCTGCCCAGTAAAATTCACTACACGTTGTATTTTATACTACTGGTAGGTAAAATCTTCTTATAGAAAATAATTCAAACACAATCTAACTTTTAAGAGAAAAAAAGCTCATGTTAACAGTTTGAAATAGCAGTTATTTAAAAGACACACCAAAGATTTAGTTTCACTATTCTATAAAATTGTCTCTTATAAAGAAAATGATTACCAATGTGTCTGTTCTCCCCACTGTGGCTCCAGTGAACCTCTGCAGAGGCAAGGCTGAAATCAGAAAGGACCTGATGCGGCAGAGCCACTAAGCACTTCCCGAGGTGGGTAAATGCTGTCTTGTTTCCTAAAACTGACAGATTGGCTAAGCTCAGTTAAGCGCCGTAGGAACTAATGTGCTAATGCGGGCTAAGGTGAAAACCCACATGGCATGTGCTATGCGCAGGAGAATTCATGTCATCAAACAGACCTCACATCGGAAAACATACTTTATTTGACCTCCTGTAGAGAAGATAATGAGGCGAACATCTATGGTGATGGTGATTCTGGAGTCCCAAATCATTCACCTTGCACTGGAGGGCAAGCAGATGCCAACAACCAACCGATGTGAATCACGGTTAATAAAGCAAGACCGGCCTTACTCACCACCCGACCCATGATCTCTTTCAAAGAGCATGGGACAGAGTTATTTGTTAGATAAATGGATTAAACTGAGTGACTGGACCAGAGTCATCAAGGAACTCAACAAAAGTACCTGGATGACACTTATCTATATTCTAGTCATTGCTGTGAATCTGTACTAGTTAGAATCCTGTTGCTATGACCAAGAAAGCTGACCTAAACAACTTGAACTTACTTTGGATCACGGTGTCAGAAATATCGGTCCATCATGGCAGTGAAATGATGAAGCAATTCACATTGAGGCATTGGAAGCCTCCTCACAGTGGGCAGGAGACACAGAGAGAATAGAGAAAGGGGCCAAGAGTATGGCATAGTCCCCAGTGACACACATCACTGACCACCTTCTGCCAAATAGGCTTTTCCTTCTACGTTTCCTTCTACATTATCCTCCTGATAAGGTAATCACATGATGAATTCATCAGTAGATTAAATCATTCATTAACTTGGAGTTCTAAGCATCTCTGGAAACACACACACATAGCCATATCCAGGGGCACACTTCACCACCACCCCTGTGTTGTTCCTCAACCCAGTCAAGCTAACCTTCAGAACTAGCCATGACACATTCTCACCCTGGCGGCTTTCATTAACCATCACGTTCATCACCAGCATCTGTCACCCCGCCTGGGCTCCCAGGCACAGGCAAATTGCAACTATCTCTCATTGAGACGTTCTGAGTAATCAAGAAGTCATTTGTGATGGGAATTAAACACATAGGTGATCCTGCTGCTCCTTGAGTGACTTCTTCATCCCAGTTCAAAGACAGTCTTCCAATTATCTTCTTTCCCTAACCCCGGCTCCTCTCTGGATCCCCTCCACATCCTGTGCACACTGACACCTTGTACATTGTAAAGTTCAAGTGAATAGAGAGCCAGCCTATTGCTGTGGGGTTCAGCAAAACCCAAGAAACTTCAGTTTCACTAATTATGGTTAAGGCAGGTCTCATTGTGAACCCAGCCAAGGCCAATGCTGAGCTTCTCCAGCATCAGAGAGTGATACCCCTGGGTGACTCTTGCTAATCTCAACCTCCTCTCTCCCGTCTCTATCTCCACTACTATCATCAATACCCCCTTCACTTTTTAAATTTTATCATTGAGGGGGAAATTTCCAAACTATGTGGTTTGCTTTCATCTGTTTTTGTAGTTTCTTTGATGGAATATTTTGTTTTCAGAATTTACATATTCTGAATGTATGGCTGCAGTTTGTTCATTTCATTCTTGAATATCATTTTATTACATGAATAAACAATTTGTCTATTCATTTTACTGTGGGTAGATGTTTGGGCAGCATTCCATCTGGGACCATTTTGATCAGCACTGTCAAGAGAGCCACGGTGCTCATAAGTATGCATTTCAACAATAAGCCAAATCGAGGGGAGAAGAATTTCTGATTGTGCACATCTGCATTTGCTAAATAAAATCAAAACGTTTTTCCACCATGCTGCTGCCAGTGTTCCCATCTACTGGCTTTTGAATGCTGCTATTGTTCTGCTGTCTTCCATGGGGGCTGAAGGACTTTTAAACTGTCTGCAATCTGGTGAAAAGCCCAAAGTTTCTCCTCAGGTACCCACTTGCTCTTTTCTGTTTCCCAAGAGGTTAAATGCCAATTTAAGTGCACACTGATTATTTTGATTCCCTTACTTTTAAAATCAGTTGCCCATTCTTTTCTCTTTGACTGACTATCTTTTTAATTGATTTGTATAGCTCCTTTTATATTCTGGATGGATTGATTCAAACTGTGGCAAGTTCATCCCACTCTGCGATTTGTCTTTTTGGTGTCATCAAAATACAAACCAAACGAACAAAGCTGCTTAATTTTAACCGACTGAATTTTATGAATCCTTTCCTTCCAGGAAATAAATTTCATAACATGTTGAAGAGTCCACTCCTACCTGAGACCATGTATGTAGATATTCTGCTTATAACCTACAAGCGTTTTACTGATTTGATTAATCTATGTAGGTCTGTGAACCATCTGAAAGTGACTTCTGTCCTAAATGTGGCGTAAGATCCACATCCTTCCATAAAGATGTCCAAACGTGAAGCATCATGTGTGGAAAACATCGGCCTTTCATTTACATGCTCAATTTTCATAAATCCAATATGGCAGGTTCTACTTCTAGACACTGCTCGCTGATCATTCATGTGCTTCTGTCTATCTTCTATCAGCACCCAAATTGACATATTTATACCTACAATAGCATGACTATTCTTTAAATTTTCTAACTCTGCATAATTGTCACAGCTGCCCTTTGACATGACATACACACAAAAGAAAAGGTCCACTGAAATTTTTATTGGAAGTGATTTAAATCTACAGAACAAGTTAGGGAAAATGACAACTTGGCAAATTTATTTCTTACCAAACATAGCCATTATGTATCTCTCCATTTGCTTCTATTGATTTACTTCTAAGTATTTGCTATTTTAATGAATGTGTTGCTGAAACTTCAGGTTCTGCTTGTTGCTATATATACCAGCAACTATCTTTGTAAAGCAACCTTGGTTGTTTCCAAACCCACAGGAAAAACCTGTAGAACTCCAGCTCCTAATATAAATGAGTGTCAAATATGCACTGTGGGCATTTATTAAATACTTGTACCAAAGTAAACTCCATTGCAGTCCAGCTTTGCTGAAGCTACTTGAACTAATTTTGATAAGTATCTAGCTAATGAAATTAAAAGAGGGTATGTCCTTGCTTTTGCTCTGTAAATCCAATGTATTTTGTCAGCTTTCTTTAGCACTCACATGCTACTAGCATACCCTTCCTTTGCTCATTTTACATTTATCTGCTGTAAATGGATTTGCTAAAGTCTCACTGCAGCTATTTTTATCCTTGGGCACTGGAGATCCTTAGCAATACTTGTATTGCTCACCATGTTCTTCCTAAGATCTGTCACCAATGTCATGATAGCCACGTCATGAGATAAAATGAGGACACTAGGCTATCACTTCACTGGAAGCATATGGGATGCTCAAATTATTTTTATCTCAAAAGTCTGAGGCCCAGGGAAACAGGTTAAGTCAGTGGAGTGCTTACCTAGCATGCATGAAGCCCTGAACTCAGTCTCTATAAATCAAACATGATAGCACAGGCCATCATCTCAGCACTTGGGGGACAGAGACAAAAGGATCAGAAGTTCAAGGTCATCTTTGGCAATGTTGTGAGTTTGAGGCCAGCTTTAAATACATGAGACTCTCTTCTAGAAAATAAATTTTGTAGAATTCAATAATTAGTCCATCTAGTAATATTTATCTCTCTAAAGTTTTAAAGGTATTTTTTCAGCTTTGTTGCTCATTTCAAACTATTTTT
>NC_022022.1:12848593-12863228 GCF_000317375.1 Microtus ochrogaster
GTGTATGTGATTTTCCAGGAAGGCTGTCGTTTCATTTACAGAGTTCTGTCACAAGGTATTCATAATAATATCCCATTAGCATTTCTTTTGATACTGCAAGATACATGGTAATCTCACTTTTAATTCCCAAAGATTATAATTCACACTTTCTCTGCTCAGTTTTGGGAGCAGGGAGAGAATTTGATTTTGTCAAGTATCTAATACACACCTAGAGCACATGGTGTTGAAGCGTTGGTTACAATCCCATTATGAGTTCCCAGATCCTCTCCTGGTTCTGGTGGTGTATAAGTGACACCACAGATGTGAATTATAATACATTCATAACCAAAATAACACCCAGCATTACTCCCTATCTCTTTTTCAGGCAAGCTGGCAGGACTTACTCACAATACAACTGTACTAGTAAGAGTCTGACATCTTTGACAGCTCTCTATTACCTACCAGCTAATTGGCCTGTGATACACAGGAAGCCACCAGCTGCCAATCATAGTGAGTAGGAAATTGATAAATTATAGGTTAGGTCTACATGGGTTGTAGAAAAACAGTGAATGGGAAGTCCTGCTGTATAGCAAAAAAAATGGGTGATGTGAACACACTTGCTACAGTGGCTTTGTCCTGTCAAATGCTACAAATATACAACCTGCTGTTTTTCATCACTCTCCTTTACAGTAAGCCCTGCTGGCAATCGTTCAAAAGAATGAAACAATATTTAATAGAAACTTAATTACTCCATACCTGTCTTCGAGAGACTTAATGATTGTGCAACTAGCAAAATGACATTTATTAATAATAGCTACTAGGAAGCACGCAGTGATATTACCAAATGCATCACAAACAAATAATTCATGAATGAATTTCTAATTACATAAAAAGATTGAATTGGAAGATGTGTACGCAACAGACAGAGCCTCAGATTGCATATTACACAAGATCCAGGAACATGCTGTGTTACTTACTCTTCTTACTCCTATGGAACACACCTGGGAGGGAAATCTTTAAAAAAACAACATTGTTTAGATCTTGGCATCAGAAGTTGTAGTTCAAGTCAGTTGAACCTGGTTACTTAGGGCCTTAGGTAACACAAACATCACAGCAGTGAAGATGTATATGCTAAAAGGGGCTGGTCCTTTTATGGCAATCAGGAAGAAGTGGACAATAGTGAACAGGACAAGCTCTATCTCTCTAGAGGATTACCCAGTAACCTATTCTCCCCAACAAGACCCCACCTTCTGTTTTCAGCACTACCAATAATGATGTCATATTTTCAATCTATCAATAATTAGTCCATTCCTTAGCATCCTCATGAGTCAATCACTTTCCTACCACTACCCATTAGCTGCATCCAAACCTCTGCACAAGATTCTTTGGAGTGGGTACTTCATATGTATTATGATTTGTATGTACAATGCTTTCCACAGACTCATGTGCAGAACAATCAAACATCAGCTTTTGGCACTATTTTGAAGGCTGTAGAGTGGTGGGGATTTACTGAGGGATACAAGTCACTGAAGGTGGGCCTTTGAAAGTTATACCTGCCCCTAGTTCTACACCAGTTCTGTCCACTTCCTGGCCATGTGAACCAGCCTCAGTCATCATAACAGCGACGGAAGAGCCCTTCCATGCCTTGCTTGCCATGGCAGACTGAAGTCCCTCTGAAACCAGGAGCTGAAAAGATCCTTTCCCCTCTTCAGCTGTTTCTTTCAGATGTTTCTGTTACAGTGACACTGAGGTCATTACACAGTGTGAAAACCATAACATAGATTGTATCATGTTCTCCTACTGTAGATTTACTCATTCTGGTTCCAGGCTTTCATGAGCACTTACAATAAGTGAAGTTATTAGCTTGAGCACGCGGGCTCCATTAGCTGCAACAGAACTCTGCAGTGTTAAGTAATGTCAGTTTTTATAAGAGCACTTGGAGCTGCTGAAGTGAAAAATCTGTTCATTCCAATAATGAGTTGATTCTCTCCATTCATTCAAGAAAACGGAGTGAAACTCTAAGTGGGATGAGAGATAATTTTATCACAGGAAAATGATCTGACATTATTATAAGTGCAAAGAAAAATTATGTTTAATAATTTATAGTGATCAAAGTATTTTATGGTGGCAATACCCACACAAATTGTGTAGCATAGCACCACAGGAAAAACAATTTTTAGAACATTGAGAAATATATAGATATTATTTGACTGAACTACTCCATAGAATAGGTGTCTTCTGATTTTCAGCACCGCTTCACCAAGTAGCGTTTGGATTTGTTTTGAGCAGAAGCTGGTCGAGGTGAAGGAATCTCAACTTTTGACTATCAAGATGGATGGGTAGTGTTAGTTGTTTTCCTCAATGCAGTGACAAAAAAAAAAATACCTGACAAGAAACAATTTAAGGAAGGAAAGGTTTCATCTGAGCTCACAGTGGGAAAGTCTAGTCCATTCTGGTGATGAAGGCACCATGTTGGGAACAGGAAGCAACCAGTCATGTTGCACAAGCAGTCATGAAACAGATAGAGATGAACTATGGTGCCCAGTCCCCTCTCTCCTTTGTTCGTTTTTATTCAGTTTAAGAGACCAACCAGCCAATGGGATGATGCTGGCTGCATTCAGGTTGGGTCTTCCCTACACAACTACATGTTCCAGGAAACAACCTTATAGACTCATACAGAGATGTGTTTTCATGGTAATTCTAAATTCTAGCAAGTTCACAAAATAATTAGCCATCATATACAAATATTTAGATTGATAATATATACATAGATGATGATGATGATGATGGAGATAGATAGATAGATAGATAGATAGATAGATAGATAGATAGATAGATAGATAGATAGATAGATGATAGAGGATATATACTTATTCATGGATGAATAGATAAATAAATACACAACCAGCACGTCATTCTGGTATGCTATCAGTATTTCTGTATATTCCTATACCAGGATCACAGTGTTTCAATATTTTGATTTACTAGTATCTTTGTTTCCTTTTTGTTGCTGCAATAAAACACCATGACCAAAAGCAACTTAGGGAGCAAAGGATTAATTTCATCTCACAGCTTACAGTCCATCATGAAAGAAAATTAAGGCAGAAATTCAAGGAATCTGGAGACAAAAGGTATCATGGTCACAGTCTGTTGTGGAGGGATGTGAGTGCTAGGACCAAAGCAGGAACCTGGAGCCAGGAACTGAAGCAGACCATGAAGAATACTTCTTACCCCCTTACCCAACAGCTTGCTCAGCCTGCTTCCATATACAACTAAGGAACACCTGCCAAGGGTGGTACTGCCAACAGTGGCCTGGGATCTCTCTCCATCATTACTTGAGAAAATGTCCCCACAAACTTGCCTGCAGCTCAGTCTAATGAAAATACTTTCTCAATTAAAGTCTCCACTTTTCAAATGACCTGGAACCTATGGTGGTGACCCTAGATAGGACTCCTAGTAAGGGAGGATATGAAGCCTGAACCAATATCTTCTGTAACGAGGCAAGGCATCCAGTGGTAGGACTGGGACATAAATCTAGCTACAAAATCTTTGACCCACAACCTGTCCTGCCTGCAAAAATATGCAAGAGCAATGTTGTCTCAGAGCTTGTGTGTGTGTGTGTGTGTGTGTGTGTGTGTGTGTGTGTGTGTGTGTTCTGTGAGAGGCTTCATCCAGCAGCTGATGGGAGCAGATGCAGAGACCCACAGCTAAACATTAGGCAGAGATCAGGTAACCTCACAGACACAGGAAGGAAGGATTGAAGGAGCCAGAGGGGTCAAGGACACCAGGAGAACAAAACCCACAGGGTAAACTAAACAGGGCTCAAAGGAACTCACAGTCTAGAGTAGCAATCATGGAGCCTGCATGGGTCTCTACTGGGTCCTCTGTATACATGCTATGGTAGTTGAGCTTGAAGTTTCTGTGGGAATCCTAACAGCGAAAGTAGAGGCGTGGCTAACTCTTACACCTGTTCATAAAACCTCTGTCTTCCCACTGGGTTGCCTCATCCAGCCTAGATATGAGGGTTTTTGCTGAGTCTTACTGCATCTTGCTATGCCATGTTTGGTTGACATCCATGGGAAGCCTGCTCTTTTCTGACGGGAAACAGAGGAGCAATGGATCTGGGGAGAGGAGAAGAGGGGGAGGACTGGGAGGAGTGGAGGGAAGGGAGGCTGCGGCTGGGATGCATTGTGTGAGAGAAGAATAAATAAAAACAAAAAGGAGAGAAACTAGCTAGAATAGATTATAATTACAATTATTATAATTATAGCAATAATTATAATAAATTATAATTAAATTTTCCCCTGAATATTCATAGCCATTTAAATTATAATGAAATTGTTGTCATTTTTATTCTATTTTTTTCTACTAAATTATAGTTTTATTATAGATTTTAACCAACTACTCAGAGACACTTTCAATTTTTTTCTCATGGATATTAGCATCTCAAAGGTAATTGCATCTGTTTTATATGAAAACATAGAGCCGTGTATTTATTTTGTTTCTAAATATTCTCATGAATCATTATTTATAAGTGTTTTCCTATGCAAACAATCTTTCTCAGAAAACAATATCTACAGTCACTGTGGTGCCTTGGATTTCCTCCTCCACCTGTTGATTGAAACACCCAGAATAACCATGAGCAGCTACAGTCACATGTTCCTATTTGCTTCTCATTTTCAGGCTAACGTTTATAAATTGTAACTATGGAGATTAAGATTGAAAAACATTGTAGCATATTTGACTATGAAAACGAGACTTGTGAAACATTTACATATAAACCAGAGTCCCAACTGCCTGTCTGTCTTCTTATCTGAAAGAGGGGATGGAGCCAACAGGCTGAAATGGGCAAGTTGATGAAAACAAACCATCAATGTGGATATGCTACTCTACCTGTGACTCGGCCAAGGGAGATATCAGATTGAGGTCATGTATGAACAACAGTGAAACTCAAAGAATGAGTAAGGCTTGAAGGGGGAAATGTATCATTCAACCATTTAATAAAAGATGGAACCGAGTGGGTGGTGGTGGTGCACAACTTTAATCCCAGCACTTGGAAGGCAGAAGCAGGTATATCTCTGTGAGTTCAAGGTCCACCTAGTCTAAAGAGCTAGTTCCTCCAGGATAGCCAAGGCTATACAAAGAACCCCTACATTATAAAAAACCAAACAGATAAATAAATAAAATATGAGACTGAAGTCATGGGTATAGGTTTGAACATTTAGGAAAAGGATGGAGAAGAAAAAGAGAGATGTTCCAGCACGGAGCCACAAAACTCTAAGTTTTTGATGCCAGGTAGCAGAAGTGCACCATGCAAGTGGCTAAAGGGAAAGGAGGACGGTCATGAGACGAGATTGCTGTGTCTTAGTTAGAAGAGGCATGGGTCCGTGGAAGTGTCCACTGTAACATGGTCCTACTGGGACACTTAACATTGGGGATATGGATCTCAAAGACTGTCAAGGCTGGAAGCTGGGGAAGACTGTGGGCTTGTGAGCTCTACAAACCACTGTGCTTCCCAATCCTACATAAAACATAGCCAGATATGGTGGATCAAGGCTATTATTCTGATGCGGAGACTGGGGATCCACTGCAAATCTGAGGCCAACCTGAGACATACAACAAGTTCTGTGATGGCCTGAACAACAGAGTGAGGCTTTCACGAAAACAAAAAGGTAAAACTCCCAATGGAAGTGCCCATGAAGTTCAAGAACATTCCACCTCACCCAGAAAAATAGATATCACTCATCATTCCTCCATCAAGATTCAGGCACCCAGGGGAGGAAGGATTGTAGGAGTCAGAGGGATGGAGACACCACAAGAACACAGCCCATAGAATCAGCTAAGCAGGGCTCATAGGGACTAAAGTGACAAACACAGATCCTGTATAGGTCCTTGCATATAACGTATGATTGTGTAGCTGGGTGTTCTTGTGGAACTGCCAACTGAGAGAGTGAAGATTCTCTGACTCTTTGGCTTGTACTTAGGACCTTTTCCCTTCTAGTGGGTTGCCTTGTCCAGCCTTGGTATCAGGGTTTGTACCTACTCTTATTGTATCTTGTTAGGCCCTGTTTCATGGATATCCCAGGGAGGCCTGCTCTTTTTTTTTTTATTGAGAAAAGTAAAAAAAAAGTTTCCCCCTCCTCCCAGCCTCCCATTTCCCTCCCCCTCCTCCCACCCTTCTCCTCCTCCCCCAAACTCCTCTCCCCCTCCCTCTCCAGTCCAAAGAGCAGTCAGGGTTCCCTGCCCTGTGGAAAGTCCAAGGTCCTCCCCCCTCCGTCCATGTCTAGGAAGGTGAACATCCAAACTGGCTAGGCTCCCACAAAGCCAGAACATGAAATAGGATCAAAACCCCGTGCCATTGTCCTTGGCTTCTTATCATCCCTCATTGTTCACCGTGTTCAGAGAGTCCAGTTTTATCCCATGCTTTTTCAGTCACAGTCCAGCTGGCCTTGGTGAGCTCCCAATACATCAGCCCCATTGTCTCAGTGGGTGGGTGCTCTTTTTTTTTTTTAAAGGGAAATGGAGGAGGAGTGGATCTGTGGGAGAGGAGAGGTGGAGGGAGGGGCTGGGAAGAGTGGAGGGAGAGAAAACTGTGGTTGGGATGTAATGTATGAGAAAAGAGTAAAAGTAAAGGAGAGAGAGAGAGAGAGAGAGAGAGAGAGAGAGAGAGAGAGAGAGAGAGAGAGAGAGACACCCTGGATCCCTTAAGTCAGGTAGTTGTGATCCCTCACTCCAGAAATAGAGGTCAGAAAATTAAAAATTCAAGGTCATCTTGTACTAGTGAGTTAGGAAAAATCCTGGGCTACATGAAAACCCTGTCCCATAAAAATAAATTTAAAATAACAAATAAACAAATATTCATCCCAGGAATCTGAAAGACACATTGGTGCCCTCACCAACATTTCTCTTCTGATTTGTCCCCTCTCTTGTCACAAAGAATCTTTGTTCATTTGTGTCTCAGAAAACTGCCTCTGGTGTGTAACATAGCTTTCCAAGTCTATTACTTAGGGCAAACCTTCTACCCTCAGAGGCTCAGGGTCCAGGTTCTTCCAGCTAAAATTCTAAGAACTCCATTCCTATCCTCTCCCAAGCTGATGAGCAATATTGAGTAAATAAAATATGACCAAGAGTTCGAGGTAAGGTCAAGAGAGATGTAGCACTTCTTAATCCATCAGTAAATGTATTTATTGACCTACATTAAGCTTATAGGTATCAGATTGTGTTCTGTAGATCTTACCCCAATAAATAATTAAATTTTTATAAATTTGTTTTGAAGATGTCACATTAGCTAATATACACTTAGTACACGATAAATCATAATGCTCTCTGCTTCTGGATTGTTATAAATCGCTAGTGTGTGAACCCTGGATCTCAAAGAGCAAATTGAAGGGTTTTCAACCCTCTCTAAGAATCCCTGGAACTGGCGTAAGCAGGGGCATGTCTAGCATAGTCATTCACCTGAGAAAACAAGGTGGGCCATAGAAGAGTCACAGGCATGGCCCCCAGACAGACCTGTTATTCCCTCACCCTGAACTGCTTGTGAAAAAAGTCAGAAAGTCACACAATCTTTCAGAACTTATTTCTTCTGTGGCAGGGTACCAATACAGTGGTACAGTAGAGAGCCTGTCTCTCAGAGACTAGAGTACTCACACAGCCTGCACAGGTCTAAGCCAGCTGGGGTCCCAGTGCTGAGATAGGAAATGGATTTGAGTCCCCATCTTAAGCCAGAAGTTAGCTCCAATTGAAAACCACACGCAAAAGAAAAATTCACTTTTTTCCTGTGGAATCTCACTGGCTAGACCCCATGCCCAGCGGTGGGTGCCCAACACAAAACAAACTCATTGGTATTTTTGGAGGCTTTGTTTGCTGCCTATTATTTTTGTTTTACTTTGTTTGAATCATAATGCTGTCGGGTTCTTGTTTTAACCTTACAGGTCTTTTGTTTATAGGTTATGGTTTTCAGTTTTGTGTTTTTATGGTTCTTATGGGATATCTGTGTGTGTAAATGTGTGTGTCTCTCTATCTATGTGTGTGTTTCTTGTGCTTTTCCTTTAGCTTTTTTTTTCCTGTTTGCTTATTTGTTTTGTTTTATTTGGTTTTGTTTGTTTCTATTTTATCCTTTTTTTTCTGGATGATCAAAGAACAGGAAATGGTGAAGCCTTTCTAGGAAAGAGGAAAGTTATGTAAGTTGCTTGAAAGGAACTCTCAGGTGGTCCATGTCTTTCTGGAGCAGGCCAACTCTAACTAGCCAGTGACAGCAACTGACTGGTGGAACCTGGATCTAAGAGGACTGCCTTCTTAGGCATGAGGAAATTGTTCTTATGCAAACACCTTCTACTGCAGGCTGTCCTGAGGTCACTCTGTAGCAAACTTTGGTTTAGGAAAAAAAAGAGTCCAGTTTTATCCCATGCTTTTTCAAACCCAAGCCAGCTGGCCTTGGAGAGTTCCTGATAGAACATCCCCATTGTCTCAGTGTGTGGGTGCACCCCTCGTGGTCCTGAGTTCCTTGCTCGTGCTCTCTCTCCTTCTGTTCCTGATTTGGACCTTGAGATTTCTGTCCGGTGCTCTAATGTGGGTCTCTGTCTCCTTTCATCGCCTGATGAAGGTTAATATTCAGGGGGATGCCTATATGTTTGTCTTTGGATTCACCTTCTTATTTAGCTACTCTAGGATCACAAATTATAAGCTCAATGTCCTTTAATTATGGCTAGAAACCAAATATGAGTGAGTACATCCCATGTTCCTCTTTTTGGGTCTGGCTTACCTCACTCAGGATAGTGTTTTCTAAAAAAAAGAAAAAACAAACAAACAAACTTAACATCTTTCTACTAAGAAGCAAACCATGCATGTGGGTCCTCCCTCTGTTTACCCCAGACTTGGCATAAGTGACTCCATTTTTAATCTAGTAGCTTTTATGACACCAATGCTCTGCTGTTTGAATCTGAACAGTCCCCGACAGACTCATATTTTCAACACTTCTCTGCAGCATGTGGAGCTATTCTGAGAGAGGTCTTTGAAAGTCTATCCAGCCCCTGAGTTTTGTCATGCTTTCTGCTTCCTGATACTCTGGGATGTGAAGAGTCTCCACCATCTGATCCTGCCACATGAGCTCAGCTGTTCTGCCATGCTTCCTCCTTCTCAATGGCTTGCCACCTCTGAAACTTTGAGCAGATATAAATCTTCCATCCTTTAGTTGTCTCTGTATTTTGGTCACAGTAATGCAAATGTCATTAATATAATTAATAAATGCTAAGTTGTATAACTAAAAGAATAATTTAAATTTTAATAAAAATACCTTTTAAAAGGTAATATGAGTATTGTGTTATTGTTATCTTTTTTTCTGTCTCACAGTTAAGAGTGGTCCGGCTCATAGTGAATCATATGTGCCACAGAAGATGCTCCATGTCCATCCACACAAGGCTGTGAAGATTTGTCCTATCTGTGCCCTTAATTGCATCTTTTTTCCAGACAGCATCTCATCACCTTCCCCCACCTTCACTTTACAGGGTTCAAGTTGGCACTGACCCTAAAACAACTTGCTTTCACTTCCGATAATGCATAAGAAGAAACATTTTTATGGAATATAATGGAGGGGCTGGCAGTAGCTTGAGACTCTCACACAAAATGCAGTGGTTATCTGTCAGTCACATTCTGGAGCAAGTCATGCATAATAAACAGATAATATATTAGCTTGATGGAGGACACAGCAAATATGAAATGATAGAAAGCAGGCACAGATCAGAGCCCAGAAAGTCACGGGAAGATGTACTAGCAAAGGCCAAATTATGGGTTCCATCAACAATAATAGCAGAGATCAATTCTGGCCACACACCTACTCTAGCTGGGAAGCCTCTGGAGCGTGACAAAGCCCTGGAACTTCCCAGCTCTAGAGGGAAGACAGCCTGTGTCCAGAATGAATTTCTTTTCAGTTGAATATCCAATCTACTTTCATCAGACCTGAGAGGCTGTTGAATACATGTGCGATATAAATAAATATCAACCATCAAATCACATTTTGGGGGCTGGGAATATGGGTCAGTGGGTAAACAAACATAAGGACCTGAATTTGGCTCCTAAACCTTCAAAAAAGCCAGGATCAATGGAGTGCATCTGTAACCCCAATGTTGAGAGTAGAAACAGGTGGATCTCAGGAGCTTCCCAGCTAGGAAGTCTAGCCAAAGAGCTCAAGGTTCAGTGGGAGACCCTGTCTTACAACGTGAAGTAGAGAGCCATGGAAGGAGACACCCAACATTAACCTCTAGCTTCCTATGCATATACTGGTGCATAGGCAAGTGTATACACACACACACACCATAAAATAACTTTTTCATGTTGGGGCAGCAAGAATATTTTATTAGGTTCTGGCTTGGATTCAAGCTAATTTCCATTTCTGACTTTATCATTTGTTAATGATGCACAGGAAATGGGTATGAGCAAAGTCAAAAGAGCAGACGACATAAGGAAGTGAAAGCGCATTTCCCAAAAGATAGCACAAACGTGTCGACTCTGCTACTCGGGAAACAGTGATCCCACATTCCAGTGGAGGAAGAGATTTTAAATCCATAGAAATTTCTGGTGGGCAGAGTGATGTAAACCTTTGTTCCCAGAAACATAATGTATCTGCATGAATATGAGGCCAGCCTGGTCTATATAGTGAGTTCCAAAACAGACAGCCAGAATTAAATGACTCAGAAATATATATATATATATATATATATATATATATATATATGGAAGAGAAAAAGAGAGATCTCTACTAATTCCCCTCATCATATTTCATGCCCCCATGCTTTTAGATTTATTTTCATTTATTAGTATGTGTGTGTTTTTATGTAAGTAAATGCTATTATATTCATGGAAGTGCCCACAGAGGCCAGAAGAGGATCTCGGTCCCCTGAAGCTGGAATTATAGGTCTACTGTGAACCACCTGATGTGGTTACTGGGAACTAACCTGCATCTTCTGGAAAAGTAGCAAGTGCTCTGAACCACTGAGCTGTTTCTCAGCTAAAACTTTCCTTTTTGGAATATAATGTTTTATGCAATTACACTTTGTCTTTTTCAGTAATAACATTCTGTTCTGGGAAGATATCAGAGAAAAAAAGGATAACATGCCGTTTAAATCATCAAATTATGAAGTCTATGATGACATCCAGCTAAACTAAAAGTGACCATCTCATGGAGTAAGGGAAGCCACTACTTAATGACATGGATATATTCTACCTTTGAATGATTTATTATAGCATTTCAGGTCAGTTTACCTTTCCTGGACAACCCAAGTAGTTTTCACAATTTCCCATTTTGCTTTGGCGATACTCACACAGCATTGGAATAGTTTTCTAAGAAGTCACACCATTAGTCTAGCTATCTCCATAAATAGTGAGTTTACTTTCTGAGCCAAAAATAAGATCCAGGATCTGCCAAAAAAGGAGGGAGTTTGACATTCAATTTCCAGACCTGATTTGGTCTTTTCTTCACCAAATGAATTTTCGATACTGTCACCAAAATTATATTGCTCAGTTTGAAAACTTATCATGCCATTTCCACACTTCAGATCTTTTGAAAATCAATGGCAATCTGTAGAATAACAGTCCGAACTCTCATTTGGTTGAACTAAGCTTCAAATATTTCAGCCTGAGCTAATAATTTCTCACATACACTTTTCTTTGGAACACTTCTGAACAGCCATTCTGAATGTCTCATCGTGTCTTATCCCAACTACCTTTGCACCCACTCTCCTTTCCTCTTGAAATACTCTTTCCACAGCCAAGTCCCCCAGACACGCTTATACCTATCCTCTGAGACAGATTCAAATATCCCTTTGTGTATTTTTCTAATATTCTCCCCATCCACTAATTGTTTCTTGTGTGCCATTTGATGGATGGAGGTGTAAATAATCATTCTGAGTGAAGCAATCTAGACCCAGAAAGATAAACACTGTATGTGTTTATATGGAGGCTAGCTTTTGCTCTTTAGATACATGTGTGCAGAGTGGAGTATTTTTAGAAGAAGAAATCTAGTAAGAAAGCATTGAAGAGATTTCAATGGAAGGCATAAAATAATAATAAAAGGGGGAAACAGGGATAATGAAGCAAGAAGGGATTGGTAAAGTGGAAGATGGGAGGGCAGGGTAGAGGAGGGAGTAAGGATAGCTAAAACTAAAGACAGTTGGAAAGTCATATGGAAACCTATTCTTGTGAAGGATTTCTTAAATATATACATATACAAAGAGAGTTTAGATAGAGTACCATGGGGAAGGGACAGTACCCATCCCAGACATTACTGTCAAGTAAAAAGCCCAGTGTCAGGTATGGGCTACCTGTTTCAAGTTGTTGGTCCCATAGACCCACCCCAAACATTATATTGCTCTTAACTACCCTTCAGAACTTGGTGGTCAGACCCTATTGCTAAAGATATCACATACCTGAATCATAGTATATGAAGAAATCAAGTTGGTACCCACTCACAAACTTCATCCTTATTAGTACTTTTATAGTACTTTTATAGTACTGGAAAGTACCAGGGTGTGGGGAGTAACCAATAATCTTATCCAGGTATGAACCCTATGGACTATAGTAACTGGCCTGACAAGAAAAGTCTACTGGTGCAATAGTGGCAAAAGAGTAACCAACACTTTCTGATTAGATTTGCAATCCACTACGTAAGATGAAACTCATGGCTGCTACCAATACTCAAGCCAAGAATCTGTAACTGCATAGACCCTATAGGCCCTAGGGGAGATCTTACTTCTATTATTCTAGTAAATGGACATAGTTTTAAGCTGCCCCAATGTGTTTATCTTTATACCTATAGATTACGCATCTCTCAACCCTCACCAGAAAGGTTCTTATTACTATAAATACACAGAGACCTGCATCTTTTCAACATGCAGAGGACAGGAGACTATGGAGTCCTCAGGGCTAAATGGGACCTCAACATCATATTCTTCCTCCCAAAGCTCAAGGGTCATCTTGGAAAGGGGAGCAGAAAGATTACAAGAGTCATAAGCAGTGAAAATCTGCAACAATAGAGTGTTGCCCAAACATTACAGGTCCATTGCATGCATGAACTCATGGGAGCTGACTGAAGGCAGAAAACCTGCCCAAGATCAAGCCAGAAAAAATCCTACTACAGATGGTCAAGAAGTTTCACACTTGCTGAAAAACTGTTTGCAGTTGTAGCTGACTGGGGAAGGAAGAACCAGTCTTTTTCAGCAATTTGCAAGGAGAAGGAGAAGCTAGCCAGACTCCCATCGTAAGTCCTATACCATGAGTACACTAGCAACATTAAACGTGAACAATTTTTATGTGTTTTTAAATGAACTAGAAATACATAACTTTACCCCATTCATTTCCTCCCTTCAGTCCCTCCCAGTTGCCACCCTTGAATTCCTCCATGCAAGCCCAGATTTCAAGGTGATAGTCTCTTTTTCAATGATTACCTTTCTTACATGTATATATGTAAGGGTGTGTGTGCAAAACTATGTATAAGTATAACCTATTGAACCATTTTGTTGTTTGTGTGTGCATGGTTTCAAGGTTGACCACTCTGCACTGTACAACCAATCTAGGACAGATTAATCCTCATTCTCCCAGAAGTCACTAGCTGCCTGTAATTCCTTGTCGAGGGGCAAGGTTCCACAAAAGTCTCTACCTTTCAAGTTACTATGGCCATTAATGTTGCCATTGTTCTGGTCTGGTTTATACAGTCATTTCTAGGGGAGACTATTACAGAGCAGACTTCCTGGTACTCTAGATGTTACTATCTGTCCATTCCTCCCCCAAAATGTTCTCTGAGACATAGATACAGGAGTTGTGATGCACATGTATCTATTGGGGCTGGGTTACCCACAATTTGTTAGACTCTGCATTGTGCCCACTTCTGATCTGTGATGGTCTCCCATTTGCTGTAAAGAAGAGTTCTTTGATGAAGAATGGTAGCTACACTTAGTTGTAGGCATAAGTGTGGTTTAGAATGTAGTAAGGAATTATATGCTTGTCTAGCAAAATGGCACTAGTAGATTCTCTTTTAAGGTCCATGACATCACTATCCCGAAGACCCTGGCTAGGTTTTCAGTACATGATATGATGTCCCTTCTATTAAGTCCAACTAGACAGCTGTTGGCTGTCAATGACATATAAGTACCAGTTATTACTTCTTTATGTACATCTTGCCATGCTGGCAATTGTCAGGGTCCATACATACTGAAGCTGGGCAGAATTGTCTAATTGCTTGCCTCTCTTGGTAACTTACATAGTATTCTCTGGAATTGTGCAAGCTAGACTATAGGAAAGTGGATTTTGAGTCAGATCCATCTCTAGTCCTGTGTTCTAAATGCATGGTGTCTTCAGCAATAGGCCCACGTTCAACTCCTAAGAGGAAACCAGGGGCGACACCAATAATCTATATTGTTTGGGGAATTACTTAGCTACTCTGACAAACCATTCAAAAGGAGGTTTTTTATGCCTGGCACTAGGAGTTTTATTAACCTAAGGATTTTGTGAAGTCCAGCCCAAATGGCTTAACCTCTTTTAAGACAGACTGATGAATAAGTGATAATGATGAAGACAAATGGATGGGTAGATAGATAGATAGATAGATAGATAGATAGATAGATAGATAGATAGATAGATAGATGATAGATAGATAGATAGATAG
>NC_022022.1:12863328-12867935 GCF_000317375.1 Microtus ochrogaster
TAGATAGATAGATAGATAGATAGATAGATAGATAGATAGATAGATAGATAGATAGATAGATAGATGTTGGAGGGAGGCCGCTAGTTAGTTCCCAGCCATTTAGCCATGAAATAATCACACAGAAACCATATTAATTAAATCACTGTTTGGCCCATTAGCTCTAGATCATTATTGGCTAACTCTTACATATTAATTTAACTCCTTTCCATTACTCTGTACATAGCCATGTTGCTGTGGGTTATCGGCTAAAGTTTCCAGTATTTGTTTCCAGCGACTCCATGGCTTCTCTCTCACTCTGCCATCCTTCCTCCCAGCATTCAACTTAGTTTTTCCCACCTAGTTCTGCCCTTGCCATAAACTCAAAGCAGCTCTTTATTTGTTAACCAATAAAAGCAACATATAGACAGAAGGACCTCCCACAGCAGGTAGATATACATACATACATACATACATACATACATACAGATAGATATATAGATAGATTGATACACTGTATCATAAATATGTACATATATGTTTTCTGTATAATTTAGGTAAATATAAAAGAGTATGATATCTTGAGGCATTACTAAGCAATTTTGTTGGTGTTATTTGTCCCTTGTACCTCTTACTTCTTCTATAGTGACCTCCTTCCCTCAGATAGATCCCCTTCCTGTTATTTCCTACCTCACATCACCAGTATCCTGCTATTCTCCTCCCAAGCACACACATACAACTATGGACCCTTTTTACATCCCTGGTTTGACTCTATGACAGGTACAGGAAGGCACTTTCTGAACAGGAATCCATTTTCCATGGAATTAAGGCCATCAACTTACAACTGGAACTTCATGAAAAAAAAAGCTTCTGTACAGCAAAGGAAACAATCAAATGAAGATGAAACTCACAGAATAGGAGAGAATCTTAGTCAGCTATACATCTAATCTAACAAAGTATTATCATGCAGAATATTCAAAGAACTTAAAATCAAAGAGTCAAGGAAACAACCAACCCAATTAAAGCATGGGCTGTAGATCAGAACAGTTGTTAACAGAAGAAACAAAAAAAAATAAAGGAGAATAAATTCTGCAAAAGGAGTTCATTGTCCTTACAGTTATGGAAGTGTGAATTAAAGCAAATTTGAGATTGACTTTGACCCTGGTCAAAATGACTAATATGAAGAAAATAACTAACAACAAATGCTAGTGGGGTTGTAGAGAAAGAGGAATCCTCATTCACTGGTGGTAGAAATGCAAATTGATGAAGCCACTCTGGAAATCAGCACAAAGAATCCTCAAAAAAAAAAAAAAACCTAAAATTACATCTACCACGTAAGCCAGCTACACACTCCTTGACATATGCCCAGAGAACTCAACATCCCACTCCACAGATGCTTCTCAGCGGTGTTCATTGCTGCCTTATTAACCAGAGCCAGGAAACGGGAACAACCTAAATATCCTTCAACACATGAACAGACAAGAAAAATTTGGTACATATATATGTAACACTACTAAGCTCTTTGAAGAGAAATGAATTTTAGCTATCCATATTCAATATGATCTTCTCTAGGTTCACTATTGAATGAAGTAAGCCACACCAAGAAAGACAAACATCAAATGTTCTCTTCCATGTGGCTACTCACTCTAAATCCTCAAAGAGATTTTTTAAAACATCACATGAAGTTGGGAGGGAAAAGCGGTAGGAGGCATAGGGGGGTACGAGAGGGGAGAGAACAGGGTGGGTGGATTTTATCAAAATACCATATGCATGGATAAAATAAGCAATAAAAAAGAACTCACTTTAGCCCACTCACAGTATTATGTATCTGTAAACAGAGATTGGTTGTTTGTTTCCCGGCTGCCCAGACCCAATTAATCACACAGAAACTATATTAGTTGCAACACTGTTTGACAAGTTAGCTCAGGTTTCTTATTAACTAACGCTTACATCTTAAATTAACCCATTTCTATTAATCTGTGTATTGCCATGAGGCTGTGGCCTCCTGGTAAGGTTCCAGCAGCAGCATCGTTCTCCTTCTGCAGCTACATGGTGTCTCCCTAACTCCACCTACTCTATATATCTACATATATATCTCACCAGCTACATCTATATATCTCTTCCAACCTGGCTATATTCTGCCCTGCCATAGGTCAAAGCAGTTTCTTTATTAACCAATGGTAATAAAACATATTCAAGCATAGAGAGGGGAATCCCATATCATATATCAACTTTGGTTTATATATTTAGATTATCTCTTAACAAAAGCTTTCTGTAGCTTTTAATATACTGCTTCTTTTAAGTGGGGTCTCATGTAATCCAGGCTAGTTTCAAATTCACTGTGTAAACCAGGATGACTTTGAACTTCTCAATCTCCTACTTAAGTGCTCAGATAGTAGAAGTGTACCACCAAGTCTGGTGTATTAACCATGCCTCTCTGGAAGAACAACAAAAAGGGATACATATGTATATTATAAAAAATTATTAAATCAGTTAACAAAATACTAACTATAATTGTCTCAAATTTGAAAGATTAAGGACCCAATAGTTGCTGGATCCTTAAGGCTAGGCATCTTGGCATTCTTAATCTGATACCAAAATTCCTGGAAGGTTTCTGGTGAGCCTCTGGTTTATAGACAATGATGGCAGCCTGGTTCTTATATCAGTGAAGGAATCAGTAGCAGTAGCAACTGGTTAACTCAGATTGGCACCAAGAAGAAAGGCCAAGCAGGCAAGATAAAAAGACAAGAGGGCAAAAGTTGGATAATCGTCATTCTGCAGTGTTCTTTTTTGATGTGGAATGTACCAAAGGATACCACAACAGTCAGGGTGTGTCTTTCCATAGCAATTAAGGCAGCCAGGCTCCCAACTCGGATGATTCTAATTTGTTGCAAGGTGACATTAAAACTGGCCATCACACCTAGTTTATATGGTGTTCGTGGATAAAAGGGCTTCAGGAATGCTATACACGCACTGTGCAAATGGAGTCATGCCTTCAGCCCCATAAATCGATCTCTTTTAGGGATAAATCCTGCCTAATAGATGTCAAACTTGCTTTCCTCATTCTCTTTAGATGGGTTCTACCACTTGGGGGAGCTGTTGCAATGATGGTACAAGCATTGATGTGAAAGCAGACACTGACCTTTCTTGGACTTTCCACAGGGCAGGGAACCCTGACTGCTCTATGGACTGGAGAGGGAGGGGGAGAGGAGTTTGGGGGAGGGGGAGCGGGGGGGAGGAGGGGGAGGGAAATGGGAGGCTGGGAGGAGGTGGATACTTTTTTTTTTCTTCCTTTTCTCAATAAAAAAAATAAAATAAAATAAAAAAAGAAACAATTCTTCGATAATTTTAGTATTTTAATAACTCTTACAAATATAGAAGGATGTATGCACAACACTGGAAATCAAAACAGCATCCAACAGTTTAGTTACTCAATAACCAGAGGCCATAAGACCAGGACTTCAACAAAGTTGTAGAAAGTCTCATTTATTAGATTAAGAATCCACATTAGCATAGCTTGGATATAATAACTGTTATCCTTCTCTCTAGAAAGCTAATTACAGAGAACTATCATTTTTATATTTTTGTTGGTCAATAGAGCAGCTCCAGAGATGTACCTACTGGAGAAGCGTGAGACTTCTTTACCGAGGGCTAACTTGAGTAGGTGCTAACCCCCAAAGAGAAGACAGGGCAATAAAAGACTGCATTTCCCTGGCAGAGTTTATTATTATTATTATTATTATTATTATTATTATTATTATTATTACAATTATAAACTATAGGCAAAATGTTTTGACCCAAATTCTTGACTTCCTATTGACAGGATCCTTGGCAATGGGTTTCCGGCCAGAGGACATGGGTGACACCTTCTTTCCCTTACAGCTCCAGGGAGACAGAAAATATTGTACCATGGCACATCCTGTTCTTCAAATTGCATTCAATCGCACAATATGATAACATCTAAATCCCATCTCCATATCTGTTCTAAAACAAAAAACAAAAAATTGCCAAAGAATAAAACATAATTAGCAGCCCACTTTTATTTCTTAATTTTCAGCTCTCTTATTCAAATTTTGTTTGTCTTGTTTTGCTTTTCCTTCTCCAGCTGTGGGTGAATGGAAAGCAGAGCCGTAGACACAAGATTCTCTGTTGAGTTTCTAGTTCACCCAGCACACCATTTGTCCCGCAGGTCCAGGAGACACTGTCCTAGGCTAGGACACACACATGTGTGCTTCCCACCTCCACAGAAGCATTTGCTGACAGGCCAGCTCAGCCTTGTCCAGAGCCTGAGCCCAGTTCTGTACCCAGAATCTGATCTCACTCACTGGGACCTCCCCTAGTTGGCTGCTAGCCAGAGACTACAGGCCCTAGTGGTCCTGAGTCCATATTTCAGAAGGCATCACCTGAATCAACCTGGATGTTCAGAAAAGCAGAGCCAAGAGGCTCCCCCACAAAAAAAGTTTTAAGAAGAAACAAAGTATTCAAGAACGTTGACTTCAGTAGTCCTCATTGTCCGCTATGTTCAGCGAGTCCAGTTTTATCCCAGGCTTTTTCAGACCCAGGCCAGCTGGCCTTGGTGAGTTCCTGATAGAACATCCCCATTGTCTCAGTGTTGGGGTGCACCCCTCGTG
>NC_022022.1:12868395-12885112 GCF_000317375.1 Microtus ochrogaster
TGGGGGAGGGGGAGGGAAATGGGAGGCGGTGGCGGGGAAGAGACAGAAATCATAAATAAATAAATAAATAAATAAATAAATAAATAAATAAATAGAACATTGACTTCAGCATCTGTTGAAAACTTGCTTATCATCACCAATGCAAATTAATTACAAACAGCCTATCACAAAGTGAGCTCCATTTTCTGACAGTATGTTTAGAAAAAAAAAAAAAAACATGACGTCATGATGTCAGTAGCACCTGCATGACCTGTGTTTTAAAATCTGCTCTTCTTAGAACCATCCGAAGCTATTTGGGGCTGATACGTGAACCAAGTGAAAGTTCTTCTGAGGGAAACATTATTCAGGACAAATGTCTTGAATATCGAGTATTTTAATAACCAGTTTCTCAGAGTTACAAACATGATTAGCTTGGGGAGCGAGTCTGGGCAACTCTCTCAAACAGACTGTCTTGCCCTCTGACCCATCCTTGCGTTGAAACAACTCACAGTCATGGGAAACATGCAGAGAAAGCTGAGACTTGGACCCAGCTTCTCTCACTTCCTTCTCAGAATGAAAGTTCTGCTTGCTTTTTCCTAGTGATGAGGGCCAAAATGACACCTCTGAACAGGTGGCCAGACCCAAGATGACTTACAGCTGTCCAGATTTGACCCGGGGCTGCGTGAGCAGAGAAATCAAGCACAACGTGTTCTGTTCAGCCCACGTCTCAAGCATCTGAGGTGCGCCGCAATGACTCAACACTTGCAAGTCTTCCCTTTGATGAGAGGGAAAAACTTACGAAGACAGATGTCACCACCTGAAAACTGAAAGGAGTGAGGGCCGAGGCCTGCGGAGGCACTTTAATCACATCAAAGCAGTTTATCACTGCACATAATAACACAGGGCCTTAAGAAGCTGGCTCTGACATTCTCATTTGTCCTGTGATAGAGTGCCCACTGCATGGGAGTTTAATATCCCCAGTGTAATCCAACTTGGAGGCACAGAGAATGTGCCTGTCATCTCTAGGCCGGAAGTCACCTCACAGCTCTTGCTTCACTCAGCAGGAAGGGCCTGGTGCAAGGAGCCAGAGTCTATCGCCCGAAGGAAGACTCTCGCGTGAGACTGGAGAAATATCCAGGCACCAACTAAGAGTGTGTGAGGCCAAATCATGGCAATCTTTTCTCAAAGCGGCACAGGTAAGTCTGTCTTTAAGCTGTGTTGAGAACCATCAGGATGCGCTGTGTTGGCCATTCAGAGTGACCACTGGTACGCTGTTTTGGAATTCAGCCCAAAGGCTGAATGTACAGTCTTCCCAGAACAAGGCTGCCTCACTCCTTTGTGGAAGCAACACAATATTTTCCCTGTCAGTGTGCGGTCCCCAGGGAATTCTCTGATGCTGTGAAAATCTCCTTTTCTATTAAAACAAGCAAATCTCCTGGCTGTTTTGCTCAAGATTGGCCTGGAACCAAATCTCTTGTCCTAGGGAAAGTAGGTGTTATTATCATTTCACAAATAAAGAAATGGAAAAATCTGAGAGAAAGATTTTTTTTGAAACTTGATGAGTTTCAAACCACTAGCAAGAACATCCTTTCTTCAAAGTTAAGGATTACAAATTCTCTTTCCAATGACTAAAGGTTGTTGTTTTGGGGGTATTTCTTCAGCAGATTAAAATGTGTATTCCATTGTGATACCTTCCCAGACGCATAAGATTTTAGATGCAGGAAAACACATGGTCCTCTAAAACAGGAAATTATAAACAGGTTATTTTAAAGCAATCATAAGTCATTTTCAGAATTTTTTTCCCTGTGTCAGTCACCAGAACTGCTTGAGAATTTATCCAAAGCACCGATTGTCAACCATACCCCAGACCTGGAGCATAACAATATCTGGCTATGGGGCCAGCAACCAGCTGATTTTGATGCTCCACCACGCATGAGAGGCACTGTGTTAGATGAAAGCTAACCTATAAATCTGTTTTCTAAGTCACTGCTGAGATACAACCCCATAAAAATAATTATTAAAATAACTGAAAGATCCAGGCAGGGAAGACTAAATTTTGGAGATGGTTGAAAGAAGTTGGAGTGTGTGTGTGTGTGTGTGTGTGTGTGTGTGTGTGTGTGTGTGTGTGTGTGTATGAACATGTACATATGTGTGCATCTATGTAGAGGCAAGAGGTCATTCTCAGTGTGTTATTCGTCTGCTTTTGTTTGTTTGTTTTTTCCAGACAAGATCTCTCAGTGGCCTCGGATTTGCAGATTCATCTAGGCTGGCTGGGTGGCCAGAGAGGCCCAGGGATTCCTCCGTCTATTCCTCAGCAGTATTGGGATTGCAAACACGCATCCCCGTGTCCAGCATTTTGATGCGGGCTTGAGGGGATCAAATGCAGGTCCCCAGGCTTACTCAATAAGCATATTACCAACTGAACTATTTTCCTGGCATCCAAAGGGTGAGTATTCATTTTTTTGTATTTTCGATTTATGAGTGTGTGAGTGAGTGTGTGTGGGGGGGGGTGGGTATGTGGCTGATGCATGCGGAGGGCAGAAGAGGGCATTAGATCTCCTGGAACTGGAGTTACATATGGTCGTGAGTTGCCATGTGAGTGTCTAAGAATTGAGCCATAGTACTCTGCAAGAGCAACAAGTGCTCTTAATTGCTGATATCTCCAGCCCCTGGGATCTCCTTGTATGGGCAATAATCATGGGACAATCCTGAGGGATTACGCAAAATCATGTTTTTCTTTCTCCTGATGGCAGGCAGTAGTGAAGGTAAGGGGCAGACAAAACCAAAGAAAAACACTTAAGATGCTGTTATAGAATGAAGGACATCAGAACCAAATTAGGTCTTAAAACTAATAGAATACTTAGAAGCTCTCTTGCAGATGCCATTCTCTTCCCTCTTGGGTGTAAAGCAAGACAGATAACCCATCCTTTCCGCAGTAAGGATGTTCTAACCCATAGAGCAAGTAGACAGGGAGAATGCTATTTCTAACCTAGAACCACCTCCCTCCATCTCTTAAGACTGCCTTTTCTTTTTTTTTTTTCCTAACAGACTAAGCTGGAAGCAGAGCACTCAGTAGAGGTCTCCCACCTGCAAAGGTCAGTGAAGACATAGAAGAACTAAGATTATAAGTTACTCTAAGAAAGAACATTGCTATGGCAGTCTCGAGTGTCAACTTGGTTGGACATGGAGTCACCTAAAAAGACATGCTTCCCAGTGGGTCTGTGGTGCCATTCCAGGAGCGAATAACTGAACAGAGATGATCAACCCTGAGAGTAGATAGGTCCTGCCAGCTTCAGGTCAGAGATAAAAAGAAGTCCAAGGTGAAAGCAGTGCTTCTTGCCTGCCTGCCTGACTGCCTGCCTTCACTTCTTGCTAGAAAATGTATCTGTCCTCTTGCTTCTGCCATTGTCACTTCTATCAGAACCCATCAGTTTCTGTGTTTCACCATGGACCAAAGATCAACAGCTCTCCAAGAATTCTCCAAGCTTTCAGAGCCAGAGTAGGTTTCTTAGCCATCCAGCCTCATGGATTTAGAATCTACTGAATTCAATGTCTCCCCTGAATGTAAGCAGCCACTGTTGAATCCAGCTCATATTGTATCAGTCCATCATGGTGGTTTGAAAGAAAATGGCCTCCAAACGAAGTGGCACTATTAGGAGGTGTGGCTTTGTTGGAGTAGGTATGGCCTTGTTGGAAAAAGAAGTGTGTCACTGTGGGGGCAGGCTTTGAGATCTCCTATGCTCAAGCTACTCCCAGTGTCACAGTTGACTTTCTGTTGTCTTCTGATCAATATATAACCAGAACCGTGTCTCCTTGCATGCTGCTATACTCCCTGCTGAACTTCTGAACTATAAGCCACCACCTCAATTCAATGTTTTCCTTTATAAGAATTGCCATGTCCATATGGTATTGGTGTCTTTTCACAGCAATGGAAACCCTACCTAAGACACCCATCTAATCCCATTTTATAATGTACATTATTTCTATTGGTTGAGTTTCTTCAGAAAACCCTGACTCAAAAAGCCTCCCACCAAACTTCTGCCCAGAAAAGCTAACATTTAAATTTAGATTAAGATTTAAATTACACTAAGCTCAGACAATGAAGTTTGGGCATCTTAACAGATGGAATTTAACTCTTTGCTGAAATAACAAGACAGGCAAGTTTAACAAACATTTCACAGTAAATTATGAAGCCCACACCTTGAAATAGCTATAGGGAAGTGGAATGGTTATTGAAGTCCCTACAGATCAAAGTCAGAAGACCCAATACCTGATGAAACAGTAGCTCAGCATGTCTGCACACTGTTCCTTCCATGAGCATTCCTCAGTGGACACACCATCCAGTTATCTCTTACCAGGTTGTCCTTGTGTGAACTAACCATCATATGCACCAACATCTAGAAGAAAGAAAGATGCTGGTTTCTTCAAGGCTTGTATTTAGGTTTAATCTTAGTGATGGACCACAAATAGAACAATGGGTGCAAATGGGAATTCTCACATTTTTTCTCAGTCATGCCTCAAGTTGTCTCCTGAACCTCTCCACTGCATTTCTTTTCCTCTAGAGCAGTGGTGCTCAGCCTTCCTAATGTTGTGACCCTTTGTAATACAGTACTGTAGGAAAGACATCTTGTTCATTTCCCAGCCTCCCTGACCCAAAATAATCATACAGAAACTGTATTAATTACAATACAGTTTGACCAATAGCTTAAGCATATTTCTAGCTAGCTCTCACATGTTAAATTAAACCATTCCTATTATTTTATATTTTACCATGAGGCTCTTAGTTTACAGGTAAGGTTCCTGGGCATCTATCTCCTTCAACAGCTACATGGCATCTCCCTGACTCTGCCCTCTCTCCTCTCTCTCTCTCTCTCTCTCTCTCTCTCTCTCTCTCTCTCTCTCTCTCTCTCTCTCCCAGTCTAGCTATATTCTGTTAAGCCATTGGTTGAAAGAAGCTTCTTTATTTAGCAATAAAACATATTCAGAGCATACAGAAGGGAATCCCACATCACAGTTCTTCATGTTGTGATGACCTCCAACCATAAAATCATTTCATTGCTGCTTCATAATTGTAATTTTGCTACTGTTAAAAATTGTAACATAATTATCAGATATGCATCCCCCAAAGGTTGAGAACCACTGGTAGGATCCTTATCCAAACTACCTACTTCTATAATTTCAGCTGTGGCCATAATGTTTCCATTTAAATCACTGTTTATCCTCACTCTGTTATGCAATGGTCTTTATCAGAGTGAAAATCTAATCACATCAATCCACTGCTGTTTAAAACTCATTAGAAACTTGCCATCAAACAAAAACTAAAAGGGCAAATGTTTAGTATTATACACAAAATCTAGCCTTGCTCCAGGTTCCACCCACCTACCTAGCCTTGTCTCAAAATCATCTTTCCCTTTTCCCTCTGTAACATCACTACACTGAGATTTTGTTCTTGAATGAGCAGGTTGCCACTTAAAACTGAGCCTCGATATGCACAACACCCTGAGTCTTGAGCAATATCTATATCCCCTTTGTTTTATTCCTTTAGATTTTGTGTCAAGCTGTTACCCATTATGCTGATGTTACCATGGATCCTAGTGTGACCCAGATCTTATAAGTCATTGCCTTTCTTCACATTTTTGTGGAACCACCCAAAGTCCATCCTTCCATTATCAAAACTTAGCATTAATTTTTAAAACTCTTTGATCAATGCCTATTGTTCTTACTCAACTACAAGTAGCCCAGTAAAAGAAGGACTCAATTTAGATCTTATCCTGCCTTTGAATCCTAAGATTCTGATTTATTCAACAAATACTTATATCCCAGAAAATAGTCTAGATAACGTAGATACACAGAGAAGTTTCTATCCTCCATCAGACTTTGGACAAAGTGACAGACAATGCCAAAAATATGCTTTAACATAAAGGAGATAATAGGTGTTATTCGACAAGTTTTTAAATAATGCTAGTATAAAATGTGGTTGGGTAGATACTTCAGATGAAAATAGCTTTTTAGAGAAGTGAAATTGAAGTTTTATGTAAGATGAGTGAAAACCAAAGCTAGGTCAATGATGATCTAGAAGAATATTCTAGGAAACATGAAAAAGTACTACCGAGGTCACAGAAAGGGAGCCAATACTAGGCACCCTAGGAACATTATGAAAGTTGATTATATACTTTTTGACCTCTGTTATTATAAGCAAGTATATAACCAGATACCATCTGGGATCCACTGACTCAGTCTTTTCTTTGTTGTATTTGTGTATTATTAATGTTTATACATGTGCACACCTATATATGCATGTGTGTAAGCCACAGCTCAACACTGAGTGTCTTCCTCAATTTCTCAACCTCTTTTTTTAGACTAACAAATCACTGAACTAAGATTCATGAATTTGCTACTGACTGACCAGTGACTCTCTCAGGTCACCTTTGTCTCTGACTCCCACTTCTGGGACTATGCAACGACGCATTGGCACACTTGACTTTTTACATGGGTGCTAAGGATTCAAACTTGAGTCCATACTTTCATAGCAAGCACTTTACCTACTAAGTCTTCTCTCCAGACCCCATATTACTTCATTAGGGGAGGAGAACTGAAGGTGACAAAGGAGAAATGGCACATAATGGGGGAAGTTTCTGCTAGAGCTGCCATTGACCAATAGCTTCTCAGCACAGCTCTCTAAGGAAGTGAAATGTGATGTGTTGATTTTTTTAATTTCTATTGGAAGACAGGAATGACTTGTCTTATAGACAAAAGTATTCCATAACTTGCACACAGTAGGACGTTGGACATGCAAAGGACAGGCTGTGTCTATTCCAGTTATTACTGCTTTTGTGTGAATTATATCTGTTCCAAAACATTCATTTTTATTAGGCAAAGCTAGTTAATCCTTCTTCCTTGATTTAATATTATTCTTCCAAAGTTAAGCTCTGTAAAGAACTTCATAATCTCCAAAGAATTCTTTAAGCATAAAGTATAAACTGTGAGTCCAGAATCACCTCTTTTCCAGAATCAGTTCCTCTCTTCTTCCCAGTGCCTGGATGTGTTGACATATTCATGGCTATTCTCAGTAATTTTTCTCCTCTTCGAACTCCAGAGTAATGACAACATTTTACACACTGAGTGATAAATTAGATATGCTCTTCCCCAGGCAGAAAATAAGATCAAAGTAAAGAGCATTACTCAGACCTGAATCCTGTTTTAAAAGCAAAAGTTTCTTCACAAGATGAACTCAAGTATTTAAGATTTGAAAAAAAAAAAAGCATGGTTTCAAAATCCTGTGAAGTTCTTGTACAATTCCATAAATGAATTCTTCTACTAAATAGAATGCTAAATCTCTCAGGTTTTAGATTTTTTTCTAAACAGGGTGTGTATGTGCATGAGTGTGAGTGTGCGTGTGTGTGTCTGTGTGTGTGACTCACTCTCTTAATCAGTATTATATTGCTGTGAAGAAACACATCAAGTATTATTTTCTATGTTGGGGGCTACAGGCTCTGACAAGGCAGACATGGTGCTGAAGTAGTAACTAGAGTTCTACAGATCCACAGGCTGCAGGAATATAGATACACTGGAACCTGCCTTGGGCTTCTGAACCCTCAAAGCCCACCCCCAGTGAAACATTTCCTCTAATGAGGTCACTTCTACTCATCCTTTTAAATAGTGCCACTTCCTGTTAACTAAGAATTTAAAGATATGAACCTATGGGGGCCATTATTCAAACCACCACACACCTATTCAAACTATATTTATTATTATTATTATTATTATTATTATTATTATTATTATTATTATTATTATTATTATATACCCCCTACTATTAATTGCCCATAGTTCATGGGGGAGGGATTGGAAATGTTGGTGGACCCTATATTCTACAGCTCATTGACATTTGCATCCACCCTGTCATGTGCAGAAAACACTGTTTTGCAAAAGTACTCCCAACATTTGACTCTTACAGTTTTCTTGCCTTCCCCTATTGTATTGTCACTGAGCCTTGACAAAGGGTGATGGTGATTCACACGTCCTTTAGCCAGTTCTGAGTCTCTGTCTTAAGCTATATACACTGTGAAAGGAAGTTTCTGTGATGAAAGTTGAGAAACACACTAATCTGCAGCTATAAATATGAATATTTAGAAAGCAGTTTAATACTATGTTCATTTAGCAAAATAGTTTCTCCTCTAGTGCTATGGGACAATGGTCTGTATTCTGTCAATTATATTTTAAATAAACGCTGATTGGCCAGTAGTCAGGCAGGAAGTACAGGCAGGACAATCAGGCAGGAAGTAGAAACAGGTCAATGAGAACAGGAGTTTATAACTAATGTCGACCTCTGTTGATTTCTTTGAAACTTAATGATTGCGGGAACTGGGCAGGACAGAAAACCTCAGACAACACTCTAGGGTCTATGACCATTTTAGCCTTGCATTCTTACTCAAATTTATAGCACAAGGTATGAGTTCTTTCCTGTGGAATGAGTCTTGAATCTATCAAAAAGCAGTTGATTACCTCCACAACATTCATGCTGCTATTGCACCAATGGGTGTATCTTGTCATAGCAGACCATTATCCTAGCTCCCTACCCTTGCATTTAGGTGAAACTGTTGATAACTCTTTTTTTTCCTCATAGTCAGAATGGTGTTTCTGGAGCTACAAAAGCTGTCCAGCAGGGAGGAAACTACCAGATCAGTATTAGCTAGTTTCTTCATACCCTTTGGCCATTAAAACACAGTTTTGATGTCAAATCCTAGTGAACAACAAAGAGCAATCACAATTAAGTGTATCATTCTGGGGGTCTCTGGCAACCTCCTGATCAACAACTCATAGGGAAATATCACATGCCAGACACTAGGATTTTTATTTAATAACCTATAACTTCTGGAGTTGGTTATTCTTCCCTGTGAAACACTACTACTCAAACTATATTATTATTATATTACTATTTTATTGTTTCCATATTAAAAAGCTAAACATCAGAAAAACAACCCAATTTTAAAAAGGGTTTTGGAGCTGAATAGAATCTTATCAAAAAACAAAACAAAAATAAACAAAATATAAATGACTGAGAAGTGTTTTTAAAGTGTTCAGCCTTCTTGGGCATTATGGAAATAAAAATTAAAACAACTTTGAGATTTCAGTAAGAACAGGTGAGTTCAAGAAAATAAATGACAACAGATGCTACTGAGAATGTAGGAAGAAGGAACCCTTGTTCATTGTTGGCAGGACAGCACACTGGTGCCACTACTATAGAAAGTGGAGTCTCCTAAAAGCTAGAACTAGTCTTATGCTGTGATCCAGTTGCACTGCTCATGGGCATAATCTCAAAGTACTCAATCTCTTGCTGCAGAGACACTTGCATATCCATGCTCATTGCTGCTCAATCTGCAATAACTAGGAAGTGGAACCAGCCTTGACGATCGTCAAGTGATGAATATGTGGTGCATATACACAATGGAATTTTATTCAGCTATGAAGAAAGTGAAATTATGAAATTAGAGGGTAAACTGAAAAATACATTGAGGCCAGGGAAAACAAGCATTGCATATTCATGCTCATATATGGAGCCCAGCCTTGGATCAGTAGACATCAAGTATGTTTAGCTTACAGCATCTCTAGAAGTCAGGAAACTAGAAAGGAGCCGTGGGGTGGTGGATAAAGATCTTGAGCAAAAGAGAATAGAACACAGGTGGTGTAACAGAGGAGAAAGAAATATTGAGGGAAGGTTTAAGTGAGAAGGCATGTGAGGGATAGGACAGAAAGGAGGCAGGAAGGAGTAACTACGCTAAGGATGCTTGAAAAAAGCATATGAATCAGATATTGTGGCATGTGCCTTTAATCTGTGCATTCAGCAGGCAGAGGCAGGTGGATCTTTGTGAATTATATGGTTACATGCAGAGCTCTTGTCCAAAGAAAATCCATAAAAAAAACCTAATGTGACATTAGATGGGAGAACTTGAAGGTGGTGCCATCATTATGAATGAATATCATCAACAAACTAAATCTTCAACTTTATGACCACAAGACCAACTTATGGAATGCTCACTCCTTGGGAGAACTTACCAGTTCTTGCTGTTCCTGCTCATTCAGGAGGATACATGCTGATAGCAACAGTGCTCTCAGACTAGATCACACCTCACACACACCCCCACATAGACACAGTAATAAGAAAAGATGCCAGATATTGCCATTGCATTGCCATCTCAGAAGATCATTCAGACTCAAGAAGACAGCATAGAACTGATTGGATGAAGTACAAAGTTGTAACCTACAGTGTGCTGGCATCTCTTGGCCATCATTTTTCTAGGACTTGGGAAACTGTTCTCTATGCAGCTGGGGAGCATCTGGGGAGCATCCTCAGAGCATCCTCAAAGAAGAGCTTTACAGGGAAAGTTGTTAGCCAGGCAGGCTTTGGAGCACCAAGCTGAAGAGAATATTACAAAATCCTTCCTATGCATTTTCTCCATGGCACTTTCTGTGGCTCTCACCATAACCCTCACCATATGGAAGAGAGAATGAAATTTAAAGAGAAATGACTGTTCTCTTCATTTTCATTATGTTGTTACACAAATCACCAAACTTCTGAGATTCTCTCCTTTTGCATATCAATAAATGAAAATAAATACAACTATAGCTGCCCTACATGCCTGTTGGGTCCTTTTTAAATGCAAGCACTAGAAAATATGAAGTATAATTACTAAAATGAAAAACTGTGTCATTTTTAAGAGGTCTTGTTTACCCTGAATATTTTTAGTAAAATGATAGGAGAAATAAAAATGTGGGAATTTGGAGCTGGAAAGATGGCTCAGCTGTCAAGAGAACCTACTGCTCTTCCAGTATTCAAGTTCAATTCCCAGTATCCACATGTCAGTTCAAAATCATCTGTTAACTCCAGTTCCAAGAAACCAGAGCCCTCTTCTCGCCTCTGTGTACCACTGCATTGCATGTGGTACAAAGACATAAATACATAAAAATAAAAAAATTAAATCCATAAGGATGGTAAGTTCAAGTCAAGGCTGGGTACATGACAGATCATGTGTCTGAGGTATCTATAGAGTATTCGGGTTTATGAGTGTTGTGGTAGCAGACATAGGTGGGAAATAAGACTTTGGGGCCATAACATTTATCTTTGTCCTTCCTAAATCTTTCATTTGATTGAATAAATTCATCTTAAGTATCATAAGAAATATTGTCATTTTAAATCTGAACTTTAGAAGGAAATTCAGTTTGCTATGGTGAAGAACAACTTCCATATATCCATTAAAATAGTTAGAAGAGACTACTGTCACTCTTAACTCTACACTGCATGGTGAACTCTTCAAGGAACACTATCATTAGGACCTATTAAAGGAGATAATCTCACTCTCCTCTACAAAATACGTTTAATTTTTTTGGTTGGTTTTACTTTAATAGTCTCCCATTCCTCTGAATTACCACCTAAATTATATTTTAATGTAGATTGGAGGACCATAAAAGAAAAAAACAGAATTAGGAAGTCATGTCTATTTTAATGCATGTACTAAGAAACAGAATTTTCTTCTGCATTCACTTATTAGCCTAAATTATAAGAAATGGGCAACTCTAATAAAAAGTGAGCACAGAATTGCAGGTTTATGCACTTCATTTTATGTTATCTTTTTTTGCCTGTGTGTGTGTGCGCGTACACACACACACACACACACACACACATACATTATGTATATATGCACATCCTCACATGTATATGGGCACATGTGTGTGTGAGTGGGTGTGCACATGTTTGCATCAACATTAGAGGCCAGAGGTTGATATCAGGTATCTTTATCAGTCTCTCTCCATCTTGTGTACTGAGGCAGGATTTCTCACTTGAACTCAGGGCTTCCTGATTCCAGTAATGCGGTGTATAGCCAAACTACCCAAGGATCTGCTTTCTGTCTTTGTCTTCAGAGTGCAATGATTACCAGTGGGCCAACAAACTGCCCAGGTTTTATGTGAGTGCTAGGTATCCAAATGATGTGGGAGCCCCCTCTATGTGCTCTGATTACCATTAATGAATAAAGAAACTGCTTTGGACCTATAGAAAGGCAGAACTTAGGTAGGCAGGGAAAGTTAGGGAGAAAGAAGGGAGGAGTCAGAGAGACACCATGGAGCCTCCAGAGTCAGATATGCTGAAATTTTGCTGGTAAGTCACTGTCACATGGCAATACACAGATTAATGGAGATGTGTTAAATTAATATGTAAGAGTTGGCCAAAAAAGAAGCTAGAGCTAATGTGCCAAGCTGTAATTTAATTAATTCAGTTTCTGTGTGGTTATTTCGGGTCTGAGCTGCCAAGCAGCCAAGAACTAACAAGCGGCCTCCTCCTGCAACATCCAAACTCTAGTCCTCACGCTTACTCAGAAACTTCCTTATCCAGTCACGCATCTCTCTGGTCCCTGTATGCCATCTGAAAACTAAAAATGGAGACACATCTTGTGTAAGTGGGGGAAAGAGGAACAGAGAGACAGAGAGGGGAGTTGCTTTACCTAAAGAGTAGAAAGGAACCACTTAACACAAAAGAGTAAATCCCTCTCCACTATTTTCTTGCTCTGCTCATTAAAGAGAAGAACAAGGACAGGAAGAGGACACAGTCTAATCCACACAGAATGAATAAGATGGACCATCATCTAGAAAACATTCCAGAAGCAATTGGGAGACAGTCCATTGACTAGGTACACACTGTAAAATTAGATGCTGATGCTATAACGATGTTTGGAAGATGTTGCAGTGAGGTAGAAAACTGAAATAGGAGTTGAGTTTCAGGCCAGTGAAGAAACAACAGGAAGGAGTTAGAGAAGAGTATTTTAGCAGAGTGCTTTAGCCATATCCAATGAATGAGATAATCTATTATTTAATCTAAATTATAGAATCCAAAAAATATATTAAAAAGGTTAACTTTGAGATACTTTATACCATGATCAAAGCTATTCATCAAAAAAAATGTTTCTTTTTCTCTAATTCCAAACTCATGTTGTATGAGGGTATGCCATTTGGCTTCCTAAGTAAATACAACCACACAGGAAAACTCAGATATGCGGAGACAAAAAAAATCTTCCACTGTAGATCAGAGTGCTGTTTTATATTTGTGAGGAATCACCTGACAATTTGGCAAATATAAAAATACCAGAGGAATAGAGTAGGGCATTATGGAGGTACCCATGACAGAGCACAGTGTAAGAGCAGGCCCCAGTGCAAGGCAGAGGTTCCCAGGACATGTGTTCCTCACTGCTCCTTCCTCCAGTTGTGAAAAAGTATGAGCTACCCACCTACCTTTACATGCGCACACAGACATACACACCACACACCATAACACACACCATAACTTACACACACATATACACACCATAACACACAGGCCATAACACACACACCATAATAGGCACATGGTAACATACAGAGAGAGGTACAGAGACAGCACCATTTCAATTTGAGAGCACTTGAACCTCAGCAAGCATCCTCTCAAATTTCAGTTCATGCAGTTTAGCAAATGAAATCACAGGACCCCAGTTAAATCTGTATTTCAGAAGAACAGCAGAAGATAAGCATGATCTCTCTATAATTTGGCAGACTTGCATATGTGTAAAAACGTATACCTTGCCTATCTGAAATACAAATGTGACGAGGCTTTCTGCATTTTATATGGCACTCCTGAAGAAAAGTCTAGACACTCAGTTTCAAAAAACATACTAAAAAGTAAACGTCACTTCAAATTCTCTCCTGGCCCCGGCAATCAGAATCCAATCATAAATTGTAATAATGAAATCATATGATGAGCTTCTGACAGGAAATAAATAATGTTGTGGCAAGCAGGTTTTCCAAACATTTTCCTGCTTTTGTGCAGACCATCTCCTCACTCTGTTGATGGATCAGCTGGCTTCAGGATTTTACTCTGGGGAGAAACTTTCTAGTTTGTTGTGGTTTCATTTGTCTGCTGCTGTTGGGACCTTTGGTGTCATAGCTTAAGAAAAGTTGCTAAGGCCAGTGTCAACCATTTCTCCAAAGTTTGCATCTTTAATATCTGGTTGATGTGCAAAATTTTAATGAACTTTGTGTTGAATTGGGAGTTTGCCATGCAGAAAGCATGGTAAAAAAAAAAAAAACATAGACAGATAATTGCTTTTTTTTTTGTTTTTGCCTGTGGATACGCCACTTTAAAAAAAACTTTTTATTAAAGAGACAATACTTTCCCATTATGCATCCTTGGTTCCCTTGTTAAGGATTATCTGAACCTGGGTGTAGCAGCATGTAGTGATATTTCGTTTGTATTTTAATAAATAAAGCTTGCCTGAAGTTCAGAGAATAAAATAGCTGCACTGATCGACCTTACAGACCAGGAAGTGGTGACACACACCTTCAATCCCAGTAGCCACACTAGTTTGCCATAGAAACGAGGCATGAGTGGTACACACTTTTAATTCCAGCCCTAGAGAGAATTATAAGACAAGAGGAGAAAGCTTTCCCACACAGTCTCTTACTGAGATTCCTGAAGGCAGGATCACCATTTTGGACTGAAGTAGAGGTAAGAGCCAGTGGCTAGCTGTTTTATTTTCCTGACCTTCAGGTTGAACCCCAGTTTCTGTCTCTGGGTTTTTGTTAACAGTGCTACAGTAGCATGTGCTTCTAATCCTAGCACTTGAAATGCTGAGGCAGAAGAATTAGGACTATGAGACATATCCTAAATAATTATTTCCAAGCCTCCTTGGGCTACATAGCAAGATGCTATCTCAAAAACAACTAAATAAAGCAAAATTGTTAGTTTAGTAATATACAGATAACTTGGTTTCCAGGCTCTCTACTCTGTTCCATGTGTGTGTTTATGTCAGTAGCATATTGGTTTGATAACAGTAGCTTTGTAATGTAATTGAAGTCAAGAAGAACGATGCACTCAGATTGCGTTGGGTACCTGGGGTGTTCTTCAGTATCACATGACACCTTGAAGACTAACGCAGGTAGTCCTTGACTGATCTTCAAAATATATAAAGAACTCAAGAAATTAGACAGCAAAATTCTAAATAACCCAACTAAAAAATGGGGTACTGAACTAAACAGAGAATTTTCAACAGAAGAATTTCAAATGGCCGAAAGATACTTAAGGAAATGTTCAACTTTCTTAGCTATCAGAGAAATGCAAATCAAAACATCTCTGAGATACCATCTTATACCAGTCAGAATGGCTAAGATAAAAAACACCAATGATAGCTTATGCTGGTGAGGATGTGGAGTAAGGGGAACACTCATCCATTGCTGGTGGTAATGCAAACTTGTACAACCACTTTGGAAATCATTATGGTGGTTTCTCAGAAAACTGGAAATCAACCTACCTCAGAATCCAGCAATACCACTCCTGGTATACTCAAAAGATGCTCAATCATACTATAAAACATTTGTTCAAATACGTTTATAGCAGCATTATTTGTAGTAGCCAGAACCTGGAAACAACCTAGATGCCCCTCAATTGAAGAACGGATGAAGAAAGTATGGCACATTTACACATTAGAGTACTACTCAGTAGAAAAAAAAACCAGTGACATCTTGAATTTTGCATACAAATGCATAAAATTAGAAAACACTTTTTAGTAAGGTAACTCAGACCCAAAAAGATTAATATAGCATGTCCTTACTCATAAGTGGATACTAGCTATAAACAAAGGACATTGAGCCTATAGTTCATGATCTTAGAGAAGCTAAGTAATAAGGTGAACCCAAAGAAAAACATATATGGACCCACCTGGGGATTGGAGACAGACAGGGTCTCATGACAGAATTGGGAGCATGGGAGCGGGGGGGGGCGGTTAAAAGAAGGGGGAGAGGGGAAAGAAGAGAGGAGAAGTGGAGAGTTGAGGAGAACTTCAGGGAATGGGATGGTTGAGATGGAGGGGGACAGATATGAGAGCAAGGAGAGAGATATCTTGATTGGGGGAGCCATTATGGGGTTGACAAGAAGCCTGGCTCTAGAGAAATTCCCAGGAATCCATAAGGATGGTCCCAGCTAAGACCCTAGGCAATAGTGAAGAGGGTGCCCAAACTGGCATTGCCCTGTATTCAGATTGATGATTATCTTTTTTTTTCTTTTTTTTTTAATTTATTTATTTATTGAGGAGTTCCACCTCCTCCCCGTCACCGCCCCCACCTCCCCCCCGCCCCCCCCCGATCAAGTCCCTCTCCCCCATCAGCCCGTAGAGCCATCAGGGCTCCCTGACCTGTGGGAAGTCCAAGGACCGCCCACCTCCATCCAGGTTCAGTAAGTTGAGCATTATCTTAAATATAACAATAGAACTTTTGTCCAGCAATGGATGGAAACAGAGGCAGAGTCCCATGTCGGAACACTGAACTGAGCTTCCAAGGTCCAATTGAAGAGTAGAAGGAATGAGGTCAAGACCATGAGGGGTTCATCCACTGAAGCAGTTTACCTGAGCTAATGGGAGCTCACCAATTCCAGCGGGAATGGGAAGGAACAAGTATAGGATCAAGCTAGTCCCTCTAAATGCTGTTGATGGGTATATGGCTGGGGCAGACTGAGGGGCCACAGACAGTGGCCCTGGGATTTGTCTCTGCTGCATGTACTGGCTTTTTGAGATCCTATTCTCTTTGGACGTATATCTTGTTCAGCCTATATGTAGTGGGGAGTGTTGAAATAGGAGCGTCTGGGCTGCGTCCCCCTGCGTCCCCGGCCGCCCGCATGGCTAGCTTAGTTTATGCCCCGAAATAATTACACGGAAACTGTATT
>NC_022022.1:12888473-12898598 GCF_000317375.1 Microtus ochrogaster
GTTCTTCCAAAGGTCCTGAGTTCAATTCCCAGCAACCACATGGTGGCTCACAACCATCTGTAATGAGGTCTGGTGCCCTCTTCCGGCCTGCAGACGTACACACAGACAGAATATTGTATACATAATAAATAAATATTTTAAAAAAATCTAATATAAAATTATGCTATCTAGCAATATATTTTTGGAACAAAAGAAAAAAGAAAAAATCCAACTGCTAACTTGAATCTCACTGTTCATACTTGGTGCAGGATTTCAGTCAGAAGGCTACAACTAAGAAAGTAGTATTCTGTGTCCTTTACACACAATAGCTCTCAAATGGGCATCCCATACACAATAGAATTCTATGAGAATACTATCTAGAGGCCCTCAGTCTGATTCTCTTCACTTAACCCAGATCTAGCCTAAGTGCCTGAAAATGCAGTCAGGTCTAAAAGCGACAAGCCTGTCAGCCTAAGGAGAGAACAATTCACATCCCCTTTTATTTGAACCCCTATGTAAACATCTTGAGTAGAAGGAATCCTTAAACAAGAAAACGACAGATTTGGGTGTGGCATCAAAAATGATATGAGTATATCAAATTATTAAATTCAGGCAGATGTCCCCATGGTCACTCCAGCCTTGAACAAATTCAATCAGCCTCATTTTTATGTCAATGTCATAAATTTTAAATGAAACATATTGGTTTTCCGATGTCCAATTTTTGCAACATAGAAGATGCTATGGTTGAGGTAGAAATTATATCATTGTATAAGGTAAGTATTAAATTAAATGCTCTGAATTGAAAAATCATCCTTTCTGGGAAAGATGTGTCAAGAAATGAAAATTCAAAGCAAACATAGGTTGATATGTAATGGTGGTCACATAGAAGGTGATCACTAAATCTTAAACTGTTCTAGTTACCCTGAAAATGTTAGCCTCTCTATATTCTTTAGCCTCAAGAAGGAAGGGATTCATCCAAAGTCTTATGTTTCCTGCTGCTGTGTTTATTCCTTCAACAAAGTCAGAGTCTCTTTGGAAAGACCACAGACAAAGTTGGGTAAACACATTCATAATTCAGAGAACTAATTTCCTATCATCTTTTAAAAGAAATCCTTCCTTCTAATGTCTTGGAGGCAACTTATTTTCTAAAGTAGGGATAATTATAATGAGCCAGATTCATGAGTTCTGTGACACCATAATCAATAGTTCCTCCTAAAGGTATTTTATTTCATTTATCCACTCGATGAAACTTTTTATTGACAATATTAAAGATATAATTATCTTCAGTATTTTTAAACCATAGATATTATGTCAAGTCTTTAGAGAATACAGTGAAAAGAGCTAAAGGGCATAATGTGAGTCATGGCATAATAATTAAGAGACAATAGATGGTAAACTGAAGGATAAAAAATAGGTAGGAAAGCGGGCATGTAGATATATAAATGTAGTCATGGTATTCATTACCCTTTAACAGTTCATCCATTTTCCATTTTAAAAAGTTATCCAACAGGACCTATGGAGATGATGACTCAGTGGCTAAGCACATCAGTTGTGCAAGCAGCAGTGCCTGAGTTCAAATTCCTAGCAAGCACAAAAAGTTCATGGCTATGCATCTCTGTAGCCTTGGCTCTGAAGAGGACAGACAGACAGATCCTGGGAGCTGGCTGGCTAGGCAGCCTAACACAAATAGTGAGTTTTAGGTTTAGTGAGATACCTTGTCTCAAGAGAATCAGATGGGGTCTCATAGAGGAAGACATCTGTTATCCTTCTCTGGTTTCCATAGGCCCATGCACAGGTGCATAAATCCTTATACACACATACATTCAATTCTCTCTCTCTCTCTCTCTCTCTCTCTCTCTCTCTCTCTCTCTCTCTCTCTCACACACACACACACACACACACACACACACACAGTTATCAGCCATACTAAAAGTGTTTACATTATGCTCCTTTATTTGTATATTAATCACATTTCTATATAATTAGGTACTAACCACACAATCAAGTGCCACATGCTAACACATCAAACATTGATGGAGTCTCCACATGACAGTGGTCCCCTTAGACTCTAAGGCTTAGAAGCTGTAGCATAGCATAGGCATGCATTACATTATGCAGTCTAAGTTGTCTTAATTCTCATGTTGTTCACACAAGCATGAAATCTCCTAATGATTCTTTTCCCACAGGACATTTTATACTTATGTAATGTGCAATTTTACCTAGATTGACAACTTGTAAGATATATATGCCTGGATTTATGCAACCTTTAGTCTAATATAAAAATAAATAATCATTTTGTTGGGAGATGATACATAACATTTGTAGAGGAGAAAAATTCTTGTCTATTCACTTAGGCTCTCTGGCTCAGTTGACAAAATAAGTTAGCACATAGTTTTGTAGTAGGGAGGAGGAGCAGGCCGCATCCCACCGCCCAGCTAGCTTAACCTCGGAATTAACCACACCAAAATTGTATTAATTAAATTACTGCCTGGTTCATTATATCTAGCCTCTTATTAGCCAACTCTCATATCTTGATCTAACCCATTTCTATTAATCTGTGTTTACCACAAGGCCGTGTCTTACCGGGAAAGATTTAACATGTTTGACTCTGGTGACTCCATGGCGCCTCTCCCTGACTCTGCCTTCTTCCTCCCAGCATTCAGTTCTGTCTCCCCGCCTATCTAAGTTTTGCCCTATCAAAAGGCCAAGACAGTTTCTTTATTTAACCAATGAAAGCAACACAAATGCAGAAGGACCTCAGGCTGCTGCTCCTTTTTTAAAGGGAAAGATACCACGCCCCAGTGGGCTGGTATCTCAAAGTCTATTGGCTGAAGGTACGGAAGGAGCTCCCACAGCATAGTTTAAAAGGAGAAAAGGTTCATGGTTTTACATGATGCTAAAAGAGGCTTCATCAAAAAATAGAGAAGACTCCAAAAGGATATGTAAAGGCGAAAGACTTTAGAACACCTAGAAGTGTTGAAAAGAAATGATAGCTCAGGAAGAAGAGGCTTTGATATGGCTGAATGCTTTCCACCTGTAAACATCATGCTGAAACTTACTTCCCAAGTGAAGTTACTGGGTCCTGTGGACTCCTCCCTGTGGGAAGAAACAGAAACTCCACAAAGGGGTTCGACAGAGGAATTATCTCTTTTGCTGCACAACCTCATGCGTCATCACAAGATTCTTCCCTTCCAATGGCATCCTATTCGAGGTCCATTCTGGGAACATGCAGCTACCCTTCTTAGACTCCAGGATGGCTATGGCTTTACCTTAGACTTTCACCTTCCAGAGATGCAGGAATAGACTTCTGTTCCCTAGAAATAATCCAGTCTCCCATAATTTATTACAGCAGCACAAATCGAGTAAGGCAAACTTCTAGGGGCAGCCAACGACAGGAATGTGGATGTTCAAACAACTGGTGATCAATAGACTAGAAAGAAAGACTTGTTTCTTCTTCAATGCCTCCTTGTCTCTCTTTTTATATAAGAAGTGTGGCGTCTAGGCATCTTCATAAGAGAATTCCGTAATCATATTTTTGATTGATAGGGAGATGGCAGAGTTATTGTGATTTTTCTGAATTTCCTTCTGTTCTAAATAGGTGTCTGTCATGTGTTTTTGATTTGTGAGGATTTCAGTTTTGTGATGAATTAACTGGAACAGGACACAAGTGTGAACCAAGCATGTTTTGTTGGTTCTGTTTTTCTGGAGAATCATGTCAGACATAGATACATGACACCCTGGATGCATTCAAGATGCAAAGCCATCCGTGGCTTCCTATTTTGGCCTTTGCAAAAAACATCTAGTTGGGGGACCTGACCCAACCCCTCACCAACTGCAGCAGTAGGGAGAATCGACCCTGAAACTTTCCTGGGCAGCACATTAGAGCTGACCTTATTGACAGGAAGAGAGGGTAAACCTACCCAGAATGTAAACATGGGATTTCTGGCCCTGTCGTTCATCTGGTGGTGTGGACAGGGGAGATATGCCCTCCCCTTGAGACCTGGGGGGGAGGACTGGCCCTGAAGTCATAAGAGCGAGAGACCCTGCCCCTCACCAGCTGCAGCACTAGAGAGAGTGGTCCCTACACCTCACCTAGGCAACAAAGACCTGACCCTGAAAGTGTAGGCATGTGAAAGCCCACCCTGAAGATATGAAAGCAGGAAAAATGGCCTGGACCCTTGCTCATCTGCTGCAAGGGGTGGACTAGAAAGAACATTGCTGGAGAGCTCACCCTGGTGGTGAGGACAGGAGAGCTGGCAGACTGACGAACCCTACAACATCCCAGGCCCAGATCCAGGGTTATGTGTTATTTCCCCCATACCCCAATATGCATCCCATCTATGATCTGGCAGAGCACGTGAAGGGACCAGTCTTGCAGACCCAAAGATGCAGGATCTTCACGACACAGGGCAACAAAAGGATAACCAAGAAGAGTCCCAATGAGAGCCCAGCATCGATAGTGTAGCAAAAACCAGAGGCCTCAAACCAAACCAGTGGCTTTTCAATGGACACTTGCACATAAAGATATATGGACAAAGGAGTTTACTTCATGACTCACTATATCACACAGCTAGCTTCCATGACACGTTTTTTCTATTTTTTTCCTTTTTTTTCTTTTTCTTTTTCTTTTTCCTCTTAAATTTTATCTTATTTTGAGGAGAGGTTTCAAGGGCAGAGGAAGAGATACAAAGAGACAGGAAATTAGTGGGACCTAGATACATGATGTGAGAGACACAAAGAATAAAAATAAAAAAAAGAATTTTTTAAATACCTAGTCTGTATACTTCACAGCTTAGCATCACAGTAGGCTGCATGGCCAGTCATGTTGTATAACCCCTTGCTAATGGGGTTGGCTGAGGACTTCAGGGGGATGCTGCCTCCCAGCATTATGAGAGAGTATCTCACCACATTTCACTAGACAGGGAAAAACATCAAAATTCAATTCTCCAAGTTCTAGTTCATTCTTTTTTTATTTTTTTTATTTTTTAATTTATTTATTTATTAAAGATTTCTGTCTCTTCCCCGCCTCCCAAAGCCAAAAGAGAGCATCAGGTCTCCTGGGATTGATATTATAGATTGTTGAAAACCACCGTATGGATGCTGGGGATTGATTCTGGGTTCTCTGGTGGTCTTAACTGCTACTGAGCCATCTCCCCAGACCCTGTTAACTCTTTCTTAGTAATTCCTTCATTGGTTCATTTCTCCCTCTCGCCTTCTTCTGCAAGCATTAAGGAGATCATTGCCTCTGCTAAACATCCAGTTTCATTGCTCACAGGCTCTGCCTGGCACACGAGAATAAAACTCAGCAAAAGTCTTTACCTTCTTAAATCAAGGACCACTCAGGCTCCCAATGTCTGGCTCCTCTTTCCGTTTGTAGTCCTCGCTAGTGACTTTCTGTGTCCATACTCTAGCAGCTTCTTGCTTAGGTCCTCCCTGAAAGGGAGGAAGCTTTCTCTCTGGCTCTTTTTTTTTCTTCCTGAGCCCTCACTAGCATTGACTCTATAGTTTTGATTCAACCAATAGTTTGATATTATGAACTCCACCTTTTCTAGGATGTGCATATAAAACTCCCATATTTTTTTTACTTGACACCCAGTTCTAAAACCAGGACCATGGTTTTTCATGCTGGTGGCAGAAGAATCTCATTTCTTGGTACTTAAAGCTGACATAGTCATATTACAGTGCCATAAGTAAGAGTATAAACTTGAAGCCTTAAAGAACAGGTGTTCATTTTCTCATAGATCTGGGTGATAGAATCTCCTCAAAAAAAAAAAATAAGGTGTTTGCCAATTTAGATAATGGTGAGAACTTCCTTCTTGTCTTAGATAAGGATGCCTTCTTCCTGTATATTCACATAGTGAGTCAAAAATCCCTCTTTTTTATATGGGAACACAGCAGTATTGAAATGCAACCAACTGGCATGATCTCAATTAGCTTTAAGTGCCTCCATATAGGCTAAATATCCAAATACTCATACATAAGTGCTTGCATTTTCCTCATAGAGATATTTGAGAAAAGCATAAACATCTACTCCACAACAAATATTTGTGTTATCTATTTTTGAAAATTGCAAACTCTGTAGAATTCCAATAAAGGCACTGTTATATAACTTTCTATGGGCATCAATATTAAACGGGTTATATAGGAATAACACTTCTCCATTCCTGCCTTTGTCAATATGAGGAACTGCAGAAACCATGGCTTAGGCTCCACCTAGTATGTCATGTCCTCTCAGTTGCGATGACAGGAGCATCGTGTTGAGGCTCAGCCACAGTGTCATCATTTGTTGGTAATATTGTCTACGATTGTGGTCATGTATTTATCACATACCTATCATTGATGTAGAAGTTCTAAATAAAAAATAGATAATTATATGATTACCTTAATCTATTCATCTACTGTAATTGTTATATCAGCAAAAAAAAGACAAAAACAAATTACTGTTTAACAATTACGACAAGGTAGGTGAGTTACGTGTTCTTATTGTCACAATGTTTGACTATTAAAATATGATCTACAAACATTTGTTACATGATACAGATGTTTATGATGGGTTTATATGAAAAAGGGAATTTCAAATTGTAAAATAATGACAACTTTAAGTAGGTTAGCAAGAGAGGATATAGAGGAAGCTAGTACTTCTACATTTAAGCGTAATGCAAGTCAAAACAGCTCACTCTTTCCCACTTTGCTTTCTGTTCCGTCCTTCCCTACAAGGAGTTTGAGGGCTTGTTGTCTCTTAGGTTGTTATTCATGTTATAATAGCAATTGTCCTGATCCATTTTGTGTTGTTTATATCTATTTTTAAGTCGAAAACAGAGAAAGAGACTCTGTTAGCCTGGTAAGGAATTGAATTTATGCTGTACAAAGCACCAACTTCTAAACAAAGATTTGTTTGCTCATAAGTATTTAATGCTGAACAAACAGCAATTCCTTCTAAAGAAGCACAAGGCCAAATATACAGATAGCACTTTTCATAGGAGGGAAAACAATGGAGCTAATAAATTTCAGAAAAAAAAATAGAAAAGTAAACAGGTAGTGCAATCAAGATCCGTCGGAGTCAAACTCTGAAAGAAAAACACATAACAGAAGAAAAATCAAAGAAATGTTCTGGATCTTTCTCTAAACATCCTGAACATATGTTAGTTAAGTTTTCTTAATCATGGACCTTCTCAGCCTACGCACTTAGCTTTCACAACCATATAACTTCAAGACGTCCTTTGAACTAAATATTTGTGTGTATACTCATTAGTGTGGTGTGTTTGGGTGGGTGTCTTCATAAAAAGGGAGTCATAAATACACACACACACACACACACACACACACACACATATATATATATATATTGAATAGTTACCCACAATGGTAAAATTATACATAGCTTTTATTATTTTTGCTCATCTATATTTTATACATTTTCCACAAATATATAATGGTTCAAATAAGACTATTTAAATTGTTACCATGGTTTATAGTTAAGAAAAAATTCTGCTGGGGAGGGAAATCCCACCAGGAGAGTCTATACATTTTCCCCCAGCATGACATGCCATAGAACAAGTTTTGCACTTTAGGAAATTACAAAGCTGGAAGAGGTCTTAGAGGTAAGACAGTTGCTAACCCTCATCTGTTAGATGACAGAATTCGGGCCTGTAGATACCAGGAATTGTTCCAGCAAAGACCACAGCAGCAGAGCAAGAAAACCACATTTGTTGATGCTTAGTCCATTGCTCTCATTGCCCTGAAAATTGTACTTTAAGCTTTTCCACAGTGTCTCCAATCAATACCATTCAAAACTAAAACTTAGATGTACATGCAGACTTGGGGTCAACAACAAAATAAAGTTGGGAAAGCTTAGAAGCATACAGAGAGTCAATATAGCATCTTTTGCTGTAGGAATTCCTACCAACTTTAAGTTACCCACCCACTTGTGTGTGGCCTCTTATACTATATATGCCAATGTAAAGCACGTGTAGGGTCTCTATTTCAGCTGCAGGATTCGGTTGCTGTTGCCTGCTCCAGCAGAGAATTGTGATCTATGAGTCTACCCCTAAATAAATAACCCTCTATTATACTCAATTCTGAGCTAGTGTGGGATTTCTTTTAAGCGTCCATCTTCAGTCTTTCTCTTAAATCAGCGGCCAATATCTGGGCTTAAGTTGCCTGGCTACATACTGCATGCCTCCCCTTAACCTGCATGCACAGCACTGCACTGTGTTCTTGTTCTGTAGAATGAAACATATTCTGTGATTAACACCTCTGTCCTCTCTCCCCCATCCCAAGTGCATGAGGAAACATTATAAAGATCTCGGGCATTTTCGGTGTCATATTTCAGAATATGACTGCAATGTAAGAGTACAGCCTTGACAAAAATTTCAAAATAATGCAGGAGGCCTTCAACTTGCCTCCGGTGGAATGTTCCTCTCATCTACATGGCTAGCAGAACATGGACATAACAACTGGGTTGTAGTCATGCCTTTGTGGAAGCTAACCACTAAGCCTGGCAAGACTCCAAACCCATAAAACCACTTTCCTGCCTGCCATCTGTACCTTTCAACTAGATATAGAAACTGAAAGTAGAAACCAGTAGCTTGGGCAAACTGATGCCAAAATAGTTTTAGTAGAGATAGGTGAGAGATGTGAAAAAAAACTCTGAAAGCAGAAGGCAATTAAGAGAGCTTTGGGACCCTCTTCCCTTCCTACATGGGCTTCCTCTGACCGCGTCCCTTGGGCTGCAGATGGTGCCTGCAATGTTGGATGCTACTGATCTCTGACAGGCAAAAGTGGAAGTGAAACCCACAAACCTCACACCTGCAGGGTCAGCTTCATTAAGGACTTTGGCCTTTTTTTTTTTTTGTTTCAAGAAGAGCCTCAAGGAATGTCACTGTGAACAAGGGCACCCTGAACTGGTGGTGGCAGTCTTCTTAACCATCCAAATTCAATTCTCTCTGCTTTGATCTGTGACACCGTCCGTCAGTCACAGCATCTTAGTCAATCACGAAGTCTTGGTAAAACCAAGGAAGTTTATTCATTTACTTCCTGAAGGACAGTTAACCTATTTGCTCTTTAAAAGTCAATTTGCTGCAAAATAATTTTTCTAATCTTCTCAGTCAAATTCTGTCACTTCTATTTTCCCACGTTTTACCCTCCCTGCAATTAAATCATGGAAATGACACAGTGTTAAGTCCACCAAGTGGACTCATCAAACATGAAGTGTCATTTCCTTTTTCCCTTTGTAGGAAGAACATCCTGGAAAGTTGTAACAGAAGAATTTTAAACCAAATCTATGGTGGATGGAGGAAAGACTTAGATTAGAGACAACGCTCTGAGGAATTACTGAAAAGAAAAAGAAAAAAGACAGTGGTCTCATCCACAGCACCCACCGTTGCTTCTTTAATCTTTAAAAGCCTAGATTCAGAGCCTGGAGAGATGAGTCAGTGGTTAAGAGCACTGGCTTCTCTTCCAGAAGAATCAGGTTCCATTCCACACCCCATACCCATGTGGGAGCTCACAACCATCTGGAACTCCAGTTCCATCCAGTGCCCTTTTCAGGTAGTGTACAGGCAAAACACACACACACACACACAAACACACACACACAAACACACACACACAACCTTTAGGTTTAAAAAAACCAGACATATGGAGATTAACTTGTTCAACTTACACAACTAAACTGTATTGATTCCTAATGAAATATCATACATTACACACAATCTAGATTAAACAGAAGCAGTTAGTGGTTAGTAATCTTGCAATTCAGAGCGTGTGCGTTAAGTCAAGAACAAAATCACTCATGTGGAACAAGACTCTGGGCTGATGGAAAATCCTGATGACAGTTTCACTCATCGGAAGCAGCAGCTCTTGGCAGAGTAGAAATTGTCCTGAATCACAAGGCAAACCTAGATGTGGGATGGAAAAGACTGTGCTAATTGCAAATATCTTTGAGTCCCTACTGTTAGGACCCAGGCATTATGCTGGCCCCTGTCACCTGGGAGGACGCACTCAGGCAGTACCCTAGCCAGCCCAGGGTCCTATGGCTCCTACATCCCCACATAGTCTGTTCGCAGGTGCAAAAGGTTCCTTTAAGAGAAAAGCTCCACCTATTTCTCTCTCTCTCTCTCTCTCTCTCTCTCTCTCTCTCTCTCT
>NC_022022.1:12898698-12928300 GCF_000317375.1 Microtus ochrogaster
ACACACACACACACACACACACACACACACACACATTTATGTCTCTCTTCCCTCTCCTTTCTCCTTTTCTCAATAAACTCCTCATTTAAGCACGGTCTGCATGGCATATTAGTCTATCCGTCCCCCGCTGATGGGCTCTCACCCACAGCCAAGGTCCCTCTCACACAGAATCATTACATTTACTGTGTGCTGGGACTCAGGCTCTGCTGGTACGCTGCAGAAGTGTGTCCAACCACACACACACACACACACACACACACACACACACACACACACACCGTTTTGTTTTCAAAATCCTCACAACTTTATGAATGTCGAGAAATAATAAACTACAACACAGTGAAAAATAGTGAAGGAAGAAAGACAGCGGTCACCAAGGAGATTTTCAAGAACCTTTTGTCCTTCACCCACAGCCACTGATAATCTCTGTCTCCCAAATCAATGTCACAATGACAGATCTGCATGGAGGCTGAAACTAACCCATAAGTCATGCTGGCAAGGTACAAATGGGAGGAAACCCACGAAGGCTCCCTGGAGAAGGGGCGGTGAGAAGAACTAATGGACCTTGAAGGAGGAGATGTTTGCACATATTTAAAAGCTAACAAGAAATTGAAAAGGAAGAAGGAAATGGCAGGAAAAAGAATAGCCACAACTGTTTCACCAATTTAGTTAGAGTTCTCATGGGATAAAGTTTAACCATCAAAAGGACCAGAATAAAAAACTGTTTCAACATACTGATTTTCTCAGCATTTGCTATGCACAAGATCCTAGGCTTTGTGCTCAATCTCTAAGGCAAATCAAGAACAGATATGCACTGAGAAGACAAAGTTCCGTAAAGATGTTGGCTTGACAGCAGAAGAAGTCAGAGAAATGCAATATCAATATCATAAATATATTTGTAGATGTGTTATATTTTGATATATATGTAGTCATTTATGGTTATATATTTGTACTGATATATAATTATGAGTTTATAATGTATTATAATAAACTCTAATAGAAATTTAAAAAGTAAAGAAATGCAACATCCAGTCTTGTATTCCCAAGGTTCATGGAGTCCAACCATTCTCTGCTGATCTATTGGCTATTGATGATTGCAGGGAAGGAACAATCATCATCTTCCATAGTGTTCTCAATTTAAAAAGAAAGCATTTTTCTTTGAATGTGCAATGTACCCTTAATGGACTACTTAGTCAGCTACGAAGGACCAGGTTGCCATGTCATATGTTCCAGTGCATATTTCTTGCCAGGCTCCAATGACTTGTTCCAAACCGATAGCCACACAGATGTCTCTAGTTAAAACCTATAGGTCACCAACTCAAAGACATGAATGTGGGAAGGGGTGAAGGGGGATAGCATAGAATAGCAAGTGAGAGTAAGAAGACTGCATCCTAGACCTATATGAGATTGCGAAAACACAAAGGCAAGGCAGAAAATGCAAAGGGAGAGCTATAGGAAATGAGCGCTTCGGCCAGTGGAACTTAGTGGATTCTTTAGAAGGTAAGGAAAAGGACATGAAGTTGGAAAGGGGGGAAGCTGGAGATTATCTGGGAGGAAGGGAGGGAGAATGGGGGATGAATATGAACGTATTTCATTGTATATGTGTAGGAAATTCCCAAAATGTATTTTTTAATGGTGCTTTAAGGCTGGGAGAACAATGTAATCAGAAATCCAGAGGGCAAGGGGTGCCAAAGACAAAAGTTCCCATCAACTGAGGCAAGGATATGAAACACTTTGTAGGGAAAGTAAAGGAAGTAATTTGAGAGTATATTAACCTACTCTAAATATATCTGAACCATAGTACTCTGTGGGACCCCAGTGCTCACCCAAACGGTGAGGTGTTGGGCCCCGGGGGATTTCAGAGCATGGAAACTTAGTTGTTAGAAGTGAACAGCAGCTCATTAAGGGTACACTACTCATGCTAAGGAAAATATTTTATCTTTTACATTAACATTCACTATGGCCAAAAGGCAAGTCCCGTGTTAGAGAGGGGGGAAGATGCTTCTTCTGGCACAAGTGATGATACAATTAATTAAAATCATCTGTGGAAGAATGATTTTTTCTGAAATATTGTATTTCTTGTTGAATTATTCAGGTACGTTATAGCTAATAGCGTTCAGAGTGCTGTATACCTTGCACAGAGTGAAGAAATCAATGTGCTTAGAAAATGTAAATTCAGTCCTTTTTGTTTAATACGTGCAGAGGAAGATGACTAGGCTCATTTGGGAAGTGCTTTATTTATGCAAATATGCATTGTACTTATGTAGTAAATAGTTCACTTCCTTTCCAACGTAATCAGACTCAACCATCTCCTAAACATCTTACTGTCGTCTTTGAAAAGCTAAGTGTAGCTCATGCTTTTGTGCTTTCCATTCAAAATGTAGCTACCATGCATCTAACTGTATTTTATATTACATGCACAGGTACATGGGCAAGGGGTGAAAATAAGATTATTAAATCCGTGGAAGACAGAATTGTGGGTCCCTAAAAAATGTCCACAACATAACTCCCAAAACCAGAAGATGTCATTGTCACAACTCTCAAGGTGGGAAATGATCCCTGTTATCAAAATATGTCCAGTGCAATTGCAGGGATCTCATAGAAAAGAACATTGTCAGGGGGTCAGTGTAAGTGAAAGATAGCGTGATGGGAACTGAAGTCAGAATTATGGTATAAAGAAATGTCCAAGAGCTAAGGAATGCCAAGAAGAGGGAGGCAGGCAGGTCAGTTCAAGATTGTCTTTGGTATTCAGCCAGTTTAAGATAAGCCTAGACTGTGTGGGGCCTTTCTTAGATAGATAGATAGATAGATAGATAGATAGATAGATAGATAGATAGATAGATAGATAGATAGATAGATAGATAGATAAAGTCGTGTGTGTGTGTGTGTGTGTGCGTGCATGCGTGCGTGCGCACTCAGGCTATTTTTTATTTTTAAATTGTAGAATTGTTCCTCTAAAATCCAAGGTCCAAATTTTGATGAAATGTTTACTCATCCTACCCCAGTCCCCTCGTCTCTGATTCCAAAAGGCTGTCCATCATTTTCCACTGACCCGCTGGGCAAATGGTCACTCCAGTGAGGATACAACGTGAGCTCTCCTGGCAAGGGCATTCACACCCACACAAGGATAAATTTCCCACAGCTCTTCAACTGCAGACATGTACGTTCTTGGAGTTTGATCTCCTCTGTACAGTATCGAACAGGAAGAATCATGAAAGGCTATGCAAGAACACCATGTAATAGATGCTGTCGGGAGCCAGGGCCACTTTTCAGTGCAGGGAGGACAAACTCTCCTTAAGATCCTGCACATTAGAATGATAGCACAGAAAATAGGAACTTGCAAGGTTGAATGGGGAAAGACTGGAGGAGACTGCACCTTCACCACGAAGAAATGTTGAAAGGTTAATAGATGCCCAAGTGGTCAATTCAGATTAAAACACAAGCTCGATGACAGACATTCAATACAGAAGTCGACAGACTTGAGCTGATTGAAGTGACTACTGCATAGGGACTAGAGCCTGGCAAAAACCTTTTCTACCCATGGAAAATTTTATTTATAGACACACGCATAGAATTACAAAGGTATACATCTATCATTTATTTATGATAGCTCATAGATAGTGTCATTACTAAACCTATCTGATAGGCAAAATTTTCAAGGCTCAGAAAGGTAAATTATTCTGCAGTCGTGCACACAAAGGATGAATCTCAGGTATGTCTGGTCCAGAATCCATTCTGCTGCACCCCACCCTCTCTAATGGGCAAGATTCTGATGGAGATGCTGAAGACTGAAGGAGAAAGCTGTGGTCATGTTCTAATTCCTTGCAAGCTCTTTTATTTACATTCTCCAGTCCTAACTTTGTATTTTAATTAAATAGTTGATTTGATGGATACGTACCAAGTAAATCTTATTTCTAAGGAACTTGGAGGAAATAAAAAACAAGGTCAGCATATTTTAGTAATTCTGTTTTGAGCAATGTTGATGATATAAGGAAAAAAAATCAATAAAACTATGCATTAAGAAAGGAACATTGGGCTTAGAGTAAATCAGAGGGTTTTTTAACCAAAAAAAAAAAAACTGACAAAATAGAATCTGCATTAGATTGCTTCAAAATGATGCTCTATAAAGTGATGTGGAGCATGTGATATGATCCTGTGCCAGGGCATTTTGCATGTGCATTTGCATTGATTGCATGTGCAATTAGAATATATTACTCTAACTTATAATTATATGCATGGATAATATACTGCATTTCCTTGCTTTTATTCTTCAAAACCCCTGTGACAAATTTAGTATAAAATAATGCATATCCATTGGAAGAGAGAACACACTGACTTAAACTGTATCTTGTAATTGTGTTTTATACCCCTAAAACTTCCCTTCTCACCATTTTACAGATAGACTTTGTGCTACGAGAGTGTCGTATGTCCAAAGAGAGGTAGTAACTTTGTGCTTGCAGCAACATCAGGAGGGAGACTCCATAGAGCTGGAAGAAGATAGCCCTCAAGAAAAGCCACAACTATCTGGAGCTTTTGAAGGGATGGACCACTGAATGAGTGGCCATAGCAGGGATCTCATTTAGAATTGCTTCACAATAACACCCTGTAGTATGATGTGGTGTGTTCATGGTACAATCAGACATATGTTTTTGTGCTTAAAGGTATGCATGTGTTTTATAATTGTATATGTTGATATAGTGTGGAGTACATGCATGTATGTGTGTCTGTGTAAATACAGTAGATAGGGTATGGAGAAGAGTTAGTCTTTAGCAAAGACCACCAATGCCTAGCAGGTAACTCTCTGATGAGCAGGAGAGGACCGGGCAGAAAGCAGGGCAGGATCACCAACCAAACCACACAGCCATCTCCCGAAGACCAGACACCTAGATCTCCCTGTGCAAATTATAGCAGTCGCTGGCTGTTAGAGAAAATTTTCAAAATTAACAACAGCCGGTGGTGGCAAATGTATACCCATGTAGCAAGATGAAGTACCACACAAATCACAAGTACACCTTGACTCAGGAATCAAGCATTTGTGATGGTAATGCTGTCAACCCAGAATCTCAGATCACAGAAGAGCCAAGCTTCTGGGCGTGTCTGTGGGGAATCGCCTACGTCAGGTTTGCTGAGGTTGCGAGACCCACCCTAAATGATTTCTCTTGAGTCCTGGAATGAATAAAAGGACAAGCTGCCTGTGCACTGGGGTCTGTCCCTCTCTGTCTGCCTCCTGAATGCACACACATGTGACCAGCTGCCTCACAACCCTGTCGCCACACATGTTCCGCTGCCCCGGGAGGCTCTGTTCTCAAACTGTGAACCAATAAAACCCCTTCCTTAGTCTACTTTTGTCGGGTGTTTTAGCATAACAAGACAATCCCTGACACAGACCGTAGAGGAGTCTGCCATAGGAAATGAAAGGCTGAGCATAGAAACACTTAAGTGAGCAGATACTCCTTGAAGCTCTCCATACAATGCAGCCTGTGCCAACCAGTAAAGGACTGACTGATTTCCCATGATCCTATAGTTTGAAAGCTATTTGGTCATATTAATAACCCCCACGTATATGCAAAACATAGTATTGAAGTGAAATGTAAGAAATAATCTTACAAGACGAAAATGTTATCTACCTTTGTTTCAGAAAGGTCAAAGTGTGCTTGTTGAGTTTTTCACAGATTTAGATAATGAAAAATTTCAACGTGGGTTATATCTGAGAGGTGATGACACTTTGGGCAAGGAGAAATTTTCACTTTCTACTTTATGTGTAATTATTCTTTTCCTAAACAGCATATGTTATTTCTACACTTGGAAGAAAATAACAATGAGGCTACTTCCATTCAGGAAAGAAGGGGAGCTTTTGTAAAGAGCCTATGATACAAACACAGTATTTCTTTGTCTCTGACCTAACGCCATGGCCAAATTCCCAGCCTATACAATCTACTAAAAATTCAAATTCCTGGCTGTCTAGATCTGTTTTCCCATGATCCCTAGCCTGGAGTTTCCTGGGCAGCTCTCACATCTGCAGCCATCTGGGCAAAGCAGATATGTCATAGAAAACAAGCAAGCATCATGCATTTCCAAGAGCCCAGTTAGCACTCTCAACAGATAGAGAGAAAGGGGAAGCCTTAACTGTCAAGGTCCTTATGGATGGTTTAATTTTCTTCTGGAATAAAAACAAAAGAAAGAGCTAAATGCGGTCCTACAACAGGATCACGGAAAGGCATTAAGAATGCATGCAGCTCGGCGTACAAATGTACAGATAACCTCTTTATACACAGCGATAATGTTGAGACTTCTGAGTGTATGCAGAATACTAAAACAGGCCCTTGCTGTGAGCCACACTGTGGCAGTATCTAATAATTCAGGGCTTGTTTGGTGTCCATGACTTGCTGAAATTGAGGCCTACACCACTTCGGTTTTCAGAAAACACAGAATCATTCCTCTCTGTGTGCAAAAAGAAAGCTCTGATTGCAAGGGGAAAGACACTTTTTAATCTTGCAAACCATAAAGGTTTTCATTTTGTATCCCATTTTCCCAAAACTTGTTATAAATGTAAATTTTTCTATGAGCCTAACAATCTTACTTCTTCATTATTTTCTTGTTCTGCATCCCCTTCTCTGCCCCACTACATTTTATTTTTTATAACCTATAAATAAAATCTTAAGTATGTTTAACCTCATCTATTTATAAGAATTCTAGAAAAAAATCTTTTAGAAATCAGGAGGATTTAAGACAATATTTGTCTTTCAAATGCCCTTTTTTGAAAGTGAATCTTTTTAAATTAATTTATATATATATATGTATATATATATATATTATTACTTTTTTTTAAATCAAGCAAGAAAAGACAAAAGAAATACGGTGAGACTATCTGAAGATTATGGAAGATAAGTCAGGAGCCCAAAAATCTCAGTTACAAGTGCCGTATGGTCAGGATGAGTCCATGGAATTTATTTATTTATTTTCATTCTGAAAATGGATCTTGGGGAGAAAAACACAAATCTAATGCTGGTGCTGATCTTTGCGCCAAGTTTGTAGGTCAGTCCTTCCTGAACTGCAGCTCCCTTTTTAATCTTCCTAGCATCAACACTTTGTCAGAAACCTGAAGGAGGACCCAAGAAAGTAATAATGCAAGCATAAATTACTGTGACCTCATACGCAGAGCGTGGAATGCGAGAAAAGCGGCGAGAACCACAGTCCATATGGTCACCTCGCTGCAGTCTGATGACAATAGGAAACCAGGCAGCGCACACACAAGATGGGCAGCAACAAGCGCCAGGCATTGTACGCTGCCCACGATTCCGAGTCCAGCCTTTTGACACTGGTGCTTAATGGATCTTGAATCCGAAGTGCAGCAGCGCCCAGCCTCCCTTAGCCTTGCTTGTACAGCGCTTTGTTGTGAAAGATTCAAACAGTACAGATATTCAAAAGGAACTGGGGTTTCCTCTGCGACATTTTTACCCTGACTTTCAGGGAGGACTTCTCTTTGTTCCTTTTTCTATGTCACTACATAGATATAACTGAAGGAAACTATTCAAATTTTATGAATGGAATTACTTAGTTTGGAGATGGTGGGAGCCTGCACTATCTTTGCCTAGTGTGGGGCTCTTGCCCTTAAGTCAAGATCCTGTTTCTTGAATTTGATTTTCAGCTCCTCCCAAGGGCTTCTTTTGAAGTGGAGATTTACATAGACAATTGGAACTCCCCACCTCAATTTGAGAAGTGAAAAAATGTAAAAAAAAAAAAATGGGGTTTGTCATATAAATAATGATACTATGACTTGGTGCTCCAACTACTATAATTGTCACAGATACACACATTTTCCACCTTTGTTCCCACTAGTACACTCTTCCTACACCACAGCATAGGGGCTTTTCCAAACAAAACCTCCAGTAGATGCATCTGGGCATTCTATATTTATCTCAGTTCTATACTTAGAGTTGGAGCCACGTCCCAAGGTTGAAAGCTTAGTACCACATGACTACCTTAGTGAAAAAAACAATGCAAAAGGCACCAGGTCCCACGCACTTCTGTCTGAACAGCTAACAATCAAGGATTCCCAGAATTCAGGAAAACATGTTTGTTGGTTTATTGTATCGATACAATGCCTGATAAATTTACAGCAGTAAAAAATAAAGATTAACATTCAGATAGGAGGAATAAATGGGGCAAAATATTCGGAGCTTCTGTTCCCTCCCTGGGCATGCCATACTTTGGGTAATACCATGTATTCAGCTATCTGGAACTGCTCAAACCCCATTCTTCTGTGGATTTGTGAAGGCTGCATCTTTAGGATTTCTCTCTCTCTCTCTCTCTCTCTCTCTCTCTCTCTCTCTCTCTCTCTCTCTCTCTGTAATTAGAGGAAGAAACTAAACACACACAAACAGACAAACACGTGCACATGCACACACACAGACACACACACAAGCACATATGCGTACATGTATGTCACAATGCCATCACCTGCACAGTATGCTATTCAAAAATCTTAGTGTCCTAGATTACTTGAGAAATACAGGAATGTCCACGTTCCTGTCCCTCAAAACTGAAACTTATTGCTCCACATAACTGAACGGCCCAGAGTCAATCTCCCGGAGGCTGACTAACACAAAGGACATCAGCAGGGTCTTTGTGACTGTGTGCAGAACACGGAGTCTCTTAAGGGCAGTGCATCTAATATTCTAACTCAAAACAACAGGATTTACTTTGAAACACAAAAGAGAAGGGGAGTGAGGAAGTACAGAGGGGGGAATAGATGAGCAGGAAAAGGAGGACAAGAACAATAAATGTGGCCAGAGGTTGATAGGTCATGAATCTGCACAATGGGGCTAGACAGATTTGTGATGCCTTTCCCCCTGATGTCTTGGGGGCTTCTGTAAGAGTTTGGAATGTTTTGAAGTTTTAGTTTATCAGGCGTTGTTCTTGAAACATAAAGAGAAGAAAGTACATGATCCACAAGACAAGAGTTCATGCATGGAAGAGTGCAGCTTGCTGTAATGAGACAGTTTCACGACAAAAACCACACCTGACCGTGGAGTCTGGGGTGCCCGTGTGCGCTTTAACTGCTCTCAGCCTGTGCTTCCTTGAGACACACTCAAATTGAGAAACAAAGTGGAGAAGGTTGTTTGTTCCTTTTGTTTTGCTGCTATTGTCTGAAATTTTAATTCCACTGTCTCATTATTGCTTAAAATATAATGAATTGTTCAGAGCTCAGCGTGAAACCGCATTAACTATGAGAGCCTCGGTAAGATGGGTAGAGACAAGCATTGAGTCTTGAGTCTTCTCTGAGGAGCCAATGGTAGCAGTATAGTCTGTTGTCTAAATTCCAAGTGCATTTTCAGAGGGGGAGGAGAGTGAAAAAAAAATATAATTTGAAAAAAAAAAAAGCTATTTGGGTCATTGGAGAAAGCCCACTTTAACAGATGAGGCCAAACATTCACTTACTCACTTGTGGTCCATCTAGTTGGCCTTGTACTTCGGTGCCTCGGACAAAAAATATTATCTCATCACATGTGTGTGGTCAGGCAGATGCAGAAAAATAAAATGAATTGACTAAGTGCTGCTGGGTTTGGAGGTCTCCTTTAAAACGCGCCCACATTTTGTTGGACTTCGCAGTCTGTTTTTAGATTAAAAGTGTTTTCATTATTTGCCCTGACCATCACTGCTATAAATCTGCTCTACTACATACTAATCAGTCCATCAGGACTGAATTGTGTCTTTGTAGATATACTCTCCCAGGGCATTACAGAAGGGAACGTGGTTTTCTTTCTTTTTTTAATATTTATTTATTATGTATACAATATTCTGTCTGTGTGTATGCCTGCAGGCCAGAAGAGGGCACCAGACCCCATTATGGATAGTTGTGACCCTATTACGGATAGTTGCTGGGAAATGAACTCAGGACCTTTGGTAGAGCAGGCAATGCTCTTAACCTCTGAGCCATCTCTCCAGCCCCGTGGTTTTCCAAATAAGGACAAGAGTTATAGGCAACCACATAGGCAGAAGAGGAGCTGCAACGCAGACAGGCCATCTGCTGATATCTCACGGGCCCCAACCAGAGAACAGGTCTCCTCTACCAGTATTCCAAGCACCAAAGTCTTTTGTTTTCCCCATCTTTTCCTACTTTTTCCTTTGAATGGGTCCTTTCCCTTAATTCGGGTATATCAGCTCGATAAATACTTCTCACAAGATGTGGTGGGGGGAGGAGAGCCGATACCTCGCTATGGTAGTTTGAGTGACAATGTCTCCAGAGGTTCATGTATTTGAATATTTGGTCCCCAGTTGGTGGCACTTTTACACAGAGATCTAGGAGATGTGGCTTTGCTTGACGAAGCCACTGGAGATGGACTTTCATGTTTCAAAGCCACTCATCATTTCCAGTTTACTCTCTGCTTCCTGAGGTAACTCAAGATGTGAGCACCCCTTTGCTGCTGCGTCCACTTCTCTGCCGTTATAAATTCTTATCCCTCTGCTGGAGCCATAAGCCCTGATACACACTTCTTTCTAGATATTGCCTTGACCATGGTATGTTCTCTCACAGCAACAGAAAAGTAACAAACACACTCACACAGCTAGGAAAAGAGAGTGTGGGGGAATTCTGGAAGAGCCATGTTTATAGGGAGCTTACTTAGGAGGAGATATGAAGTGATTGTTACGTATGCCCATCTCTTTATTTCACCTTCACATTAAGGAATGGAAGCACCGATGGGTGAGCCCCTTTAAACAAGGTCATCTGTAGAATGAGGCACACATGGGACCTGAATGCTTCCCCATCAACCGCGGAAAATGCCAGTGTTTAATTCTGTGCCTATCATGGTCCCAGGGAAAAGACGACATGTCTCTGCAGTAGCCTGCTAATTGCACGGAGTACACACAGGCAGGTGACAGCTGGAAAGAAGTTCCCATGATTTAGCAAAATGGCTAAAAGACCACAGCCATGGAAGTCTCGCCTGTAGAACTTCTTAGGAAATATCTCTAGATTCTTCTCCAAAGCTGCCAGCCCACACCTCTGGGAACAGCGCTCAACAACCGGGCCTTTTCAGCACTCCCCAATATTGATTCCTAGAAAGTAGCCATCATAGTACATGCTAACACACACCGAGGGGACAATTTTGATGGGCTGTACTCCTAACTGTTGGTTCCCAATCCAAATGCTCCTGACCAGCGGCAGCCAAAGAGCATGAGGAAAGTTGTTAGATACACGAATTCTTGGACTATCAAGATGGCTTAGTGGGTAAAGGGGTTTCTGCTAAGCCTGGTGAACTGAACTGATCCCTGAGACCTACATAGCAGAAGGAGAGAAACGATTCCTGAAAATTATCCTCTGTTGTACTCCTCTACCACCACACACACACGAAAGAAAGAAAGAAAGAAAGAAAGAAAGAAAGAAAGAAAGAAAGAAAGGAAGGAAGGAAGGAAGGAAGGAAGGAAGGAAGGAAGGAAGGGTAATAAATAAATAAAATATAATAAAAACTTACAAATAAAAAGTCTTTGAATATTACCCTGTTGAAACGGATGGTCTATTATTTAACAAGTCCTCCAAGATGTTTTGGGGGGAGGTAATATGGTTTGTGCTTTGATATGAGTGAATATGTGCGCACATGTAGAATCCAGAGAACAGTGTTGAGCATCTTCCTTAGTCGTTCTCTGTTCTCTCACTGAACCTGGAGCTCTCTGGTCTACCAAAGTGGGTAGATCATTCCCTAGCAAGTACCCAGGCTGCTCCTGTCTCCTCCACCCAGGTCCTGGGATTACACACACGCCACCGCATCTGGCTCTTTACTTGGGTTCTAGGAATTGAACTGAGGTCCGCATGCTCGTCTGGCCTGCACTTGAGCCACTAAGTCAGCTCCCTAACCTTCTCCAAGCCGCTTGGATGCAGACAAACAAGTACTCTAATTCTTAGTGATTAGATCCATTCTGATCTTGATTTTTATGCTGGCTAGTTTAGTGTCAACTTAATACAAGCCAGTCATCAGAGAAGAGGGAGCTTCAGTTGACAAAAGCTCTCCATAAGACTGAATTGCTAAGCCTTTAGAAGATTTTCTTAATTAGTAATCGATGGGGAAGGGTAGGGACACCTCTGTGAAGGTGGTCTGGGATCTTAATTAAACCAGGCTGAGCAAGCCATGAGAGCAAGCCAGTAAGCAGCACCTCTCCATTGCCTCTGCATCAGCTTCTGCCTCCAAGTTCCTGGCCTGTTTGTGTTTCTGTCCTGACTTTCTTCAATGACACACTTAGGTATGGCTATGTAAGCCAAATAAACCCTTTCTTCCCCAACTTACTTTTGGTCATAGTGTTTCATCATAGCAACAAAAACCCTAATTAGGACAACAGTGTTCAGCCTGACTTACATTTTCAGCCCTGTGTGAGAATACAAGCTGTCAACATTTTCATGGTTTTATCATGAGTACTCACCCAAACCCACCAGGTTATCTCTTGCCACAGACTCTACCGTTTCTTATGTCCCTGGGTTCCAGGTCTGTGATTTATTTTCTACTACTTCCATTTTCCTGACACTCAGATTTTCTGGTTTCGTTTTGGTTATTATTATTTTCATTCCATTCTAGTCATGCTGCAGCTCTCATGTGTCTCAAACAAACAACACCCCATGACTTGTTGGACTTCTGCATTTAAAGAGAGGCTGCTTCTCTCTTTAAATGGGGTGTCATTACCTTGTTTCGCTTGATTGCTTGAGAACTCTTGAAGTTCATACCAGAGGCCTCAGTACTTTATCCCTGAACTCCGAGGTCAATGTTCTTGGTTGTGTATTCTCCGTCTGTTCTGTCCCCTCTGTTGAATAGAACTCCACTTGTGTTTAGACACCTGTCCCCCTGGTACATGCAGACACTATGACAAACTAGCCAGTGGACCAGTTAATGCTTTTCCCTCATGTGGGAGGGGTGCTAGAGGAACATGAAATCTGTCTTACCAATTTAATAAAGGAAATAAATAACAGTCTTTATTTGGGATTATCCATATCCAAAACAATATACCCAACCCATAAGAAACCCTTTAAACCAGTGGTTCTCAACCTTCCTAACCCTATGAACCTTTAATACAGTTCCTCATGTTGTGGTGACCCCAACCATAAAATTATTTTCATTGCTACTTCATAACTGTAATAGTGCTACTTTTTTGAATCATAGTGTAAATATTGTAACTCTTGTGAAAGGGTCGTTTGACCCCCCCCCCAAAAGGGGGCATGACTCACAGGTTGGGAACTTTTTTTCTAAAACCTTTAAAATTTCTGGTTTATTTTCCTCTGGATTCTGCTTAACAACTTTGTCCAGAGCATTCCACCTCCTGTATTTGCCTGGACCAAATTCTTCTGTGATGGTTACTTTTTCATCTGATTAGTCTAATAATTTACTATGAGCCTTCTTGTGTGTGTGTGTGTGTGTGTGTGTGTGTGTGTGTGTGTGTGTTGCTTAAACGTCAATGTTTTTTCTCAAAATTCTTTTACAAATTGTACATTATTCCTTCATCTCTTGGCTGATTAATTGGTATTATCAATGCAGAAATCGGGGTCATGATTCCATTTCACACTTCGTGATCTGGGGGAAGTGAAACATCTGAGAGATGAAATACTGTATTGCGCTATCAGAGGTGCTGTGGAATCAGAGTGTAGTTTCCCATTTGTCTCCTTCCAATCATACCTTAAAAACTTAGAGAGGCATGGTAGTGCACGCCTTTAATCCCAGCACTCAGGAGGCAGTGGCAGGTGGATCCCTGAGTTTGAGGCTAGCCTGATCTGTAGAGAGAGTTGCAGGACAGCCGAGACTATGGGCAAAACACTGTCTCAAAAAAAAAAAAAAAAAAAAAACAGAAAAAAGAAAGCACTTAAGTCTAAAACTCATATATTAATGATAATTGTAGCTGAAGCTTTGCCAGACCCTTAAGGCTAGATGAGGTAATTAAGCCAAAGGACTCATAGGAGCTTTGTAAGAGAGAAAGCAACCTTAGCACACCATGAGTGCCCCCAGTCATGTTGTGATGCTATGAGAAAACCCTCACAGGGGCTGAGACTATACCAGCAGAATGGCGAGCTAAATAAACTTCTGTTGTTTACAAATCACCAGCTCTGTGGTATGCGCTACAGCTACAGAAAACTGAATGCAACCGAAGACCTATAAGCTTAACTGGAAAATAAATTAGACCCTTCAAAGGTCATTTCCTTACAGCTAATTTCCTAATAGAAAAGTATTTTTTCACTTGGAAAACTTTCATTTCTATTTGGAAACAAGAAATGAATAGCTATATTTTGTTCTAATTTGGGACATCTTTCTAATTCTGGCATCTTATTGCTTAGGAAACTTTGTCATGTATCCTTCGAAAATAAATAGATGTGATATATAGATATATATCACAAATGCAAGGGATCAAAATCAAAAGACGTGGCTCATCAGTAGAAACATCTATCAAAAGGAGAATGGACAAAAAAATTATCATTATACCTTCCCTCAAGAAGCATCTCCTCAGACCTGACTTGGTTGTTGAATTCCTGTGGACTTAAGAGAAGGAGAAGAATTATGAGAACATAAAGGAGTTTCCCAATAGGTTAGTGTCACATTTCCCTAGATTCTGACCCCAGATTATGAGCATAGCTAATACCCTGTCTCTTCTCATTTACCTCCTCTTGGATGTACTATTTTGCAGAACATGTAGAAAGAGCAACCTCAGTTTGAGGCCAAACGCAGCGTTTTCCTTAATGCCTTGTCTGTGAACAGCATTTTTGAATCGTGCTAAAGCACAAGCACACTAACATAACGTCTATATTAACAGGGTACCAAATTGTCTAAAGAAAAATTGAGAAATCTTACTAAACAGGAAAAGTTTATTAGGTAATAGACAGCAACTAATGTTTAATGCTACCCATAGTCACTAGAAGATCATGATTCCTTACAAAGATCAAGAACAAACTGAGGTTAGCATAGGGAAGGAGATAGAATGTTCACACACTAGAATATCTCTCCAGTTTTAAATACAGGCTCTTCAATTAACAATGTAGTCATACCTCTCTGGGCATTGGCATACTTGTTGCCACAGTCCAAGGTTTTTGAGGAATTTAATTAGATAATGGCTATAAAGATCATAGTTTATTGCCAAGTACATAGATTATGTAAAATAAACACTGGCTTCCTGTCCTTCTTTATCCTTATCAGATTGAAAACATGTCCAATGATCCTGATTATCCTAAAGAATTCATCAACTGGATTGCTATAAACTGTTTAAGGTCAGCATGCAAAATGCTAAGGCTCATTTATTAAAACGTTGATACATTACCTCACTTAGAATGTCGTTTTGTAGGGAAATACTTGTTGGCATGGGCATTACCTAAATTTTCTTTTATATGGGGGCCACGGAAATGGTTCTGTGGATAAAGCTCTCACAATGCAAGTATGAAGACTACAACTCTGATCTAAGAACCCAAATGAAAACCCAGCAGTCAGATATGGTGCCTGCCTGTAATCCCAGCAATCAAAAGACAGGAACAATATCCTTGGAACAAACTCACTATCAAGACCAGCCAGAACCGGTGACAATATCCATGTTTAGCAAAAAAAAAAAATTCTGTTTCAATAAATAAATTTGGAAAGAAATCAAGGAAGACACCAAATATCAACTTCAGGCTTCAGCATGCACCCATATACACATGCAAGTCAGAGGGGATTTTGCCACCCTTCCTTCATTCATTCTATTCTTCACAATAAAATATAGTTGCTATGAACAAGAAAGAATCCTGTACCACGTGACATAAATATAATCATAGTCCCTTACCAAATAAATACAAAAAGTGCTAAGTGATGTAAATAGGCCAGTTATGGTGCCCAGTTCTAGGAGCCTTCCTGAAGAGGAGACACAGGAATTTCTGACAACAACTTGAAGGAAGTGTGATGCACATGCTGATAACCTCAGCAAAGGAAAAGGTGATGGCGGGCTAATAGATGAAAGAAGAAAGATGAGGGGAAAAGAGCAGGTGGCCAAGGCCCAAGTAAAAATATCTGGAGAGCACTATCAAAGATAGTGCTGCAGATTCAGAAAAACTGGGCAGGAAACTAGGAGAGTCAAAAGTACAGTGGGGAGGTTTGAGAAAGACTCATATCTTGAAGAGCCACGGAAGTCACATCTAAAAATACAAATTGGGATATTACAAACTCATGACTCTAAACAAAGAGCTGAATCAATCACATTTGCCTTCAGAAAAAAAATAAGAAAAGATAATAGGATTAATCACAATAAGTGATTAATTAATTTCCAACAAAAAAAAACAAGGTAAATATAGGAGGACGATGGACTTTTCAGCATTGATATTGACAAAAATAGTGTAAAACAATTAAACGAATTATGACCTTTACCTCAACACTAAAATTAATTTGAAATACATTAAAAAATCCTAAGCATGATGATTAAATGTATATAATTCTACAAGAAAATTTTTATCATCTTGAGAGACAGAGAGAAAGAGGAAAGAGAGAGAAGGAGGGGGAGGTTAGACGTAGTAAGATGAATACGGCCCTTAAGATGTCCATGTCCTGCTATTCCAAACCTGTGAATGAGATTATTCCACAAGGGAGATTTTGATTAAGCTAAGGGTTTGAAATAGGAAGGCTACACTGACTCCTCTGTGAGTGCCACTGTAGTCACAAGTGACAGCATATGACGACAGAAGAAGGGTCAAAGCCAGAGAGGGCCAATGACAGGGAAGCAGAAATCAGAGTGATGTGGCACCAAGGGATGAGGATCACAGACACCTTCTAACAGTGGCAAAACACAAGGAACTGGAGCCTGTGCACGAATGAAGCCTGACCAGTCTAGCTTAGTCTTTTGAACAGCTTTAAGTCACTTAATATGTGCTACTTAACTACAATAGCAATAAGAATAGAAATAGCAAACTACAAGTCATCAAAATCAAAATTAAGAAAATAAAAAGTCAAACTAAAGACTGGGATAAAATAGTTAAATTCATTTATTGATCTTAAAAAATACCTACAAAGCCCAGACAAACCATACTACTCAAGTTAATAACAATATATCAAAATTAAGCTAAAAATGGTAATTAGTGTTATACAAGACTAAATACTTGTGCGTCCATAAACGTAATAATTAAAAATCCAATGGGATCTTGCAGCCTTATCATTTGAGTAATTCAAATTACATAGAGATTAAGAGTGAAGCTCAGTGATAGACCATTTTCCTACCACACATGAGGCCCTGGAATCAATATCCAGAATAGTGAAAAATAAGAATGAGGACATAGTTACATTGGTAGAGTATTTGCTTAGCCTATATAGAACCCTGGCTTCACTCTCCAGCATTATATGCATGCATTATGGTAGCCCAAATCTGTAATTCTAGCACTGAAGAGACAGAAGCAGGAGAATCAGATGTTCAATGTCATCTTCAGTATGAGGCTAACCTGAGCTACATAAAACACTATCTCAAAAAAAGATGTTAATACCAATCACTGGCAGGTAGTAGAACAAATGAGACCCTTATGTGATGCTTATATAGAAGTGTGAAATGGTACCCATTGAAAAGTTTGCAGATTTCCTATAATGTTAAATGCATGCTTACCTATAGCCTAGAAATATCACTTTATTATTTATCATTTTTAAAGGCTGAAAAGATTGGGATTGATGATATAGTTCAGTGGTACAACACTTCCCTAGTATGTGCAATCCCCAACACTGCAAACAATAAATAAAGAAATAAAAGGCATGAGATGAAACCATGCCTGACGAGTCATGGAAACAAATATTCATAGTCACTTCACTCGTAAGAGCCCCAGACTAGAAATACTCCAAAATATCCATCAGGGGATGAACAGACATAAAATGTGATCTAGCCATACTATTAAACATAACTCATCAACAAAAAGCAACAATCTACTGACATAGGCAATAACATCAGTGAATCTCAAAAACACTGGGCCAGTTTTTAAGATTCAGACATGAACATGCATATAATGTATGGTTCCAATTCAAGGGATTCCAGAAAATATGAAGACGTTCACAAAGACAGAAAGTCGAGCGTGGTGATACAGAGCTGACTGCAGAAGACGAAGGGAAAATGTCTTTGCAGGAACTGAAGTGTCTTCTGCTTAGCTGTAGTGATTGTTATGGTAGGATATACATTTGTATGCATGTAATGACAACAAAAGCTGGTGTTTTTAAACTTATTTATTTACTTTATTTAATATATATGTGTGCTGTTGCATGTATACATGTACGCCATCTGCATGCAGGTGTCCACAGAGGCAAGAAGAGGGTGTCGGATCCCCTAGGACTGGAGTTACAGGAGGTTGTAAGCAACAATGCAGCCTGGCTGCTAATTGAAGTTTCAGGAGGCTGGGACCCCTTGACATGGGTGCTGGGAACAGAACCCTTAGTTTTTTTAATACAGTGACTAATCCCAAACCATAGAAGGCTGGTGATTTAGTTCGCTGGTTGAAGCACTTCTCTGGCACAATGGGTTCAACATCCAGCAGAAACCAAATTAAGTGAAATTTAAAAGTTAAAAACAAAATGCTAGGTATTGGAGCAAATGAGTTTAACAGTTCTCAGACTGGATGCAGTGCCAGCCACAGCAGCAAGAGTATTTTATAGGACTGGATGCCCAATAGCTCACAGTCTAAGAGAAATTGCCTCAAAGAATGAGTTGCAGAGCCAGGAGAGACGGCTAAATGGTTAAGTATACTTACTGTTCTTGCAAAAGACTCAGGTTTTGTTCCTAGTAACTGCATGGCAGTTCCAAACTCCTGTACCTCCAGTTTCGGGGGATCTGGGGACTTCTTTTGACTTCCAGGGCACCATGGATGCATATGGTGCACTTACATACATGCAGGTCAAACACTCAGATACATCAATAAAAATAAATGCTGTTTTTAAAAATCAATAACAGTGAAGTGGATTGTGACTCTATTGATGGAGCAAATGGCAAGGGTATTCTACTTCGCTTTAATATTTGACAAAAAATTTTCTAATGCAAGTTGTTAGGAGAAGTTAATGAGAAAGTCAATACTACACATTTGGAAGAAAGAAAATAGCTTATACACAGGACATTTTTGTACCTTATACACCAGAGGACTGAACTGATCGAACATAATGAGAATGCCACCTAGAGATGTTGTCAACAAGAAAGCACTTTCTAGAATGGCTTAAATAGGCCTGATTCCACAGCAAAGAAATAAACAAAAGAATTCGGTCTTGTCATAGCCATGGGGATCCTCCACCTACTGTAGCTTTACCCTTTTGAAAACGGACAGCCTTGGGTTGAAAAAAGCTCCCAACTGATTCGGCAGTAAGTAACTGCAGAAATAAATTACTTCTTATTGGTGTTTATCTATACTGGCTTAAAGCAATGTTGATGTTCTACCTGGTGTAGACAGCAGAATAATTTCTATATAAGTTATATGCTGTGTGACATGCATTAAGATTAGTCAGACCCAGCTCAGAGACTCACATCTGCAACACCAACACTGTGGAAGCTGAGGCAGAGGGATTGCTGAGAATTTTATACCAGCCTCAGCTGCAGACTAAGATCTTGTCTCAAAATTAAGAGGAAAAACGGAAAGTGGAAAATAAAATAATTACTCGGAGAAGTTGTCCTTTAGTGGTAGTGTTATATCTATATAGTTGTGGATCTATGTGGCTCTCCAGGCTAAGGGATCCTCCTGCCCCCATGTGACCTCCTGTCTTACCATGTGATCTCCTCTCATATAGTTCATTTGATGTGATAAGATCCACTCAAGGGAGGGCTCTCACTAGGGGCCAAATTGATGGAAATGCTCAATCTTGGCCTTTCAGCCTCCCAGAGTCTGAGCTAAATAAAGCTTTTTTATAATAAAAAGTCCCCAGTTTCAGACATTTGGTTAGGACAATAATAACCAGAGTAATCTCCAACCAGAAAGCATAACCTATCTCCTTCTCCATTGTTCTCCCAGGTCTTTTCCTTGCTCCACTTCGACCATCAAAAAGTATTGCACATTTGTTAGGGTCAACAGAACACCCCACAAAACAAAGACCACCACTCACATATGCGAGCAGCAAGAGCATTGTTTAGTCCAGCATGCAGGGGTGGGTGAGCCAGCCAGACAACAAAATGTCTCTGACCCCAAAGTAGCTCACAGGCTCCTTTATTGTAGGCAGCCAGGAGAGGATGAGGTCATCCTGAACATCACTGGCCGGGGCTCCTTTTCCTGCTTTACTAGGATACAGAAACCGAAACTGAATTCAGGCCTAGAGGAGGCTGGAACCAGAAAAGCCTAGCTGTGGTGCTGCTGTGGCCCCTCACACTCGTCTGGAGTAGATCTATCACTAGGTGTATCCTTGTATCCCTTATCAAAATGTATCCTTTACATTGAGCCTATAATTCGTGATCCTAGAGAAGGTAAATAAGAAGGAGAACCCAAAGAAAAACATATAGGCATCCTCCTGAATATTAACCTTCATCAGGCGATGAAAGGAGATGACAGAGACCCACATTGGAGCACCGGACAGAAATCTCAAGGTCCAAATCAGGAGCAGAAGGAGAGAGAGCACGAGCAAGGAACTCAGGACCGCAAGGGGTGCACCCACACACTGAGACAATGGGGATGTTCTATCGGGAACTCACCAAGGCCAGCTGGCCTGGGTCTGAAAAAGCCTGGGATAAAACCGGACTCGCTGAACATAGCAGACAATGAGGACTACTGAGATCTCAAGAACAATGGCAATGGGTTTTTGATCCTACTGCACATACTGGCTTTGTTGGAGCCTAGGCAGTTTGGATGTTCACCTTACTAGACCTGGATGGAGGTGGGTGGTCCTTGGACTTCCCACAGGGCAGGGAACCCTGATTGCTCTTTGGGCTGAGGGGGGCACTTAATTGGGGGAGGGGGAGGGAAATGGGAGGCGGTGGCGGGGAAGAGACAGAAATCTTTAATAAATAAATTTTTAAAAAATTTAAACAGCCAGAAAAAAAAATGTATCCTTTATCACTCTCTACCACCAACCCAAAGGTGACTCCCCTTTCCCCAATACCCACTACCTTCCACTTATTTTTAGGAAGTTGGCCATTTGGCAGCTTCCTAAACTAATCTTTCTTGTAAAGTTCAGAATATGGTTTAGGGGTCTCATTCTAAGTTGGGGTAGAAGCGCCTTCTGTAGTACCAGAATAATAAAGCTAGCAGGCTTGGCTATTAAGACAGTAGCGGGAAAAGGATGGGAGTATTAACTGAACATTGCTCTATGACAGAAGCATTATATACCATTTTATCCTTAAATGGTCCCTTGTTTGCTGTGGCTTCTTACACCTGCAAGTACTGAATATGCTTGTTTTGTTGAAAAGTTTTCTCACAAGCATGGAGCTGAGACAGAAATGGTTTAGACTTTTTTTTTTTTTTTTCTGTCTCTGCAACCCATCACTGCTGTGGCCACATTTACGGACCTGACTTCAGTATTTATCTCTGAGCTCTGGTTACTGGATTTGAGTTAGCAGAAATTCAGATGACTTTTTGGTATAGATAATGTTAAAATTGTCTTATGCAGTTCTTTATTGAAAAGCTGGCTCTAGAGTTGAATTATAACTCTTTCTTTGCTAGACCCATGTTTATTCAAAAGTTTTCTCTGTCAGTCTGAGCCCGACACAAGGACAAGAACAAAACAAAGCAGAAAGTCAAAAAAAAAAAAATTGGACTTGGTTTATGTGAACATTCTGTAGCTTCAGATTTATGTTCATTTTGTTAGATATGGTCAAAAATCTGTTAAATTTAAAAACTAGTTAAAAGTTAATTAGTAACACTGGGAACTGTTAACAAAATCTATGCATGAGTAATTTTAAAGAGACCATAAGGCATGATCTTATTTAAATTTTGGATTGCCATTTTGCAAGAGTTTTTTAAAAATGGATACGTCTTTAAACATAAAGCAAAGAAAACCAGCCTACAAATCACAATCCCAGAGATCCTAGACAACAACGAGGAGTCTAAGAGAGACATACATAGATCTAATCCACATGGGAAGCAATAAAAGACAAGATCTCCTTAGTAAGTTGGGAGCATGGGGAGCATGGGAGAGGCCTGAAGGGAAGGGGAAAGGCAGGGAGGGGAGCAGAGAAAATGTAGAGCTCCATAAAATTAATAAAAAAATAAAAACTTTTTAATAAAAATTTAAATAAAAATAAAAACTTTTAATAAAAATTTAAATGAAAGAAAAGATGGATGCCACATGATTTCACCACCATCTTGATTAAAGGTGACCACGTGGAGTAGGCCTAACTAGGAGGCAACAACAGATCTCCAAGACAGTTTGGATTAGGATAGATTTTTTTTGCATGATGATTCATGTCCCATTCTAAAAACAAGGTTGTATGTATGTATGTATGTATGTATGTATATAGTGTGTGTGATTTTTAAAAAGCTGCACCTCAATGATTGTATACTCAAAAATGTACCTTGCTAGACCTGGTTTTAAGAGTCACCCAGGTGATAACAATTATAAAGACATAAAGGGATCGTAGGAAACAACTGAGGTTTACAAATGTATGGCAGGACGAGAGTCCCAAAGAAGGTTCAGTTGCAAGAATGAACCTTAACAGTTCTAGAAATGTCAGTGCCAGGTGATAGTCACTAGAGGTACCAGCTATAGTGAAACAGATTAGGCTGAGATCTAAAAGACAGGCTATGTATATGCTATCAAAGATGGACCCAAAGAGGTACTTTATTTTTGATATTACAGGTAGACATTTAAGAGATTAAATTTTTTTTCAAAAAAAATTTTAAATACTTAAATTTATAAGGCTGTGGGACATCTGTGCTTATAAAATGTTTGATTCTTAGTATTTGAACTTAAAATAAAAGGCTAAAAATTAGGGTCAGAGCCATAAGCACCAAAAACTAACCAGAAACAGAAATGTTCATTTCTTGTGATGCAGAAGACCTAGGCAGTTTGATAGAGGGCTTGGAACAGCACCCATGCCTATGGGTCTCAACCCTCTGAGGGTTGTACAGGAGTAGCCTAGGACCACCTGCATGCCAGAAGTCTGAATTGAAATTCACAACATAGGCAAAACTGCAATTGCAAAATAACAATGGCAAAAATTTTGTAATGGGGGATCACTATAATATGGAAACTATATTTAAAAAATCATAGCATTAAAAATATTAACTAATGGTTTAAAATGTATTTCCTTGTTCAAGTTCTATTCCAGCTTAAAAATGGATGTTTAGCCTCTTTGTCTTTGCTAACTTTGTTGGGTTTAAGCTATTTGGATAAATTGAATTATAAGCTTTTGTATTGATATTAAGAGGAACTTCAATCAAAAAAAAATGTTTTCTAAGGCTCCCTCCTGTTCCCATTTCACCCTGTGACCTTTTCCTTGCCTTCGCAGGAGACAGTATTAACGGCTAGATACAAACTTGTTCTGTTTTTACCTTCAGAATGACTAATTCAGCTTCTTTATTAGCTTCAGTTCAAAATCATTACAGAATGTAAAGTTCTAGTCTTATGAAAGCTGCCAACTTATTTTAGACTGCTAGAAATACAAGCTAGTCACTCATCCTTAACGTACTGAAATAATTAACTACAGGAATAAGCCATATTTAGGTCCCTGTATATGTTTTCAAAGTCAAACTTAAAACAAGTAACTAGAAAAAAAATTGTCTAATCAGATATACCTAGACAGCCCTCATTCTTCAGAGATCTGCAGACTATGGCATTTAAAATAATGATTGAAAAGCTTATATCAGACAGAGACTCCGAGATCCTAGCAGTAACCCAAGGTCTCCAAAAAAGATTATGGGACACCACCACTGCAGAACCCCCTTGCCCTGATATCAGCTATTTATTTATTGCTATCTCATTTTGTGGTCTCCAGGCCGAATGGGAGCCCTGGAGAGGTGGGGCAAAACAATTCAGGGATTCAGGATGTCTTAGAGAGACCCTGAGGCTGAGCAAGGAAAATGAACTCCTATCTTCTCTTTATTTATCCCAGAGAGATGCCAGAAGGAATATACACTGCTGCTCTTCCTAACCCAGAAGTCCCAGTGGAGGCAAAAAGAATCACAAGTCGACATTGCCTGAAAATCAATTTCGAAGAGGTGGCTCCACAAAATTTGGAACTCACCGCTTTGTCTTGCCTTGTGAGCTGGGGTCAGACAGCTTCACTCTAATTGGAACATTGTACTCTCATGCCAGGAGCCTAAATTTATGAGGATGGGGCTGCAGCAATTAAGGATTCTGAGTTCTGGGGAGAGGCTTGTGCAGCTCATTTACATCCAATGAGCTGCTGAGATGCCGGCCCCACCCACAAATGCATGCTGCTGTTGCTACACCCAGCTAAGACCTCCCAAACTGTTACTGATTTGGGGTTAAAATGACTCACAGAGGAGACTTTCCTGCCATCTCTGAAAGCTCCAAAATAATGATGTGCTGAAGATAAAGACACGACATTTATTTCATTCTTCTCTCCAACAGAGCACAGAAAAGAAGAAAAAGAAACAGTTATTCAGAGGTGAAGATAAGAAAGGGGCTCTTTTTAATACAATTACAGTTTCAAAGGGCTTGCCAAGAAAATACTTTCAGCTGCCAACTCAGCAATTTTCCAAAGATTTCCTAACACAGAAAGAAAGGATTAATGGGAAAGAAATTACCAGGCGAAGCTTGACTGTAGCTTACATAAGAGCAGGCAGCATATAACGCATTATTACTTTCCATTCTTTGCTTGCCTTAGAGGCCCCCAAAATCTGACCAGCCTTCCCAACGCTGTGACCTTATGAATACCAAATAATGTTCCATAATAATAGCATCAGGCCCTTTGGGGCCTTTGCTCACCACAGCCATTGCCGTGGTCTCGAAAACATATACTCAGTCCAGGTTGCGCGTAATACAATCCGTAGAAGCTGAGAAAAAAAGAAAGAAAGAAAAAAAGAAAAATGCTCAACAGAAGGCAGAAAGGGCACAGAGTGAGAAACAACCCCCAGTGTGGCCCCCTCACCCCACCAGCAGCCCCGACTCTCCTAGTCTCTGGATTCATATTTCTGTTTTTATATACAGGCATGGAAATCCTGGGGCCCAGCCTGAGCCATTGTTTTGATGGGGCTGCTGAGTTTCCCTAGGAGATTTTAATTTCAGGGGTTAAGATTTATGTAGGAGTGATTGGTGGGCATTTTTCATTGTGAAATGCACATGAATTTTGGGAAATGGCCTTGGGAAAAATAAGAGTCTATTCCTGAGCTTATATCTACTTTCAATTTATTTCAGAGTCATTTATCCAATTTGGACATTACTTATATTTTTAATTCTTCTCTCTTTCACCCATTACCTTTTGAGCTATTTTATGTTCTCAGAACATCCCAGAGGAACACACTCCACTTCCTTACAGATGCGCAGAAACTAAAATTTATCCCTTCTTTGTGTCAGTTCAGCATCATTTGTGTTGACTAGTGTTTTGTTTGTTTGTTTGTTTAGAGGGGTTGGAAGCTCTGTTTGTTTGATTTGGTTTTTTGAGACAGGATTTCTCTGTGTAACCACTCTGGCTATTTTGGAAATGACTCTGTAGACCAGATTGACCTCAAACCCACAGAGATCCACCTGCCTCTGCCTCCTGAGTGCTGGGATTAAAGGTGTGCCCCACCACTGCCCAACAAGCTGACTGGTTTTATGTAAGCATCACACAGCTAAAGTCATCTGAGAGTACAGGAACTTCAACTGAGAAAATGTCTCTATCAGAGGTGAGCACAGGCAAGCTTGTAGAACATTTTCTTAATTGGCAATTGATGGGGGAGGGCCCAGTCCAAAGTTAGTTGTACAGTTTGAATGAACATGATCCCCATAAGCTTACATAGAGAGAAGCACCATCAGGAGGTGTGGCCTTGTTGGAGGAAGTGTACCACTGGGAGTAGACTTTGAGATTTCAGATGCTCAAGCCAGGTCTAGTGTCACTCTCTCTTCCCGCTGCCCTCAGATGTGACTGCTTCTCCAGCACCACATCTGCCTGCACGCTGCCATGGCTTCTCATCATGATGACAATGAGCTAAACCTCAGAACTGTGAGCCATCTCTAGTTAAATGTTTTCCTTTATAAGAGTTGCCATGATCATTGTGTCTCTTAAGAACCCTTAAGACAGGGCTTGTGCCATCCCTGGACTGATTCTATAAGAAAATATACTGGCCGGGTGATGGTGGCGCACGCCTTTAATCCCAGCACTCGGGAGGCAGAGGCAGAAGGATCTCTGTGAGTTCGAGACCAGCCTGGTCTACAGAGCTAGTGCCAGGACAGGCTCCAAAGCCACAGAGAAACACTGTCTCGAAAAACCAAAAAAAAAAAAAAAATAAAATAAAATAAGAAAATATACTGGGCAAAACATGAGGAGCCAGCCAGGAAGTAGCAGTCCTCCTTGTCTTCTGTCTGTATCCATTCCTGCCTTCAGATTCCTGCCCTGCTTGAGTTCCTGTCCTGACTTCCTTTGATAATGGATAGAGATGTGAAAGAATAAGTCAAATAAACCCTTTCCACTCCAAGTTGCTTTGGTCATGGTGTTTCACCACAGAAATACCCTGACTATGACAGAAAGTGATACCAGGATTGTAGAGTATTGTTGTCATATTCCAGACCATGTTGTTTTGGGAGGTTTGTAAAAAGACTTTGAAACTTTGGGTTAAAAACTTATTTGGTCTTGAAAGCTCAGTGAGCTGTTCTGTGGGAGCTAGGAAGATGAACATATTAAGAGAAATGCAGCCAGTTAAGCATTGGAAGCCCCAGAATTGAAGAGGTGATGTGGGATTTCCCTCTGCATGCTGTTAACACCATTGGTTAATAAAGAATCTGTTTTGGGCCTAGCAGGGCAGAATGAAGCTAGGCGGGGAAAACTAAACTGAATTCTGGGAGAAAGAAGGTGGAGTCAGAGAGATGTCATGTAGCCACCATGGGAACAGATGAACTGGAACCTTGCTGGTAAGCCACAGCAATGCACAGATTAATAGAAATGGGTTAAATCAATATGTAAGAGCTAGCCAAAAAGAAGCTAGAGCTAATAGGCCAAGCAGTGATTTAATTAATACAGTTTCTGAGTAGTTATTTTGGGTCTAGGCAGCCAAGAACAAACAATTGGCCTCCTACAACAAAGAGGTTTTGAAGCTTAGGCTCTGTACCATGAGGAAAGCCCAGGAGAGGCTGTTGGTGAAAGTGCAGCTCAGTTACAGCAGAAGACCCCAGCATTTTGAAAATGCCAGTACCACCATGAACAGCGGTAGTGGTAAGGTGGAGCCTGAGTGAGCTTAGAAGAAAAGCTGTGTGTTCTGCAGAGGGTGGAGCCCGAGAAATGACGCAAGCCCCTTGGAGGATCCCGGAATATGGTGAGCAGATCCCAGATATTAGACAGTTGAAATTTTGTGTTGCTTTGATCTGATAGTGACTGTGCCCTTACCTCTCAATGTAAGGAAGTATTTAACTTACGTTTGATTTTACAGGACCCCACGATTAGAAGACTTTGAACTTTTAAAAGAAATTTTAGATTTTTAAAGAGACTGAACTCTTAATGTGTTTGAATTTGTAAAGCCTGTGGGACTTTTTAAGTTATTTATGCTTTAAATTGTGGTTTTAAGATTAACATGTCATCTTGGGGATAAATGAGAAAGGAAAGGTCCTGATTGAAAAATGATGTATTTGTGTGTCAGGTTGACAACGGGTCAGTAGTGCTGGCTAGTTTTATGTCAACTTGACACAAGCTAAAGTTCCTATCCTGGCTTTCTTTGAGGATGAACTGTGATATAGAAAAATTAACAAAATAACCCTTTGCTCCCCAAGTTTCTTTGGTCATTTTGTTTCGTTGCAGCAAGAGTTACCCCAACTAAAAGACCATATGTGGTGGAAAAGAGTTCTTCTGCTCGTCAGTCCAGCTGCGTCTATAAAACGGAAAACCCCTTTATTTGTAGTCATCCATCAGCTCTGCCTCTTAAATCTTTCAAGCACCTCTTGCTCCCTGAGCCCTGGAGGGGGGGGCAGTAGTTTGATGAAGGTATTCCTTATGAACCTTTGTGCTAATTCTCATCTATTCTAAGATGTTGTTTCTCTGAGAAGAGTTCAGCAATTGGCCAGTGATATTTTTTAAGAGCTTCATGTACAAAATATTCTGAAAAAATACGCACAACAAAAGCAAAAAATGAGAAGGATACATGGTTCCCAATCTGATGATCACATTTTATATTGGACTCTGTGCAAGACCCCTGATTCTAGGCCAGGAGGAGGTCCCAGAGTATGAGCAAGGGTGCAGTGCTGTGACAAACACTGCCTGCCAGGCTGGAACCAGCATAGTAAGCAGGATGAAAGCAGAAATTTCCCAGTAAAATGGGCGGCTTTCTGCTCTGAATGCCAACCTCCAGGTTTGACTCCTGGTAAGAGAGTCAGTATTAAAGTCCTGAAGCAGGAGGTTGCTGGGGAGAGCCTCGCCTTACATGGTAACTCTATGGACAGGTGTCATTGGGAAAGCATCAGGCTGTGGAAAGGGAACCAAAGTCGACAAGGGAGAGAAAAAGGCAGAGATGTAACCACGGAGCCTATTACCGCCACTTGCACCCTGGCTTGATAGCGACTTGAGGTACACCCACAGCCAAAGCCTCACCTCACAGCTGAGAGCAAGGTGGCCTGTCAAATTCTCAGATGTGACTCTATGGAAATGTTGCTCTAGAAATAAAGAACTCCCACCAGCTGCCAAGCCTCTTCGCCTAGAGCACCTATCCAATATGACGCAGAGAGGCAACATGGACCATACAGACTACAAATCTCATAACACATTGACAAACCCATATCTACTGACCAACAGACCAGGGTTGACTGCTTGAACAGCTAAGAATGCTGTGTGCACTGGGAGCACCGGGAAAGATACCGGGAAGCGGGTCTGGCAGTTTTGCTTTCTGCCACTGAGGCAGAGTGTGGGTGACTAGCAGAACTTGGTAGTGGGAGAACGTGCATTTGCAGAGAAATCCAATGATTTTTCTCAGCTCTTCATAGCTTAGCACGTCCAGAACTTAGAAGGCATCCGGGGTGACCCAGAATACTAAATGTCTGGGATAATTGAGCAGTTCAAAAAAGTGTTTAAGGTTATATAGCATCCCAGACTGCCAGCCAAAAAGACATGGATGATCCTGATTTGCACGCATTAGTACATTTAAAAAAAAAATCCTTTGGTAAAAATTCACAAGTACTATTTATAGCCTTTGACCTTAGATATATATCATAGCGAAACAGGAGAAGTTATAATTAGGAAGTGCAGTCTAAGAGGAAAGGTCAGACAGCATGCTAACATACTGCTTAATAAACAGGGCGCTGTGAGAAAGAGCTGATGCAGAAGAAATGACTATTGATTCAATCTGGTGCTTCAAATCCCCACTAATACCATAAAATTTAATGGCTTACAAAGGGAATGCGCAAACTGCAAGGAACACTATGAGAAGCCGTGCTTTGGTGATTCTCCTAATGAAAGGAAGTTAAGAAAACATACATGCAATTTTTCTTTTAACTAGATTCTTCATCTAAACATTTGATACTCACATGAGGGCTATCTCAGACACTGCAGGGCTATCCCAGACACTGCAGGCCTATCCCAGACACTGCAGGGCTATCCCAGA
>NC_022022.1:12928400-12932591 GCF_000317375.1 Microtus ochrogaster
GAGACAGCTTCAGGGTTATCCTAGAGACTGCAGGACTATCCCAGAAACGTCAGGAGTCTAGAGTCTAGAGAACTATTGTAGTTTCTCTTCACAGCCAGAGCAATTTGAGGGGCTTTGAAAAGATCAAGCCAATGTCTCCATAGTCCTTTGTCAGACTCCCTGACCTGTATCATCAACATCCATAACAGCAGCCATGCAGGTCCAGCCAAGGTCACCTCCAGCCCACGGTCATCCTTTGTGGCTTCTGAGATGGACATTAGTGGTGGCCATTGTTCTACTCTTGCTCTGTTCCTCAGGGGAGTTGACAGTGGAAGGTCCTCGCCGCTCCTCACAGAACATGACAAGATGGTTCCATCCCAGGACAGTAGTGTATTTCCTCATGCTCCTACTTTTCAGCAGCGGCACAGCTTCCAAGTCCCAACTGAACTAATCCTGCTCTGTGTGGATGTAACTCTACTTCCCAAACAGAAGCTGTCGGCTGCACGGAACAGATACCAATGGCAACAAGAGAAGGCGTAGAGAACCTACGGGAAGAATAATCACAGAGAGGTTAGAGGTTCAGCTTGCCACCTGGAGACTCAGGACCAGAACTCAAACACGCACCAAGGGAGACAGAACACAACCCTGGCATGGTCTGCTTAGAACTCCACTCCAGGCATGACTCCTGCTGGGCTCTCCCTTTTTACCTCAGGATTATCATTCCTCAGGCTGAAGCATCCACTCTGAGAGCCTGGATCACGCACCTGCCCCTGACTTGCCCGGTGTCACTGGATGGAACTTCCCTAAGCGAGAGGACCTCTACCTCCAGGTTCCAGAGGAAGGTGGTTCACTAGTGCAGAACTCGTCAGTAAATCTCTATTGCCCACAGTAAAGCCCAATCTTCTCCTCTCTCAGATGATGAGGATCTGTCTCCGTTTTTCTCAGCTCTGACGAGAGAGAGTACTTTCATTCTTAAAAATGCCTGCCTTTGGGAATGGGAATGATATAGTCACCTACCTGCCACCTTCTTCATGATAGGGCTTCGTCACTCTTCCAAATCCATTCATTATTGGTTCCTGGGTCATCTTTATTCCCTAGCAGAAGTGCCTATAGTCTCTTACTCACAAAACACTCACATTTCATCTTACTGTCTTTAGATAGTATCTGTCCCATCTTTTCATAGCCACGTTTCTCTTTTGTTCCAATGGTGACTGAATTAACTATCCCACCCCACTGGATAATCTCAAATTCATACATGTGTCTTATTATTAATGAATTATATCTTAATTAACTATTTCAGATTCTAACTGCTCTCTCGGACAGAATTACTCCTGAGAGGCTCTGACTCACTAATCGTTGATCCATTAGTATCTGACACATATCCTGATATGTGGAAAGTGGAGTTTGCAAAAAGAGCTGATGCATTGATGAATGGCTGATGTTTGCAGTAAGTGGTGACTGGCGGAAAGACCAGAGGTAGAAAATGAATGTAAAAGAAAGAGCAGCAGGAAGAATATAAATGAATGGGAAGCAGATGACGGAGCTCTCCACTAGAAGCAAAGATGGAGGGCAGTCCACATCACAGAACCGTTCCACTCAGCAGACTGACGTTGTGGGGAATTCTCTGTTAGATTTTAGCGAAAGTCAAAACAAGCATTTGAAGGTACAACAGGCAGGTGTAGATCCTCTGGAGTCAGAGAGTGCCGAGCCCAAGCCAAAACACTGAAACAGGCCACATACTTGGTCAAGGAGAAAAGAAAGAAGAAACTTGAGGCATAGGAGACGATAATGAGATTCCTACAGCAAAACCACATCCTTTCCCACCTGCCGTGATGAGATCTGATTCCAGAAACCGCAGGTTAAAGAGCCACTCAGCACAGTGAGAGGAAGCAGAGCCTGTCGTCAGCATTTAACAACAAGCACAAACAAGGCTTCAGACAAACAAGATCTATCTGGAGGGCGTGGGGAGCATCCACATGCTGCCCTCCGAAGAATCCAATACATAAGTTTTGGTCTATTAAACTACATGTTTATCTTCCTTCAAGGCAAAAAGGAACATCTGTTGCCATGCCCTTGTATTTAATTTCCATTGTGCATTCTCAGTTTCAGCAGATGCCAAGTCAAGGCAGAGAGAACAGAAGCTGGAAGCTAAGACGGGAAGGGAAGCGCAGTGATTTTCCCTTTCCAAATTTCAAGAAGAGCTGTCAGATGGCCTGGAACCTTGCGCTCTGTCCAGCTCTTCTTGATCTGATGTGTCTTCCCTGTTTCCTTTTGTTCTGTGTTTGGGTTTCTCTAACAATAATTAATACCCCCTCTCTCTCTTCTAAGTTGCATCTTAGAAAGGATAATAGACAGAAATGACTAAGAAACTGCAGTGTTTAACTGTACTGTTAGGAAACTGGGTTGCTAACCATTACAGGAAAGTTCCATTGTTTGCTCATTTGTGCTATGAGGATTTGGGAATCAGGTGGTTTCACTTTTCCTGGCTGATGCTTTTGAATGAGCTACATTCCAGAAACTTCACATAACTGACTTTATATTGGCATTATCTCATAGCACACACTAGATATTAACTGGGTAAATAGTATCTCCATCCCCTTAGCCATGTAGTTTGCAGAATAGCCCCATCCTACTCTTTGAAGTATATGTGTCTGATCACCAGTACTTCCAAAATCAAGCTGTAAAGCCCACACTCTGATATTTGAAGAGTTCAAAACAATGACCAGAGTACCTGAGCTCAACAGTTGCTTAGGGTTCTGAGCCTCTGACATCTGTGGTCTTTTGGTTTTGTATATCCCTTGATTATTAGCTTGAAGGTTGACTAAGTGGGATGAACTCTAAATGCAGATGACATCATTCCTTGGGCTTGATTGAGTCATAGACTACAGAAAGAGGAGAATCTAACCAAGGGAAAACAGAACCCCGGATCACCACCTCTCTAACTCTCAAAGACCCCTGGTGCTACAAGCATGAAATCATTCGAAAGAAATGATGTCTGGTTGGGCAAAACCAAGCTCTCTCATTGGCAAAATTCTATCTGCTCCTAATCATTTGTTCTGCCTGCAGAAGTTAACAGTCAATTACCTTGCCCTCTAATAAGTGCCAGGCAGACTGTCCTATGGAAGAACTTAAAAAGCCATCCATGCATTGATAATATAATTACCACGATCATCTTTATACAAAATACAGGACAGAAGTTTGCTTGTGCATCAGACTTGGTTTCCGCAACAAAACTGAAAATAGATCTGTCCCAAACCAGCCAGGTCACAGCACAAGCATCCTTCTGTAACTGATCTCCCTCCACTGACTGCCCCTGACCCCCTACTCTCCTGTCAGCACAGTAAACACTTGTAGTTATTACAGAGTGGTACATTGTACATAAGTCCAGGTGTATTTGTGAAATCCAGGTGCTCTCCTGGCTAGGGACTACAGGAGTTGCTAGGGGTCCCGCCCAGGTCCCTGGCTCCTATTTTCTGACCTTTTAAAGGTCAAGGTATTTTCTGTGCTCCTGGACACTGCAAACTCAAATGGGCTGAACAAACACAGCGCTTAAAAAAATGGATTATAATAGAGAGACCTCCCATGTGACCTGCCTCGCTTATGCTCCGCTGATACCAAGCGTATTTAAGCTGCACAGAATTATGCTCCTAAAATCCCATAACATAATTATCCACACAAAAACTTTAAATTAACACTTCAGCCCCTAATGTTTCAACCCACCAAGAGCTTTGAGTTCCTCACTCCGTCAGACATGAACCATTAAGTCCAATTGCTTCCATTTATTAAGACTGACATCTGGGCAGTGCTGACAAAGCACAGGTCCTAGTCATTATAAAATATAAAATATGTCTACTGGGTATGGCAGTGCGTGCCTGTAACCCCAGGGCACAGCATCTGGAGTAGGTGGATCGTGAATTCAAGACCAGCTTGGGATACATAATGAAAACTTCTTCCAAACTGTGTGTGTGTGTGTGTGTGTGTGTGTGTGTGTGTGTGTGTGTGTGTGTGTGTGTATGTGTGTGTTTTAAAATGGATCTATGGATAAAAGCTCTTTCTTGCTGCCTGAGGACTTGAGTTCAATCCCCTGAACCTACATGGTGGAAAGAGAATTACTTCCAAGAGTTGTCCTGAGCATGACCAGCATGCACAGGTTTATGCATTCTCTCTCTCTCTCTCTCTCTCTCTCTCTCTCTCTCTCTCTCTCTCTCTCTC
>NC_022022.1:12932910-12959346 GCF_000317375.1 Microtus ochrogaster
TTTGGTTTTTCGAGACAGGGTTTCTCTGTGGTTTTGGAGCCTGTCCCGGAACTAGCTCTTGTAGACCAGGCTGGACTCGAACTCCCAGAGATCCGCCTGCCTCTGCCTCCCAAGTGCTGGGATTAAAGGCGTGCGCCACCACCGCCCGGCTTCACTTGATGGTTTATTAAGGGATGAACTCCAAATGTGGGTGACATCATTTCTTAAATTGATCGAGTCACGGACTACAGAAAGAGGAGAACACTGGATAAGATTGTATTCATCTCCCTCTGTTTTCTGACTGCAGATTCAATATGGTCAGTTGCCTCAAGCTCCCGCACTTCCCCTCCATGATGGACTCTACCCAACACCAGGGAGCCAAATGAGACCCTCCCTTCCTCAAATGGCTTGTGTCTGGTTATTGTCTCCCAGCAACGGAAATCTGACTAACAAAGTTTTAGTCTTGTTTGTGCTGCAGTTGCAATCACCTGACACTGGGTGATATATATGCAAGAGAAATTTATTTCTCAAAACATGGAAGCTAAAAAGTCCAAGATAAGGCACCTACAGGTTGCATGTCCATAGCAGGTTGCTCACTGCTTCCAAGATGGCATCCTGCTACTACTGTTCTTTTACGCTAGAATAAGAAGAGAAAGATTGACTCCACAGAAGCCGTGAGGCACTAAACCACTTTCTTCACTGCTCCAAGGGCTCTGTTCCTACCATCAGCACATGAGGGCTGAATCTGAAGACAAACTTTGGGAAGGACACAACTTTCAAGCCGTAACACTCAGGAAACAACATTTCCTAACCTAATAATCCAAATAATCAGAGTATTGATACAGCAGAAGTCAACCATTGCCTCTGCTTATTTGTCCATTTTTTTTTTTTATTAACACAGAAAAAGTGAGTACAGCTCAGAGGAGAGTGAAGGAAATACTGGAGTTCCTCCCGGTGCCACACTTGGGACTAACACTTCTTTTTCTTCTTTTTTTTTTCTTTTTTTTTTTTTGTTTTTTTGTTTTTTCCTGGATTTTCATCTTCTAAAACTAACATCCAGGATATGGACTGTAGGTTCTGGCATCTCCTGGCATTTCTTCCAAGCTCTGCTTTTGGGTTGTCCTCCCTTCTCTGATGTTTCTACCATTTACACCATCTCTGGACTCAAGCAAACAGAACTCCTAAATGCAGAAGGCTGGAGACCTTTTCTTGCTGGCCTACCTCTGCCCACTCCTCTTCTATGTTTTTCCTGTTGGCAACCCCTGTGAAAAGTTACACCAGCCTTGCAATTTAAGGAGACCCACTGTAAGACAGATTTGGTGAGGATCAAATGAAGATAAGGTGGTAATATTAGGAGTGATCTAGAAAAACAGAACCAATGGGGCATTCTCCCCCTTATTCCTTTTGTCTTTTGTTACCAGGAAAAAATGCCTTCAGTTAACCTCTAGAAACAAGTGTGATTTGAGGCACAGATGTGGAGTGTAGAAGTGAGTCTGTTACTGGGAGGCGTCAGAACGAAATTTCATCTCAGTGTGTAGACAGAGCCTCGCCTTGAACATCTTGGGTTTGTTTAGACCCCTGGTCACTTCAGCTCCTTACTGTGCTGCCTGCAGCCTGGATTTCTGTTGCTGGCCCTCTCTTTACTGCCTCTGCACTCTCTTTTGGTTCAGACCCAAAGTAGATTTCCCACCCCCCCCTCAGCTTTCTGAGTCCTTCTGGATTATTGGTGATGGCTGTGAGAGACTCACTCAAGGAAAATCAACCAGATCAGCTTTTCTTCATTCTGGTATGAGCTTGTGCCTGTGACTTTCCCTTTCTTGGGCTTGGGAATAGCTAAGAGCTTAAGTGGCTGTGTCAATACAGTGCTCCTTTGTTCCCAAGGTTCACTGAGCCCTCATTGGTGTTGTGCTAGAGAGAAAATATTTCTCCATCTGATTTCCATTTCTAAGGAGTATCTCTTCTCCGGGGCCACCAAGAACTCCCTCAAGAAAGGCCGCTGTCACTCCAATTAGGTCTCTTCCCAGGTGTGGCTGTTGCTATTCCTTTCTTGACCACGTGGTGGCACTGTTCCCTGACAGCTTCTCTCCTGCACCTTGATTTAAAATGAAATTTCCATCTGCAGTCTAATCTTTTGTGATGAATCCACCCTATATTATATTCCCATTGGTAGCCTTTTCTCTGATTTTATCTGTTTCTCTGAGATCCACTCCTGAATTCTCACTTCACACCTGCTGGGCACAGGCCATCTTCCAATAAGTCTCGGTGTTTCAACTACAGAATGAGGATAACAGTGCTTAACTGGACGGCAGACGAAGCTTCTCACAACATACTTGATGGATAGAGCAAGCTCCAGACTTTCTAGCTCTTTCTGGAAGGGATCCCTGAGAACTGGGATCTTCTCTGCAGAATACCATGCTTGGAGTACAAATGGCCTTCACTAAGCCCTGGCAGGCAGAGAAAAGACTTATCTCCCAGGAGAAAGGCAGCCTTCCTCTTCTGGTAACTGGGGCACACAGTTAAATCCACATATATGCCTTCCCGACAATGTGTGTGTGTGTGTGTGTGTGTGTGTGTGTGTGTGTGTGTGTGTTTCCTTTAAGTTAGCTAAGATAGACAGAGATTTAGCATTTCTTCCTTCATGGTTTTGCCCAAAACTAAATAAGTTTACTTTTTCATTTATATATTTATTATAGTTTTGCTTTAAGTGGGCAAGTGTTCAGACCCATAGCCAAGCCTCCCATGTTATGAAGCCTCCCATAACACTCTCTTATCTCTTGTCAATACCCTGAATCCTTTATTCAGAAACCTGTATAATTGCCCAGCTTTCAGGACCCTCCATTGAATGCACTTTCTTCTCTAACTCTATTTGCCTACTGAAATGGTGATTACCAACACCATGCATAGAAGGTAAGTTCTTTTCTATGCGACTATGGAGAGGGGACCTGTTGACTGTTTTGAAGTACAAATTTAATTCAGCTGCCTCCCACTATCTCCGCACTGCAGCTGCCTGTGAAAGAAAGAAAGGAAAAAGTTAAGAAGAAAAAGCCGCTTTCCCTCAAGGACTCACAGGAGTCTCCCAGATCACGGGTCCCTCACATTTGTAACCCAGTCCCAGGCAGATCCAAGAGGCAAGGGGCATCCAGCTGGAGATGCTGTTAGTGTGGAGTAAGGAGGAAACAGCACTAGAGGGAAAAGTGACAGCTTCAGCCAGGATGCTAAGCAGGAGGTCTGCTACCAACACAAATATCTAAGCCCATAATCCATGTCAGCTGAAAAACCACTGAAGCTGCAAATAGCCAGCCACTCATTTCAAACAAATCCATAAAGAAAATTTAACATCAATCCAGATGCATATATAAATGATAAAGAGCTCCAGCTAAATCAAGAGATTATAGCCATCTATGAAAACGCTAAACATTTTGCTCTACAAAATCACCAGTTTTTAAAGCTGGCAAGAATCTTGAGGTGATTTGTTGTAAGTTCCTGTTAGTGAGAGGATTCCCTCTGCAGTAACCCTAAGTAAAGCTAACTCATCTCTGCCCAAATGTGTTGAAGTGATGGTGTCTGTGCCTTGAAGACGTGCAATTGATGGGGGCTGTGGAAAGTAAGAACAGCATCCAGGCTTTGGTGTCTTCCCTCAGAAAACCAAGCCATGAGCAAGTCCAAGGTTAAAATCACTAATCCTAGACTATCCTAGAGTTGAGTCATGGTCAAGGACAAGGCAATGTAATGTAATGATTCATGGTTAGATGTGTTTTTACCAAAAGGACATGTCCTTTCTGCAATGGACATTAGAGCAACTAGTATACTGTTTTGCAGTATGTTAGTTTCAAAAGCCTAAGAACATGCACTGTCTCAGTTGCCTGAGCCTGGAAAAGAGTAGCTCCAGATAAGATTGATTGAAAGAGATCATGTGACAGACATTTGGGTGATGTAAGTGAACATCTATCTATAAATATCTAGAGGAGAAGGTCAAAACTCTATATATTTAATCAGCTTCACAGAGTTACACTTGAAATAGTGAACTGTGGGAAATAAACATAAGAGAAGCTAGGAAAGAAGTTTGTTTTTACAGAATAAAGGCAGTAATGCCAGAAAAGGAGGACAATGAAGAACAGTTTCATAAATGACTAGATAAATAAGGGAAAGAGGAAACAGTGAAGAATGGAAGAATAGAAATATGGCAATAAGAGGGAATCCAAGTGTTTATAATACGAAGCCTAAGTGCTTCAGCTTTCCATTACTGTAACCAAATACTCAGACAATCGATTCTTTAGAAGTCGATGATAAGCAGAGATATAGACAATCTGAAAATACTTGGCCTGCTTGAGCGATACGCTGCAGCATAGTGGCACAAGTGTTATGTGAGTAACCAACCACTATCAGATTGGGTTTAAGACCCACTTCACAAGCAGGAACCTATGCCTGACACTGTGCAGGTGGCCAAAAACCTGAGACTGAATCGGCCATGTGCCTAGGAGAAAACTAAATATGGTTCTGCTAAAGAAATGTATTAATAAAATAAATCCTAATGGCATTCTGCTATACTCATTAATCAGTGCTTTGCTCAGCCGTCATCAGAGAAACTTCCTCTTCCAATAGATGGGAACTAAACAGAAACCCACCACTGGACAATATACACAGTGAGAGGCTTTAGAATGGTCAATCCTAAGTGGGATGTCTTCCTCAAACCCTTCCTTTGCGGGGAATTATGCACAAGAGATGGCAGAAAGATTCTAAGAGCCAGATGGGGATGGAAAGAACCAAGGAAACTATCTTTCAGATGGAACAGGACTGACGCACCTATGACCTCACACTGACTATGGTAGCCTGCACAGAGCACACACAAATCCAAGCCAGAGGTCCCAGCACAGAGTGGTGGAAATGAACCTCTATTGTTAACCAATAAGTTATCTCCTATTGACATCCACTTGCAAATTAAAACTTATTTCTCTCCCAAATAGCCTCACTGAGGCTACAAATCACTCTTAAGGGGAAGGGACATGCCCAGAAGAAGTCATCACAACAAAAATTTGATAGTATTTTGTAGACGTTATATCTCATATTACATTATGGTTTCTGACTTTGTGTTTTTATGGTGTATGTATTCTCTCTCTCTCTCTCTCTCTCTCTCTCTCTCTCTCTCTCTCTCTCTGTGTGTGTGTGTGTGTGTGTGTGTGTGTGTGTGTGTGTGTGTTTTCCCTTTGTTGATTTTCCTTGTTGGTTTGTTTTTAAATTCTGGTTTGTTTTTCTTTTTGTTTGCCTCCTTATTTTCTAAAGAAAGTGGGGAAAAAGGAATAAACTTGAGTGGGTGGGAAAGATCTTGGAGGAGTTTGGGGACAAGAGACCATATTCAGAATATATTATATGAAAAAAATGTTTTTAATAAAAAGGAAACATCTCCTATCAAGGTCTATTTTATGAGTCATTGTTCAAAATGGCATTTTTTCTGAGTGATGGTTTAGACAAAACCTAGAATGGATACTTAGTTCAGATCAATTTTGCATCCCTTTGTTCTGATGGGAGAGCTCTTCCTCCAAAACTGCAGGTTGGTCTATCTGAATAGACAAATGTCATTGTACTGAGGTTCTGCCATAGGCACTGGAGCTCAGATGGTCTCATGACCGAAACCAAGCCAATATCCCTTCAACTGAAGCTGAAACAGATGTTTTTCTTTTCATTCTCTGTGTTCTAAGGATATAGCTCTGGAATGGCTAATAAATATACTACCAACCATGAGTAAGACCGAGTCAAATAAGCTAGATAGTGAACAGATAAGAGTACAGACAAGAGGTGGAATAAAGCCCAACTTTATTGTCGGAATAAAGGGAATGTCGCCAACACTGATGAAAGTTTGAGTTCCCACAGGAGCCCTCTTTGTGGGACAAGATCCTCCCGGAGGACCAACCCTAAGTATTCTCTGAGTGCCCATCCAGACTAAAGTCTGCATTTGGGGTACATGAGATGTCATTGCTGTGGTTACTGAAGGATGTTTCCACAGTTCAGGGAAGGTGGGTAAGACAAGAAATGCCTCTCCTGACACAGTATAAGAATAAACAGCCGCCACCGGCAGAAGACATCAATGCCCAGGAAATCAGGATGCCGTCCAGACTGCCGGTATTGGAGATATCTGCATGGCAGTAGAAGATGAAACAGAATACAGAGAATAAAAGCAAGAAAAGGCCTGTTGAAAAGTAACACCCCAGTGGCATATTGTTTGGACAGCTAATATGACTCGTGACAACCAGAATAAAATCCCTGCAACATTAAAACGTTCCCTGAATGTCTCCGCGGGTTCCACAAAAATAAAAAATGTTGAGGAAGAAAACTCAGCAAAACTGGGATTTTTACAAAAAAAAAAAAATCGATCTATGTCACATATAAAAAGCTACTTTTCTGATCACATCAAGAAAGTGTTAGGATATACAGATGATAAAGAAGTGTAAATGGTGTCCCAAGAGTTAGACAGAATGAGAAGAGCGAAGACCCTCCCTGACCATGGAAAGGGTAGATGCCTTTATTTTTTGTTACTGAAAAATTAAATAAGGCAGAAACCATTCAAAGGAGTTAAGAAGTGAATAAATGTCAGAGAGATGTAGACAGCAAGACCTGGGTGTTCTCTCTAGAGTATCCTTATTAAAAGGTAAAGAAGCTAGAATCAGACAGTAGAATAAGCATATGGGAGAGACTATCATCAGCATAGAAATTGGACCAGGAATTAACAATGGGATGCAGTGATCCCATAGGGCCTAGGCTCCCACTCTGCAATCAGGCCATAATTTAGTCCTAGCTCTGCTCCCTAGGCACCAGACTTAATAAGCACATGAGACTGATTCTCATCTTGAAGGAGATGTAGAATTACAGTCATGAAGGCTCAAGCAAGGGGAACAAATGGGTAGGGATAGAGCCCAGAGGTGCAATCACACAGTAGGCTCTTTAACTTAGCTGTGGGGGTGGAGAATGAGATCAGTCTAACTATCTTAGGGCAAGAGACCTTAATGAGAAGCTCTTAACACCCTGCCCATCTTGCACACTGAACAACAGAACAGATGGAGTTGGCATGTCCCTGGCTTTCTCCTCTGAGTGAACAAGTACACATAGAATCCCCCAAAGATCTCCTCTACCTTCTCTTTATAGGTCCTAATAACAAAATATTAAATGTGTGGTGATTAAAGCTGGGCAAGGATCAGCAGATGAGTACACAAACCAAATAAGTGGCATATTATTCAGCCTTGAAAAGGAACTAAGCTTTGATAGATGTTAGCACATGGAGGACATTAAGCTGAGAAAGATAGACCAAACACAAAAGGGAAAATATTTTGTTATTTCACATATATGAAGGACCTGTAAAGTAAATTTGTAGGTTCATAAAAGGGATTAGAGATTGCTGGGAGCTGGAGGAGGTCTAGAGTATTAGCATTTAATGTCTGTAGATTACTGCTGAGAACAATGAGATTATTTTGGAAATTATAATATCTGCTCATAACATTGAAATTATAATCATTTCGACTGATTAGATAGATAGATGATAGATAGATAGATAGATAGATAGATAGATAGATAGATAAATAGATAGATAGATAATAGACAGACAGATAGATATTCGTGATAAAATTGTTTTTTCCTTAACAGATGAAATTGGAAAATATTCTACCAAGGTAACTCAGGCTCTGAACGACAAATGTCACGTGTTCTGTATTAAGGGAGGATTCTAGCTTTGACTTTATAGATTTGTTTGTTTGATTTGCAATGGCTGTAGAGGCCAGGAAGCTAGAAGAGCACATGGAGAAGGTGGGAGAGGAAGCGGCTATAAGAAGTGGGAGGGGACAGTAAAACATTCATGATGTGAAAGCAGAAGTGGTTCCTGGGGGTGAAAAGGTGTAAGCAAAGATGGGGGCAGAAAGGGAGAAGAGAGGAAAGGGAGGGAAGAGGATTAACCAGAATTAAGAATGTATTTTAAACGCCATATGAAAACCCACTAGCTTGTAAGCTAATTAAATGTATATTTCAATTAAATTACTTTGAGAATGCCACACATGAGTACTGTACCTCCTCTCATCCCATGTCCCCCAACTCCCTCTCAAATGCTTGATCTTTTCTTTATTTATTATTGCTACCCATATAATGTTACTCTTAGAAGCCAAGAGATATTAAATGAAAACTTTCAGCATCATCCATGTGTATCTCATCATGAGTTGTTGGTCAGGTAGGCTCCAAGGCCCCAAACCAATTTGCCAGTGCTCTTGGCTGTTCACCAGAACTAAATGACAACACCCTGCTGCTGAAGACACAGCACATTTTGATTGTAGGACGTGGAAAAATCAAGCTGGATCTGAGCTGCAAACTTGTTCCCTGATGGCTAGTTTTCATAGTGCCAGGAGATGCCATGCAGGCTGCTGTGGGGGGTGGGGGTGAAGTCATCAATGTGTTTAGGTAAGATGTGATGTTTGCTGCAACACTGACATGGATGTTATGGGAATAACCAACTAGTTACAGACTTGATCCAAGGTCTCATCTGTAGAAGGGAATTCACACATGACATTGTAAAACTCTGGTCAAAAGCCAATAGCTGGGGAGGGCTTGGGCCCTGGGAGGCCCTGCTGCTATTTTGCTAAATGGGCCTGTTGTCAAATTGCCCTTTGAATGTTTGTGTTTATTGCCATATATAAGTGCTGCTCTCAGCTTTGTTCAAGAAGCTTCCTTTTTCAGTATTCAACAGTTAATGCCAATACTCATAAATGGTCAAAAGCTGAGAATAAGTGAATTTAAGAGCCAAAGGATTAGGGGGAGTGATATGAAACACTGTCATCTAGAACTGAGAGGGCCATTTCACTTATCAGCTCATACCAGTTGTGATTGCCTGCATAAGACCTATATGAGAACAGGCCATCAACATTGCAGGTGGATGAAACAGCTGTTTATGAGACTCCTTCCCGAACTGGGGAGCTATTGACAGTTAACTAATTCTGGAAACTAGGGAGTCATTTTCTTCAATGCTGTCCTGTTTGGTTGCCCCGATCTAGTAAATGACCTCACTTATGTACATGCAAGTAACCCTAATTAAACTCAACCAGTTACATATATTTTTATAGATATAAAATTAGAGGGGGCATGCTGGGAATAAGACATGATCAAGAGGTAGTAGGAATATAAGAATGGGAAGAGGTATGAATATGATCAAAATATATTATATAAATGTGAAATTGTCACAGAATACATTTCAAGATACTTAATTATTTTTATTGTTAAGTTGGACATGGAGTGTGTATGCCCTTATCTTAACTTGTTTACAATTTACATGAAAGAACAGAAGCACCAATAACAAGGCTTTCAGATAGTCACTGATAGGGAAGGACTAAGCCCTGCTATTAGCATTCTACTTGGCCTCCTTGCCTTGTTAAATAAACACTATTCTACCTTCTCTTAACTGGTCCCTTTGGCCTTTTTTAAGTATTCTTTCCTATCCTCCAATTTCAAAGCTACTCAGTTTATCCCAATGAAAACCTTATCCTTGTGAATGAACCAGTCCACCTTCTGGTGTTACTTATATATAGTTCCCTCCAACATGATGTCTAATACATCCCAAGAAGGAAAAGAATGTCCTAAGATAACATAGATTTGCAATTTTCCTGAGATAGATTAACAATAACAATTATTGTGGTTGTTTGAATAGGTAAGACCCATACCTATTTATTTCAAAGTATGGCCTATAGTGAGTGGCACTATTAAAAGCAATGGCCTTGTTGGAGTAGGTGTGACCTTGTTGGAGAAAGTATGCCACTGTGGGCACAGAATTTGAGGTCTTACATGTTCAAGCTATGCCCAGTGTGGTACGCAGTCTCCTTCTGATGCCTGTGGAACAAGATTTAGAACTCTCATCTCTCTCCAGCACCATGTCTGCCTGCAGACCACTATGCTTCCTCCTATGATGTAAATGGACTAAACTTCTGAAATGGCAAGCCAGCCCCAGTTAAATGGTTTCCTTCGAAAGAGCTGTCATAGTCACTTTATCTCTTCACAGCAATAGAAACCCAAACTAAGACAATTGTCGTAACAAATAATAATAATGATAAATACAAAACATCACATACCATCAAGAAAAAAATAAATCTTACTGAATTTTCTTATATAATCTTAATTCATCTCATAGCATAATTCTTATTTGATTTTTAGAGTATGTAGGTCCTTATGAACCTTCACTTGCACTATAATGAGCTCCTCCACCACTAATGGAAAATATTTCCTATTTAGCTCTTGAATGATTGGCATGGAGAGAGAACAGAGTGAAACAGGGAGAGAGGATTTGTAGGGAAATATGCACACATATATACATCTATACATATTTATATAAAGGTTTTTTTTCTGTTCTGCCCTATCCCTCAGTTGCTTTTAAATAATCACTCAGAGACTTGATATTAATTACAAAATATTTGGCCTATACTTCAGTCTTATTACTAACTTATAATTAAGTTAATACATTATTACATTTAAATTAGCCCATTCCTATTATATTATATTATTAATCTATGTTTTGCCATGTGTCTCATGGCTTTACCTGTGCTCTAATACATCTTGTTCCTTTGGCAGCTGGCTGGCATCTCCCTGACTCTGCCTTTCTCCTCTCTGTATCTCTTGACTCTCCCACCTAGCTGTATCCTGCCTGACTATGGGACAATTCAGCTTTTATTATCAACCAATAGGAGCAACAAACATATATTCCCAGCAAACAGAAGGGTTAATCCACAGCATATATATTAGATAGGGTGATACAGGATGAAAGTAAAACACCAGAATTAACTGTAAAATGGAAGTGAGATCCTTTTACTCTGAGTTAAAAAAATGTTAGAAAAGATGGATGACAGTTAATAGAAATCTAGAGTCAGAATTAAGTAAACTGAGAGCCAAGTGTGGTGGGGCAAACTTACAGCCTCGGCACTCAGGAAGCTGAGGCAAGATGAGCTAGAATTATAGACTCTGTCTTCGAAAATAAAAAAAAATGGTGCTGGAGGAGGAGGAAGAAGAGAAGTGGGTTATAATGTTTCCGTCATTAATTAAGTTTTATTTTGTTGTTCAGTTCAGGTATGAATCCAAATTTTTTTATCTTTAGTCAAAAAATAAAATGCTTCCTTTATGTGCTGGTTTTTAACATCAATTGGGCAACAGGAAATGGATATACAATGTGTTAGGAACCACAGGAATAGAAAGTAATGTGCTTGGTTACCTCTTGAAATTTTCAATGGCTATAGGAAAAGGAACAGCAGAGAACAACCCTCTCCCTGTCTCATAAACACAATAAATAAGGTGAATACACTGGTGTGCGGGCATAGCAAAACAAGAATGGCCCACTCTACTGGAAGGAGTCAGACCGCTCTTCTCAGAGATAACTTTGACTTGATGTTGAGGCCTAAGAAAAAGCATGATAAGCAGAATTTGTTGAAAACAAGAAGAGCCTTTGGAAGGGTAAAGAACTAAATGTATAATGTGTTAAAACCTGGATAAGGAAGCAAAATTAAAGGCTTATGTACTGTGTTGAAAGGCAACTGTTTACTAAGAAAGACAAGAACAGGCTTTGGTGGGCTTTGCCATTTCAATTAGAGCCATGAACATCGAAGAGAGGCGGGAGGGTTCTAACTCAGGCAATCGCACACATTTCTAAGGCTGGGAGTAAGACAAGACATCCCAACATTTTCCCAGCAGTCCGGAGGCAAAGAAAAGCCAAGGGTTACTAGGAAGACTGCATCAGGAGACTGGAACACAAGGAGGAAAGCCTTCTGGAGGAGAGCAGGAGTTTATAAAATCTGTGTGAGTCATGCGTGCTGTGTTTAGGGAATGAAATATTCAGTGGTCAGTTGAATGGATATCTTTAGGCAAAGAAACCTTAATAAATTCAAGATGAATGATGCTTCCAATGCTCTGCTCATCTTCCAGTTGGTAGCCTCCAGAAAGAGGATAAGCTTAGCTTGGTGTGAATCACTTGTAGTGATGTGGATGTCATGGAAATGGACACCGCAGCTGGTGGTGACAATGGATGTCATTGGATGACCAACACTTCATTTTCTCAGTGTTTGTAAGCCATCTGCTTAACAATCTGTTTAATAACAAATGGCTGGCTCAATGGTGTGCAGATCTTATAAAATCTCTTTTGGCCTTTCAGAAAACCGACTCAATGCTGTGCATCTTTAACCATCTTCACCTTGTTGTTTCTTCTTTCTTTCCAAGACGGATCCTGACAGTCTGACTTCCCATTTGCATAGCCTCTCACAGCTCAGAGATACCCATCTGGGGATGAGATTTCACATTTTAAAACAGTTCATAAAAACAAAACAAAACAAAACACCTATCCTCTATCCTGACCTCGTAAGGATCGCAATTCCTTTTTAGTATTGCTAGTTAAGTTTTTCAATTTCAAAATGATTTTTTTGTGTGTGGGCAAAGAGTATGCAAGCAAAACAGGACTGAGAGATGCCCTGCATTCTCTTTATTGTCTGCAGTCAGCACTGTACCATCTGTTTCAAGAGACAGGCTGTGGGGAGGTCAAAAGCAGCCCTTCCGTTTGTGTCTCCATCATATTCAATCAAAACTGAAATGTGCTATCTGACCCTTGGCATCTGGGGGAGTCTCACGGCATTCTTGCTTACTGCTTTGCCAGAACATTACTTACTGATTTATGCCACACATTTCCATTCATTCTGGGCTATGCATCCCTCCCTAGGTGTTTGTGAATACGTTGCCTGTGACCCTTTCCTATGGGTTTCTCTTTACACCCACTCTTGAATTCAGTTGTAAATGCAATGTCAGCATTGTGGTTTGCAGTCCCCTACCTATGTCTCTCCCAGTTAGAGTTCCTGGTACTTACATTCCTATCTATTTTCTCTTCCCAGGTGTCAGTATGATTTCCCCAAGCCTAGTGGATACATCTGAGGACGACGAACATTCTTGACTACCCCCAAACTCTGCAATGACAGGGCTACTTTTCCTTAAACTTCATATCACTGTCAATTTCCCTTTATTGACTCCTCTTTGTCCATCACTATAAACTCTGAAGTTACAGAACACTGGATCTTCAAACTTCCACAAGGAGAAATTACTGGCAAGAAATGAGGCTTTAAGTATATTGTTGGTGTGAAACGTTCAGTGGCTGGACAAATGTTCCTCACACCAAATCAATATGTTATTGCATGCCTACTTTAAAGCTTGCATTATATGCCTCCATGATAAAGGTCTTGGAGAGATCATGGATATAAGGAACATATCTAAATATAATAAAAGTAATATACAACAAGCTGACAGCCAACATCAAATTAAGTGGAGAGAAACTCAAAGCAATTCCACTAAAATCAGGAACAAGACAAGGCCATCCACTCTCTCTGTATCTCTTCAACATAGTTCTTGAAGTTCTAGCTATAGACAACAAAAGGAGATCAAGGGGATTCAAATTGGAAAGGAAGAAGTCAAACTTTCATTATTTACAGATGATATGATAGTATATATAATCGACCCCAAAAGCTCTACCAGAGTGATGGAGGAAGGTCATTGGTTAATTAAATAAAGAAGCTGCTTGCCCTGATAGGTTAAAACATAGGTGGGAGGAGTAAACAGAGCAGAATGCTGGGAGGAAGAGGAAGTGAGGTCAGACTCGACAGCTCTCCTCTCAGGGGCAGACGCCTCAGAGATGCCATCTCCCATCTTCAGGGCGGATGGGAGAGCTCTGCTCTCTGAGACACAAGCGATGAAGACCCAGGATGGACATAGGCTAGAATCTTCCAGGTAAGACCGGTGCTCACAGATTATTAGGGTGATCGGGATATCAGAATTAGCCAGTAAGGGCTAGAGCTAAAGGGCCAAGCAGTGTTTAAATGAATACAATTTGTGTGTTGTTATTTCGGGGCATAAGCTAGCCAGGTGGCTGGGGTGCTGGGGACGCAACCCCACCGCTCATATTACTACACCAGAGAACTCCTACAGCTGATAAATACCTTCAGTGATATGGCAGGATACAAGATCAACTCAAAAGAATCAGTGGCCCTCCTATATACAAATGATAAAGAAGCTGAGAGGAAAATTAGAGAAACATCACCTTTTACAATAGCCACAGATAACATAAAATATCTTGGGGTAACACTAACCAAAGAAGTGAAAGACCTATTCAAAAAGAACTTTAAGTTTCTGAAGAAAGAAATTGAAGATACCAGAAAATGGAAAGATCTCCCATGCTCTTGGATAGGAAGGTTCAACATAGTAAAAATAGCAATCTATAGATTCAATGCGATCCCCATCAAAATCCCAACACAATTCTTCACAGAACTTGAAAGAATAATAAAAGCAACTTCATATGGAAAAACAAAAAAACCCAGGATAGCCAAAACAATCCTGTACAATAAAGGAACTTCTGGAGGGATCACCATCCCTGACATAAAGTTCTATCACAGAGCTTCAGTAATGAAAACAGCTTGGTAATGACATAAAAACAGGGAGGTTGATCAATGGAACTTAATTGAAGACCTAGATATTAATTCATTCACCTATGAACACCAGATTTTTGACAAAGAAGCTAAAATTATACAGTTGAAAAAAGAAAGTATCTTCAACAAATGGTGCTGGCATAACTGGGTGTCAACATGTAGAAGAATGAAAATAGATCAATATCTATCCCCAGGCACAAAATTCAAGTTCAAATGGATTAAAGACCTCAATATAAATCCAACCACACTGAACCTGATAAAAGAGAAAATGGAAAGTAGTCTTCAATGCATGTGCATAGAAGACCACTTCCTAAATATAACCCCAGTAGCACAGACACTGAGAGCAATAATAAATAAATGGGACCTCCTGAAACTAAGAAGCTTCTTTAAAGCAAAGGACACAGTCAACAAGACAAAAAGGCAGCCTACTGAATGGGAAAAGATCTTCACCAACCCCATATCAGACAGAGGACTGATCTTCAAAATATATAAGGAACTCCAGAAATTAGACCTCAAAATTCTAAATAACCCAATTAAAAATGGGGTACAGAGCTAAACAGAGACTTCTCAACAGAAGAATCTCAAATGAACAAAAAACACTTAAGAGACAAGAATTCTAAAGCAAGGAACAGTGGACATTTTGACATCTATAGCTCATCCTTCCAGCACATCATTTAACATTTAGTAAGTTCTAAAGGTACAGAGATAGGTCCACCTAAATAAGTCTTACAGTTGCCATTGCTTCCTGCAACTGTAAATATATTCAGGAAATTCCCCTTAACTAGAAGAAACTACTAGAAGAAACTCAAGGTGTACCAACTGGGAAGTCGTAAGTAGGCTGCTCACTAGAAAGATATCCTAGTAAAACTGACTGATGTATTCACACAAAAGCACAAATCACCAAAAAAAAAAAAGCAAGCAAGCAAGAAAAAAGAGAGAGAGAGAGAGAGAGAGAGAGAGAGAGAGAGAGAGAGAGAGAGAGAGAGACTCATGTTTGATTCCTCTAAAGGATGAGGGGAAACCTCCCTAGCCAATGGACTGTAAAAGCTAGGCAGTCAGCAGATGACTCTGGTATACAGGGAGGAGAAGCTATTCAAGAGAGGCATCTCTGGCAGACATGTGACATTTGACCAGCACAGGCTCAGCACCAGTGTAAGTTATCAGAGTGACAAAGTCAACAAGTTCATATGGTTCTCTGCCCCTCTCCTGTCTACCAAGCAGACTCAAATCTTAGAGGACTTCGAAACCAGCTAGTATAATGATTCACTGTTTCTTCTTTTCTATACATCTTATGTTTTTCTTTTTAATTATTATATTGTCAGTAATATATTGACTTTATGTTGGGGTTTGATACCCCAACATAAACTACTTTTCCCTCTCTGAACCCACATGGAGGCACAGAAATAATTGAGACACGGTTCGAACACACAGCAATATCAGAAGGGAGTCTGAGGCGTCATTCAAATCCTGAAGACCCCCATGTTTATTATCCAAACACCTTTTATCCCCCAAGGTAAACTAAGATGGAAGTTCATTAACATTCTGTTTCAGGGGTAGCAAGACTACAGTCCCATCAGCAGTTTGGTCACTAGATTGGAATCAACACCCCTTCTCAGGCGATCTTCATAATTACAAAAGAAAAGGAGCAACATATCCTGAGCTTTTATTAGGTTAGTGACAGCCTGTCTAAAAGGGTATGTGACTGCTCCAGATACCAACCATGGCCTAAGAGCTTGGCTGTCACACCATGTAGAAATATGGGCTTACAACTTTACCTTATTTTTAAGCTATTGTTATTTATCCCCCCCCCCCACATACACACACACAAGACAGGGTCTCTCTATGTAGCCCTGGCTATCCTGGGACTTTCTCTGACCCAAAAGTAATCACACAGAAACTATATTATTTGCAATACTGTTTGACCAATAGCTTAAGCGTATTTCTAGCAAGCTAAAATTTAATATCCTAAACTAACCCATCTCCATTAATCTGTGCATCATGGACCACAGGCTAAGTTTTGGTGGGCTCTTGCAGAGGCATCTGCCTCCTGTGGGGGAAGGAGGGTTCATGGCTACTCCCAACTCCACCTTCTTTCCTCCTCTATCTGCTTGAAATTTCCGCCTTGTTCTATTCTGCTAAGCCACTGACCAGAACAGATTTATTAACTAACCAATAAAAGCAACATATATACAGAAGGATTTCCCACACCAGAAATATTACACTCATCAGTAAAAGAAAAGGAATGAACTAGTGTGATCACAAGTTTCAAGAACTCTAGGAAATGATCAAAAGACCAAACCTAAGAGTCCATATGACAGAAAGTGGGAGCAGAAATAAGAGCAAAAGCATAGAAAACATACTGAATAAAATCATAGTGGAGAATTTTCCAAATCTAAGGGAAGAAATGATCTTCCAAGCACAGGTGATAGAACCTTAGCCAGACATTGTCAGAGAAACACCTGTCTACAGTGTACCATGGTCAAGGGGCCAGACCTCGGGTAGACATGATCAAAGAAACACCTGTCCACAGTGTACCATGGTCAAGGGGCCAGACCTCAGGCAGACATGATCAAAGAAACACCTGTCCACAGTGTACCATGGTCAAGGGGCCAGACCTCAGTCAGACATGATCAAGGAAACGCCTGTCCACAGTGTACCACGCTCAAGATTCTAAAAGAATAAAACAGAGAACACATAGATTCCACACAAAAGGAAAAGGAGAACTACTTGAGGAGAAGGAGAGAGAACAGAGAGAAAGTAGAAAGAGGGAGGAGTAGCAAAATATAATGATGTTTGTATGAAAATGTCATAATAATATAATAAATAATGGAATAATATAATGGGGTGTTTTGAGATATCAAAATATTTATGTCTTGTTTATTTAAAAGACTGTATATTTGAGCCATGATTTACAAACATATCTGAGAAATAAATATACATCTCTGATAAAATATTGTTTCTGAATTTCTCTGAAAGAAGTTTTAACATTATGAAAATGCTGATCTTTCCCAAAGCCTTGAGCATATGACCTTTGGGGAAAAGATCTCAAACCTAAGTGACAGCGCTGGAGGTTCCATAAGACTGGGAGCCAGGGAGAGGTAAGTGGCTGGTTATCAATCTTCAATGAATCTATCCCTATCCACCTTGATCTTAAAAAAAAATAAGACAGGGCCTAGTGTGTCCCAGGTTAGCCTCAAACTTACTGTTTAGTATCAAAGATGTCCTTGAATTTTGATCCTCCTGCTTCTAAAACATGAAATCACAGGTTTGTGCCATCAAGCCCTTTTCTGCATTCAATCAGGCCAACACTCTACCAACTGACCTACATCCCCAAGCCTACTTTTCTTATTGAAGACTTAAGTACATCTGAGAAACAAGAATTGATTTTCTGTTTGAGAGTTTACTTAGTTATGAAATCCAAATAAGAGAAAGAGGCACCTGGAATAAGACAGGAGGGGCAGGCAAGAAAGAAAATGAACCTGAATTAAAAACACAGAGGAAAAGAAAATAAAGAATTGTTTTAAATCAGCATATGTAAATTGAAGTAATTGTCCTCAAAGAATTATTTTCTATAAGGTAAAATGATATGAACATATTTCAAGTTTTAAATTATTAGCGCCACATTAGGCAGCTAAGAAATTAGTGTCTTGCTCTGACAGGCACCACACATACTAAAAATTGGTACTTAGAACTTAGTAATTAATGTCACAGTTGTAGCACACTTTCTTCTAAATGAATTGTACCATTTCTGCATACGGACTTAATTACACAGCAATCTATGTTACTGTCAGTCTTTATTAATTCATTCTAAATACTTCTAATATGTGTTAAACAATACATTGAGTCTTTGTTAATAAATTGCTAAATAAAGAGCACTAAAAATGCCTTCACATTTTGACTGATTTTTCATTCGTAATCCTTATATGACAGTCGATGTTTTTACAAAATTATCTTTGATACAGTCTATATTATAAAGATAAAATTTTCATTTTTGCCCTTTAGTGCTCAGTTAAAATCTTCAAGTCAAGGCTGGAGAGATGGCTTACTGGTTAAGACCACCTGCTGCATAGTAATGAGGACTTGAGGTTTGGGTCCCAGTATCCACGTAACAAGTCAGAAGAGATCTTGTCCACAGATATAACCCAGTTCTCTGGGGGTCAGAGGCAGAAGGGTGGCTGTGTATTGCTGACTTACAACCTAGCCAAAAAACACAAGATCGAGGTCAAGGGAGAAACATTTCTTCAAAGAAGTAAAAAAGAGAGTGACAGAGGAAGACACCAAAAGCCATCCTCTGCCCTCCATGCACACAGGCAGATGCACTCGCAGACACATGTGTATTATGTATTATATATGTGTGTGTATGTATGTATGGATTATATATGTGTGTGTATGTATATGCTTGTACATTCAACACATACACACACAATCTACAAATGACCCTTTGCAGTACCTGAGAAGAAAGTTAGATTTTATATATATACCATTCTTTACAAATGAATCTGTAAAAGCTGTTACTGTGACTTCCAGTATCCACAGCATACGCCCAGCACAAAGCCATCTACATGAGTGTTTGGTGTTACAGCCTTCTCCTGGGTAGGACTGGAGTTACGTTAGGTTAAAGAGCCAAATAAAAGCTTATCTTTATATCAAATACATATAGACACAAACAAATACATTTCAGATGTCTTGCCAGTGGAATTCAAATCCATTCAATTTGCTGTTTGTAGATATCACGTACATTAAAAAAAAGAATAATTTAAATTGAAAATGAAAACACAATTCACCGTGCAAGATTTCTGAAAATCTATGAAGAACACTTCCTATTTAATCTGGGTTGGTCACTGGCATATAAAATGTTAACTGATGCATTAGGAAAGCTTCAGAATAATACCACCAGGCTTGGCTCTGCTTAATCACTGAGGAATATATATATATATATATATGTATATGTATATGTATATGTATATGTATGTATATATATATACATACATATATATATATATTGACTAAAGAATTAGTAACTAATTATCCATTTCCACATTTTGAGGTAATTGCAAAGTAGAAATACTGAAAATAATTGCTCTATTCATGTCTTGTCAATCACCTAAGTTTGTCAGCTGCAACCACCCCAGTTCCATGTAGAGTCGGGACAGCAGTCAATTTATGCGTGAACACTCACTTATTCCCCTCCCAACGTTATGCTGTGGAAAGCTGAGTGATAGACTCGGTGAACTGAAATAGCTTTGATAAACACTACCAATCTATTTAAACACTACCAAGCCCATTTAAAACTCAATAGGATTCCAACAGGCATTTCTACCAGACATTCAATTGAAAGTTTACATGTAACCCAGGGGTTCTTGTTTTGTGTGCATTTACTGTTTAAAATCTTGTATTGGTAGCTTGATAGACTGTGGTTACTCTAACCTCATTTCTTGCTCTAGAAGTTGTCACTCAGGCAACCTTTAACCAGGTCTCCAAATTTGAACATGCTTTTAATTTACAAGGAACAACTAATGGTCATGTCTCAAAGGATTAGAGGCAGATCTATCATCTTTTCTCCTAGGATAATTGTCCTTTTATACAGGCAGTGTTTGTGTGGTGCTAGGATGGAGGCCAGGGCTCACACAAGACTACACAAGACTGGCCTGATCTTTCCTTCCTTCCTCCCTCTGTCCCTCTTGAGATGGGACTTTCACTACGATTCTGACTGACTTGAAGCTCCAGCCTCAGCAATTCTTCCTCCACAGCCTTTCGAGTAGTGAAACTTCAGATATGTGCCACCACAGCTGGCTAGAAGAGCTGTTTGTCAGCAGTGGTACCAATGCCTGCCTGCACAGCTGATAGACAAGAGGCTAGCAACAGTGCTGAGTGAGTCGCCATGAATGTGATCCTTCCCTGTGAGTTCAGACATCATTCTACATGTTCAAACACTGCATTAGTGGTAGGACAGTGGATGCTTTTATTAGTATAGGAATGGGCTTGTGTGATTATGGGAGCCAAAAGGTCTGCCTATCTTTAGTCTGAGAGCTGGACATGCAAGAAAGGTAGTAAGGTGACTCAGTCCATGTCAAAAGACCTGAGAGCCCATGGAGCTAATGGTATAAGTCCCCAGACTCTGAAGGCCCAAGAAGGAAAACTTTGGAATCTAAGAGCAAGAAAAAAAATGAGTGTTTGACTTTATTCATCTCTGAAAGAGGGATGTAGCTCAGAAAGAGCGTGCACACACGCACACATACTTTTTTGTTCTTTCAGGTTCTCAACAAATTGATTGATGCTCATCCTCAGTGAGAACATGCTCTCTCCCTCTCTCTCTCTCTCTCTCTCTCTCTCTCTCTCTCTCTCTCTCTCTCTCTCACACACACACACACACACACACACACACTCACATTCACACACACATAAATTAGAAGTAATGTTTTTCAGTTTTTTTAATTTAATTGGTGTTTGTTTTGTGTGCATTGGTGTTTTATCTGTATGTATGTCTGTGTGAGGGTGTCAGATCTTGGAGTTACAGACAGTTGTGAGCTACTGTGTGGGTGCTGGGAATTGAACCCAGGTCCTCTGGAGAAGCCTCATGCTCCTGCTCTCATGCTTTTTCTGCCAAGATGAACACACTCAAGCAAAGCCACAAAACCACAACAAACATTTCCTCCCTTTAAGATGAATTTTTCAGGTATTTTGTGAGAACAATGAGAAAAATAAATTCTACAGAAAATGTAATATATGAATAAATACACAAATTGTAACAAAATCGGGGAGAAAATCTTCACCTCTGCTAATGGTCCTCAGTTCTTTAATTTGGTGTGTGGCTGTGACTGGCACTATAGATACTCTATTTTAATGCACATTCTATATTCTCTGTCACAAGGAGCTTGGCTGATAACTCTTTTTTATCCACTATCATAATGCAAACCTTCACTCATGAAAAATCTGAACAATTCTCTGCTGGAACTGGATAGGACTGTTGTATATTTCTGTGGATCTTGGTCACAAAGCAGAGTGATAGTAAGAGATAACGGATGCCCTGCACATCAGATGCCCCATCATTACCTACATGTGGAGCAGAAGTCCAATTTTCCCTTGATAATCGGAAGCAATCACCCTAGCCAAGATGATGACTATTGACTCAAAAGCATCAGGAGTCCAAAGTGTGTGACAGTCTTAACTGCTAGTTAAGTGACATCATTGCAGGGCTTCCTAGCCAAGGGACTATGACTTCAGGGATGGAGTTTTCTGGGCCAGGAAAGCTACAGAAACGAGAAGTATAACATTTTGGTAGGAGGTCAACTGGGATAATGGCTAACTGCACCACTCTCGTTTCCCGCCCTTGGCCCATGAGTACTGGTATTAGAGAAGCAATACTGTATATTTGTAGCTAATTCAGGACATCTATGACTTTCATGAAAAATTCACCCCAGCCTTACAATGTATTCCCACCTAGCTACTGCAGCTGTAACTCTGTCTCTAAAAGACCATTTCATCATTTTGTGATCCCACTTGCTTCAGGATGGTAAGAAGCAGAGGCCAGTGAATTTGTACACAGGCCCATTGCCATACCTCTTCTGCTATGACATAAGAAGTAATACCAGGTAGAATATTATAAAGTTGGTGGCAAAGTCTATAACAATACAAAAATTAGTTTTCCCAGAAAAACTGTGAGCAAGGAAGACAAGTCCTTGTCTACAGTAAGTATCTATTCTAATAAGACCAAAACACTGCCACTTCCACAATAAAAACAATAAATTTCCTGAAAGCTGGTCATTCACCCCTGGGAATGGTGCCATGCCAGAGATTCAGTATTGATCTTTGTTCTTGGAAGGTGGAACTCTCAGTGGGAGTCATAACTTGGTTGGCCTTGGCAAGTGGAAGTCCATGCCATTGAATCCAAGCACAGGTCCCATTCCTGCCATGATAGCATCTTTAGTTTTGAGGTTTAGCTCATCAGACAAAGTCAATGGCAGGAGCAGTGAAGGAATAGGACCGGCTTCTATCTACGGAACAGCTCATCTCACCGACTTGATTATTTCAGTTTGGGCAACCCTTTTGTAAGCATTCACGTGGTATGACAAATATCTACACACCTTTTGCCCAATCATAAGAGTCTTAACCACTCATATGGAGAACATAAATAAATAAATAAATAAATAAATAAATAAATAAATAAATAAATAAATAAATAAACAAACCTTTTTAAGAGCTGATATGGAAATAGAAAACAACCATTAGGAAGCCGTGAGGATGAGAACATGACTCAGAGTTTACGTCAGGCCCTACTACAGAGTTTGAAATGCAGGAGCCAACCCTATTCCATGTCCCAATGCCACCCCACTCCTCCTGTGATTATATGCCAACAGAAATAACACCACTTTTCTGTACATAAAGATTTCAGTTTCCCAAATATCCCCCAAGCCAACACCATTAATACACAATTACTGCACATCCTACTTTAGCCATTAGCACTACCTGGCCAAATTGTACTTCAGCTCTCCACTTGGGCCATCCTCCCACTCCACTACCAAAAAGTGCCAGCCTGCAAGAGAAGTGTGCTCTCTTGTGAAGTGCATCTTTTTTTACCTCCTCTTTCTTTTCTTCTCTAAGAAGGTAGGTCAAGAGAAGATGGTGGATATTAATATAATCAAAGTGCAATATGAGTGCTGGCAAGATGGTTCAGTGTGTAAAAGTGTATTCCCCCAGTCCTCATGACCTGAGTTCAATGCCAAGGAACTACATGCTGAAGGAAAGAACCAACTCCTGGATGTTCATCTCTTACCTTTACATGAGTGACAAAGCATGTAAACACAAACACAGACATGCATATGAAATAAATCAAGTATTCGAATGCAAAATTTAGAATATACATATATATTATTAAACTGTAATGATAAGACTCTTATTTTATACAATTAATACTTGATGCTTTAAAAAAAATCCTTCTTATTTGTGCCATCCACAGATTATCATGTCACAGTTTTTATCCAGTGCCAATAAAACTGAAAATAACTTCTTACATTGAAATAATTACTTTAAATGAAAATTACATTTTAAGAATATTGCTCTAAACCAGAATTAGAATTCTCACTACAGTCTGACTTTTCCTTTCCTGACCAAGATAATGCCAATACTCTGCGTTGGTAGTAGCCATAAACTAACTTTTGTCTTTTGAAAACATTGTGTTGATGGTGTCTGAGTGCATTTAAGATGAGCACTCAAGTATTCAGATCTAATAACACAAAAAAAGTTTTCAGAAGTTTGTCTCTGATGATACTTCGGGTTTTTCTCAAATGTTTATATTTCTCATTTGGCTTGACATCCTCTTGACTATTTTCTAGTGTAAACTTGAATCAAACCTCCTCCATGAAGACTTCTGAGTTGACACCATGATAGCCTGTAGGTGGAGACTGCTCATTCGTTTCCTAACTGCTCAGACCTGAATAATCACACAGAAACTATATTAATTACAACGCTGTTTGGCCAACAGCTTACGTATCTTTCTAGCTAGCTCTTATATCTTCAATTAACCTATTTCTATTAATCTGTATATCATCACTAGGTTGTGACTTACCTGTGCCGGCATGTTACTCCTTTGGCAGCTACATGGTGTCTCCTTGACTCCGCCTACTCTCTCTATATCTCTGTTCAGATTTCCTGCCTGGCTTTACTCTACTAAGCCATTGGCTGAAACAGCTTCTTAAATAACTAGTGGTAATAAAGCATACTTATAGCATACAGAGGGGAATCCCACATCAATACCCTGTCCCATCTGTAATCTCTGGAGGCATTTCAGGCTGAAACCATCAGCAATGATTTACCATTCTCCAGATGTACATACTCTTATGCTTTTCTTAAACCTGGAATCTCCTCCTCTCACTTGCCCTTCAAGGTGACGTTTTAATGTCATGTCTCCTGCTCTTTGAAAATCTGATGAGCATATCCTTCTTCTAGAGTTTTATATTCTTTTCCTCATCCCCTAAAGCATCCTGTACTTTCATCACATCAGAACAATCATCACACTGCCATATGGCTGTCTGTCTTTCCTCCTCCAGAGGGAGTGAGTCCCTTGAGGGCTGAGACGTGGATCCAAAGCACCTACCAGAGTATCAGGTGCAGGGTTAGCATCAAAAGAGGAGGCTAAGTTGAAATAAAATGAATGTTAGTATACTTACTTCAACCTCCAAAGTTAGTCTGGCCTTTACAGAAAAATCCTCAGTTCCACAAAATTGTGTTCTTTCTACTGAACATAATTCATTAATGTGCAATTGTAATTCCACTTAGGTAATCCCATCAAGTTTTTTTTTTAATTTTTGTTTTTGTTTCTTTGTTGTTGGCGGTGGTGGTGATGGGGTTCTTTAATTCTTTGTTTGTTTATTTACCATTAATCCATAGGTTGGTTAAAACAAGGTATTCTCATCAGATTCCCCATTTTTGCATTGGTCCTGAAGGACCCAAACTGTGCCCTTAGCAGATGAGCTATTCTGGAGTAACGGGAACTGCACTGCTCCTCACCATCCAGTCAGCACATCAGCCGCTATTCGATGAAAATGTTGTCAATGGAGAGGAATGGAGAAGGCAAGCAAGTGGGTATAGTTCTGTAGCCCCCTAACTCCAGAAGCTGAGACAGCAGGACCCAAGTCTGAGGCCAGCCCAGGGGAAGAGGAAGTACGGCGACTGTGCAATTCAATAACTAATCAGGAACAATCTCTCCTGTCAGTGCAACAGGGAACAGACAAGCGTGGAAGAACCTGTCACTTCACCTGTGTCAAAATGTAGGATGCCTGAGAGAACATTCGAGAAAAAAAGAGTACAAAGTGATGAACTCTTTGGTAATACATTGCATGGTCTGTCAAGAGTAGAAAAGAGATGAAATCAGGAGTGTTCTTGAGCAATTGGTTTTTGTGCAGTTGGGTGGGTTTTTTTTTTTTTTAAGGAAACCGTACGGAAATTGTTAAAAAGAACTTGAGACACAGAACCTTTCGGCTCCCTGAGGCCTATTTCTCAAAATTTTCAGATTCTGAAATTCAGGGGGAAAAAAGTTAACTGGAATTAAAATCTTTTCAATGTACAGACAGTCCGTGACTTCTCCTTGGCTGTAAAAACTTGGAGATTATGTACAGCCACCCCTGGAATAAGACCCTCATAATGAGAGAGCTCTAAACAATGTCAGCCATCATCTCTCAATCTACTTTCTCCATTACCGCGGCCAAAACAACTGGATCGATGACTTCAAAGGTCAATAGTGTCAAACTGCCTTCTAAATGTTCGTGTTTGTACACAGGGATTAGTGCTGCTCTCAGCCTTTGTCGGACACGCTTCCGCTTGTACTGGGCAGTGTTTAGTGCAGACACTCACAATGGGTCAAAGTGCAAGAATAAGCAAGCTCTCAACCCTGAGTGACAGATCTGTATCGTCCCCTCCAAGATTCAGGGAATGTTGCAGAAACGAGGGCAGAACAGATGCACCAGTCAAAGGACGAGAAGGAGAGCTGTGAGATGACGTCCTCCGGATATGACGTCTTCCGGATATGACATGGCTGTCCCACCCACGAACTCAATAGAAACTGTAACTGTCCAAGGCCTACACACACCCATCAGTGGTCTATTCTGATGAGGCCCCACCCCTTCTCTGAGCAGTGAATGCTGCTGTTGAAGGGGAAGTCAGACTCTTCCGCGGTGTGGCCTCCCACAAGCAACCCTAATTAAAGGTTGTGGGACCCTACAAAAACAAACAAGCATGAGAGTAGGAAGGGAACTCTTTGAGAAGCATAAGGGGTTCAGCATAAGTGGAAGGGGTTAAAAGAAGAGAGTGGGTCTCTGATCAAAGAACAGTGTGTGTGTGTGTGTGTGTAAGAGAGGGGGGAGGGAGAAATTGCGAAAGGATAAACTAACTTCCTGAGTCTGAAAAAGCATGGGATAAAACCGGACTTGCTGAACATAGCGAACAATGAGGACTACAGAGAACTCAAGAACAAGGGCAAGGGGTTTTTGATCCTACTGCA
>NC_022022.1:12959520-12965741 GCF_000317375.1 Microtus ochrogaster
CCGATAATAAATAAATAAATTAAAAAAAATAAAAAAAAATAAAAATAAAAATAAAATAAAATAAAAGACCAATTATGTGTTGTCTTAGAAAATAGAACGGCTTACCCTTCCTTGAATAGAGCTTGCTTATTGCTCATCATTCCAACTGAAAATAGCAATTTGATTAGATTGTAATTTATAGCAGTTTATGGATACAAATATTACTAAAAATTCTAGTAAAAATTGCGCCTATTACAGCAAACTAACGACACTTCACCAATACAAAGAAATGCTCAAGGTGTTGTAAATTTCAAATAACTCAGTTTTCCAAATCTTGTGTACTGTCCCCATATACACAATTGTTTTCAATTAAGTTGTGTGGTTCATTGATTTTGATAGGTATCAGACAAGATTGCATCTTAATCTAAGAACTGTTGTTAATAAATTTAAATATACCTTAATACACACACAATTTTTGAAATTTTAAACACACCTCTCTTCTCTCTGTACTCTCTTTGAAATTGTATAAATGTTATGTTAGGAAGGTTAATTCTGAGGTGCTAAGCAATTTACCTCAGATCCATGCAAAAGGTCATGAGTGAGAATTCAAATAAAGGAACCCGTTAATGAAGCTGTTGGAATTGAAATGAGGGTCACAGAAGATGTGAGGATGTGGCAAGTTTGTAAGTGGACTTCAGCAGAGGGAGGAGTAAAAAGAAAAGCAGAAGAACTGAGAAAAAAATTGTTCCTCCCTAATGCCTAAGACTGGATGAATTACACCAAATTAATAATTATGAAAAATAAATAAGCAGTGAATTCCCACATGAACATACCATATCATATCTCATTCTTCATGGAGAAATAAGCCTCTTCTGAAGCCAACTTGTGTAGCCCTGCTATGGATCTTTCCGTCTCCCACTAAAGCCAGTCTCTCCCTTTCTGCTGGATCTGTCCTCTGACTAGTTATACATGCTGAAGATTATCTCACCTTACAGAACCCTGCCACCTTCCAGCACTCCATTCCTCTACTGCCCTTTACAGTGAGTGACTCTCTCGAAATAACTTCGTAGGCCCACGGTTTCCACTTCTCACCCTCCACTGAGTAAATCACACCTCTGTGGCCTCGGGGACCAATATGTCTTTCGGCATCTGACGAATATGATACTAAATCCAAGGAAGGAATTTTAGAGTTCAGTCTGCCTGACCGCACATGACTTTCCAACCAGCTGGCTCATTCCACCCATGTGGCTATAGCAAAAATACCGTGGACAAGGTGTTGGTGATGTTGGCCTCATTGTTGTCTTGTTTTCGTTCTTATTATTGTCTTTGGCTTTTGGTTTTTTGAGCCAGAATAGCCTGTGGCCAAGGCAGGCCCTAAGAACACTATGTAGATGATGATGACAGTCACTTCCTCTTCTTCTCGCCTCAATATCCAGAGCATTAGAAAAGCATATACCGCCATGTCTGGCAGTGGAGTAGTTTATGAATCAAGATTTCTTTCTCCTCCAACCAAGGCATTAGCAAATCTGGTGATGACTGGTAATGTCTTGCTGTCTGTTGTGTGCTACAGAATGGGTGAATAGTGAGTCCTCCCATGGGGAAGGGATGGAAAAAGCTTGCTAGTTTCCGCAAACCCTTTTATCAAGGCACTGATCACAGCAGTGACTCTGCCTTCACTTCTGGAGAGATCCAACTCTTTACTACCACTGGCTTAGGAATGAGGAACCAGTAATAAATTTTAGGAGATCCCTATATTGAAACTACAGAAGATTCACTGACATCTCGCTACCCTGATTTTCCCTGGTTTCTCTAATTAATTTTTAGTCTGGGTCTTATTTATGTAATGGAGACAAGCCTGAGACTCACTAAGTATCCAATAGATATGATGATGCTGAAAGTTAAGGACTGGTGTAGGTGATACAAGAAACACAAAAATAACTCAGACATTCCCTTGGGTCTATTTCTGCAGTTACTCTCTCTGACTCAAAACTATCACCTGCCATATTTTAAGAGTCTCCTATGTAGTCTCTATCTCCAGTTGCTTCAGTCTTCCATAATTTATACAATATTTTTAAGTATCTTCACTGGAAACTATGATGGCATCCAAACGCCCTGGCAGAGATTTAAAATCCTTATTCAAACAGAATTTCCTAGGCATTCAGTGGGCAAATTTTATCCCATATAATCTTGACACTGATCACTTTTGATGGAGCCATCATTTTTTCCCAATTTCTGGGTGATGTTGGTGTACAACCAAAGTTGAGAAACCTCTTGTCTGCCAAATAAAAGTAAACATCAGAGGACTGTATTTGAACCCCTTGACAACTAGGCAACACTCTGTAAAGGAGCCATTGCCTCCTGTCTCGTAGCCTCCTATTTTTACTTTACCAATACAATACTAGTTACTACTACCATGTCTGGTGGTATTTCTCATCCTTGTTAGACCTTAAAGCCTGAGAATGGCAAAACTCTGCTGTTCTTATCTGTGCCCATAAGTGTCAAGTACCGTGTTGAAGGAATAGCAAAAGCTGCTGGTGGCTGAAAAGGAGTGTAGATAAATGCTTGGAGAAGGAAACGAGTGAATGGCCTGGGGAATGAGCTCAGGGGTAAATTCTGAATCAGTCTATCTCAAGATTAAGTCATCAAAACTAAAAAACAAAAGCTCTTATATTAATATGTTCCAAAAAGTTCCTTGTGTGAGGGTACTTGTTTGTTCCCGGCTGCCCAGAACACGAAATAATCACATAGAAACAATATTATTCGCAATACTGTTTGGCCAATAGCATGAGTGTACTGCTAGCTAGCTCTTATATCCTAAACTAACCCATCTCCATTAGTCTGTGCACCACCACAAGGTCATGGCCTACAGGAAAATTTCAGTGGGATCCAGCGGAGGCGTCTGTCCCTAGCAGCAGCTACATGGCTTCTCTTTGACTCTGCCTTCTCTCTCTCTCTCTCTCTCTCTCTATATATATATATATATATATATATATATATATATATCAGCCTGGCTTTATTCTGTTAAGCCACTGGCCAGAAGCAGCTTCTTTATTAACCAATAAAAGCAACACATATACAGAGAACCTGAGCAGCCTTTCATCCACAGTTCTTGCCTGAGAATATAAGATATAACCTCTTGGAGCACATAGCCTAATAAACTAAATAAAATAATTTTCCTGATCAAAGTTAGGAACCCCCTTACTTCATCACACATGGAAACTGCACTTCCAATTAGAGATCCAACAATCATGATGTCTGCCCCTACTCTAGCTCTGTGAAGATAATTTGTCATGATTAAAGGAATATGCTCCCTAGTACAACAATAATCTCAGCTTTGCTTCATCGACAGGTAAGTGAATGGTCTTTAGGGAGAATTAAGAATCAACACCTGTGAGCCTTTCTCACGTTATTGTGTGGCGTTGACATTAGCTGTGTTGTCAGGGGTCACTCAACATAAACCAAGTGAAGGGATGCTTGGGTCCCAAGTTTTCCTCACCGCCTCTACAGCTCATTCTGTCTAAGGATCCCAGCACATTTTGTTTCTGCCAAGAACATGTACATTATGTGATTAACAGCACCACTTCTGGAACTGGCAGAGGAAGGGATTTCATCGCTCCAAGAACTGCTGTCAAACTGAGCTCCGCGTACTCGGAGTTTATCATAGCGTTACACAAGAGCAGCGTTCTGGGAAGGCTCCGATGACAATTACGGCCATTAAATGTGCTGCTAGCTTCCTAATTAAGAGCTGAAAAATGTCTCCCAACTGCTGATTTCTCTATTTGACTTCATTAGAAAAATCACACATGGATGGATTCATAATTACTCTTAAATTAAAAGCACTTGTTTATTAATGTTACCAAACTGGGGAGTGATCCACCCTCTATGGTATGTCACTCTGGGAGACTGTGAGGCAGTTCATCTCTATTAATTACATAGAACTTTCACATTTTGGATTCTAAATGATACTAATACTTTTATGAGTGTGTAGTGTTCTATTTTGTGCTTTACAGGGAGAGAAAATGTTGTCTATTGCTCCTTACTTGACACATGGGGAGATCAAAAACACAGTACTCAGCTGAAAGAGAGCATTGCTGAGAATCAAGTTCAGCCTTAGCTAACCTGTCTCAAAAATAAAAAAAAAAAATCCAGAAAATGTTAATACTGTGTTGAAGGAGTATAAAGAAGGCAGCGAGCCTTTAATAAAATCTGATTACAAAGCAGATCCACATTTAAATTTCAGTCCCAGAAAATAAATGTGATGTTGGTTTTAGATGTGTTGTTTTGCCAGTTAGTGCTGCCTGGGGGCTCAAGATGAGAAGGAAAAGTTCGGAGTTGCACAGCTTTCTTTAGAGGTTACCATGCTTCTGAGGCTACCCCAAGCATAATTGGCATGTGCAGTTCCTCGGGCAATTTTTGGTTGTCATTTTAAAAGTTGAAGATCAAGTTTTGAACTTTTTATGGAACCCAGGCTGGACTTGTACTCCTTACTATCCTGCTTCCACCCTTCAAGTGCTGGGATAATGGGCATTTGCCTTAGTGCTGCTTATACCAGCTGATACTTTTTAAATGAGCAATATACGGACAACGAGATGGCTCAGGGTAAAAGCATTTGCCACCCAGCCTGACAATTCATCAGTTCAATCTCACACTGCAGCAAGTTATACTCTGATGTCCACATGAGTGTCCTAGCACATGCAAATAAATAAATGGAAACAGGTGAGGAAACTGGGAAGTTTTCTATGATCTTTTAGTAACTGCTTTATTATAGTTAAGATTTCCTAAAACTGAAGCCAGGCCTGGTAGTCCATGTGTATCATCCCAATAATGAGGAGGCAGAAAGAGGAGGATCAGGAGTTCAGGACCAGGCTAGGCTACAAAGCAAGACCTTGTCTAAAACCAACACAAAACAAAAGGGAACAAACAAACAAACAAAAAGGATTTCCTGAAAATAGATTTGTAATTCCTGAAGCAGACTCTATAAGAAACAATCCTGTCATCTACTAGAAGCTCCTAGTTTGTGCCTAACACACCCAGAATAATTTATAAAATTTTGTGAATTGGAGAATACAATTACATGATTATTAAGACCAGGAGGCTGCAAATCAAGGCAAGTGTACTCATTGTACAGAGAACAATGCCCCTCAGCAGTGACCACAGGTATCCTAGCAACACAACAGTGCTTCACCAGTGACAAAGAGCACATGGCAGTTAAAGAAAATAACTGTTCTCCCCTTTCTGTATTCCATTCTTGTCTCCGCTACTAATTTATAGTCCCGCTAAATCACAGTACACCTTCCTGACTCCAGTTCTCTTTTCGTAGCATTAAAGGAAATGGAAGGTGTTAGCAAGAAGACCAAAGGGTCAGACTAGGTTGAGAACTAGGAAATAAACCCAAACCTCAGAAGAAAGGCCACTGTCAAAAAACTCAGACTGCCCTGAGTGACCAACACAGCCTTTCTTGGAGCACTACTTGTCTTCGGGCAATGTTCAGGGAGCAGCTTCTACCTTCTTTGTATAGAGTATTGTTTTCAGATGGTGGCTCAGGCTCATGTCTTAACACTGAGGAGGTAGAGGAAGGGGGACCAGGAGTCAGGGTTATCGCAACCTAAAAAGTGAATGGAAGGAAGAAAGGAGGGAAGACAGGAAAGAAGGAATGGAGGGCCAGAGGCACAAGGGATGGAAGAAGGAAGAGAGGGTTGAAGGAAGGAAAGTGATCAAAGGCTAGCCTCACAAAGCAATAGTATACCTTTCTCCTCAGCTCATTAGCCCTGTTTTCTTTATTTTCTTACTTTCTTTTGCACTAATAGTGAGATAATTTTAGACAAAAATAAGGAGCAAGAAAGAGGACTCTATGCCATGTCTACTAACCCTTCAAGTCCTTGTTCCTAAATATCTACCCTGCTCTTTGTACTCCTCGGCCCTAGAAGCGGTGTCTCCTAGAAGGCTGGCACCGCTCACGCTTCCTGCACCCCAAACCCACCTACTGCAGAAAGCAGAGCAGCTCATAACATTTGGAGTCTGTTCCTGGAAACTCTGTCTGGAACACAGCTCATGATGACTGTCGTCAACAAGCAGAGACAAAAATTGAACCTTCACACTGCACTTTAAAGAGAGCCAGTGTTGTAAGAAAGCAGCAGACTGACATTAAAAGGAGACGAGAGAGAGAGAGAGAGAGAGAGAGAGAGAGAGAGAGAGAGAGAGAGACAGAGAGAGACAGAGAGAGACAGAGAGACAGAGAGACA
>NC_022022.1:12965841-13002311 GCF_000317375.1 Microtus ochrogaster
CAGCAGACTGACATTAAAAGGAGACGAGAGAGAGAGAGAGAGAGAGAGAGAGAGAGAGAGAGAGAGAGAGAGAGAGAGAGAGACAGAGAGAGACAGAGAGAGACAGAGAGACAGAGAGACAGAGAAAAAACTGACTGACTGGCAAGATTGCTCAGTGGGTAAGCACTTGTCATGCAAGCACAAGACCTGAGTTCAATCCCTGGAACTCCTGTAAAGATGGAAGGGAAGAACAAATTCCATAAAATGGTCCTCTGACCTCCACAGGCATGTGCATACATATGTACACAAACACACCCGCGCGCACACACACGCACACACACACACACACACACACACACACACACACACAAAGATTGATTTAATTGAGACAAGGTCTCACTATGTAGCCTTGGCTGGCCTATAACTCACTATGTAGACAGACTAGCCTTAAACTCACAGAAATCTACCTGGATCTGCATCCTGAGTACTGAGATCAAAGGCACATGCTACCACACCTGAGATAAATTAGTTTTCAAAAAAAGTATACTGTCTTCCATCCCGTCTCTGACCAGCAGGCTCTAGGGGAGAGAGAAGAGACAAAGATGGTCAGTCATTCCAGAGCTCAGCCTTGTCCCTCTGGTCAGGAGGCAATCCAGACTTGTGTTGTCTGTATGTCTCTCATTGCCATCTCTAGCACTCTACCCTCTGTCTCTGAATGTCTGAGCTCAGGGGCTTCTTGAAATGCTATGTCTAGTGAGTGTCTGCCACTATCAGCCTTGCACTCTGCCAGTGGCATCTGGGATGAGGGTGAGGTTAACTTGGTATGAACACACTAATCTAGTAACAATGTGTATGTATAGATTCCTTTCTACAACATGGAGTGCTAGTGGACCATTATAATAGGAGGCATTAAAACACCCCTATTCCTCTCTCCTGGCCCCTTTACGAAAAGAGGGGAGTAGATCTGGAGAAGAGTTGAGGTTGAGGGGAGCTGCAGGGAGTTGAGGGAGGGAAAACTGTGGTCAGGATGTACTACATGAGAGAAGAGTCTATTTTCAATTAAAACTTTAAAATTTTTAGATTAAATTAAAATGCATTGAAAAAAACTTTCAGATAGCATTCCAGCAAACATTTCAACTCATAAAGAACTATTACTATTTAAAAAACCAAAAACAAAATCCCTCTGTTCACATTCTTAGATATTTAGTTTTCCACTGCTGTTGAAGAATCCAAGCCCAGGGCTCAATAGTTAAGCCCTTGCCTCCTATTGACAATGTCTTGAATTCGATCCTCAGCACTAGAGGGGGAAAATCCAGCTTCAAACATGGTGATGGCCCCTGAGAACTCAGGTGTCATGAGCTCCACTCACATCTCATGCAGTGTCTCAACAGCGGCCATCCGTGCCAGTCCTTTCAGCAAATGAAAACCTGTCCCGGAGAGAAGCAAAACATCCATTTACAAATTAGTCCCCTTGCAGTTAATACATTGCTGCTGGAATTTAATGCTCTCATTATCCTTCATTATTTACGGCCTATGTATTAATATCCCATGAAATGTTTCTTCCAAAATGATTTTAATCTTATTTAGCTTGCTCTAAACTCAACCACTTTGCAGTAATGAACCTGCTCCCCATAATTAACTGTCGTGGGGAGCCCTGCAAGGAACTTATAACTAATATAAAGTATTCAATGGTCCCAGTCGGGGGGCCAGGATGCCAGCAGGCATCGTGGTCTCTACCTCATCAGTACCTTCATAAGAGTAGGCTTGCATGCAGAGTAGTAATCCCTCCTAATGAGTACTTTAAAACCTGTCAATCAAATGTTTATATGTTGCAAACAAGTCCCCTTCACTCCCTGGCTAGTACTACAAGAGTCAGCTCTAGAATTATGTTTATTAAATCAAACAAACAGCTCTGATTGATAGGCCTCCAAAGAAGACATCCGTCACTGAGAAGGCCTGTGGAGATTAAAGGGTGCGTAAGACACGGTCGCCAGTTTCCAAATCCCACAGGCAAGCAGCAGAAACTCCACAGGAAAGTGATTTCGAACAAAAGATATCATTAAAAGTTCTATGCCCACACACACACACAAAAAAAATTCATAAGCTACTACAAGATTAATTGCCACATGAGTAGATTAGACAGTTCAGAACAGTAAGAGATCACTTTCGGCTAGAGTGAGCCGAGCGGGCTTCACAATTTTAAAGATACTTAAGCAAAATCTTGATGAAACAGAGGAGATTAAGCAGTTACTGATGGAAGAGGGTGTTCTCAATAATTACAAACCACAGGAATACTGAGCAGCAATTATGGGAATACCAATCAATCCAGCCTGTTAGATACGCTGCCTGGTTTAACGCCTAGGCTTCAGCAGGTGGATTTTATACCTTCATCCTCCCCAGGGTGGGGGGGGGGGAGTATAGGTTTAGAGACAGAAGCCACGCAGCTGTTTGGTGACAGAGCCATAATTTGGTCTTATTCTAGCTCCAAAATCAATCGCCATTCTGCTTTTAATATGACCAGTTGAGTGCTAGATGGAGGGGGCTGAGTAAGAAAACTGCAGACTACACACTTGAAGAAGCTCAGTTTGGGGCCAGAGAGATGGTTGAGAGGTTCAGAGCACTGGCTGCTCTTCCAGAGGTCCTGAGTTCATTTCCCAGCAGCCACCTGGTTGACTCAGAACCATCTGTAATGAGATCTAGCGCCCTCTTTCGGCTTGCAGTCATAAACGAAAACAGAACACTGCATAATAAATAAATAAATCTTTTTTTAAAAAAAAAACTGTCTTGATGGGTCTTCCACTTAAAAGCTTTAAAAGCAGAAGGAAGAGGAGGAGGAAGAGGAAGAACAACAAGAAGAAGAAGAAGTAGAAAAAGAAGAAAAAGAAAAAGAAGAGGAAGAAGAAGCTCAGTTTGACTATAGAAAAGGCCTGAGAAATTAAACCAAGAGCTATGTGGATCCATGGATACTTTAGTTCCAGTCAAAGGAGACTAAAATAAAACAAAATCCAGAAACCACTTCCAGATAAGAGCCAAAACCTCCCACACCTCGTCTGTGGTGACCCTGCAGTCTATGATGTATTAGAGGCTAGGGAAGTTCTGGTCCATTCTCCCCAAAGCAAAGATGCCCACTGTCCAGAAGGAATAATGGCTTGGAAACTCCAGTAACTGAGAAATGCACCACTAACAGGAGCTATTAGCCTTGCTCTCGTTTATTTTTACATCAATTAGTATTATCTTAACTAACACAGCCACGGGTCAGAGATAGAGCCGAGATGATACAAGAAGAGTCATTCTCACAATTTGTACTTCAGTGCTGGGAAGATTCGTTGCTAATAAGAGCTGGTAGCAGAGGAGGTGAGCAGCAGGAGCATTAATTAACTGACAATTTTCCCTTTAAACCTGTCAAAAAAAAAAAAGGCAAAAGAGGAGACCCTGAGCTGAAATGTTTGCTGCATGGCTCATACTGTGGGAAACAGGGAAAAATAGGCACAAATATTTGAGAGTTGTCACAAGAAAGTAAAACAAAAAGCCAGTTGTTAATGTCATAGGAAAGGATGTGCATTTCATCACAGCAATAGTAAGCCTAACTAAGACAACTACATTCCCCACACCCCCAAGGGACAGGGTCTCACTATGTAGAGCAGGCTGGCCTGGAATTTACAAATTCCCCTCCCTCTGCCTCCCGCATTATGGGATTAATGGTATGCACCATACCCAGTCAGCTTAAACTACAATATTTATTGATTTTTTTCTTCAAATGAAAACTTTGTATTAAGATTATATTCTTCATTATATTCATAATATTTGACCTAAAACTCTTTCTAGTTCAGCTACTGAATTGCTAACCTTAAATTTACCTTATATTTCTTCATAACTAATACGACACTTTGTGCTTTCCTTTAGTGGGTAAATGTTTGTAATGAGAACTATATAACCACTAGTCCCAACTGAAATTGAGTTGCTTTATTATCAGTGTTCATATATAATTATTCCCAAGTCTGTGAATGCAATAATAACATACTAGCTTTTTAAATGAGGTCCCTTTTTATTTATTTGATTTTTCTCTGATCTGTATTACACCTTCATATCAACACTTTCATATGTATCCCTTTTTCTTTTGGCACACAGTCTCACTCATGTATTCCAGGTTGCTTTTCAACTGGTAAAGTAAGCAAGGATGACTTTGAACTTCTGATGCTTTTGATTTTTTTTTCCTGAGTGCTGCGATTATTGGTGGTGCCACCTTGCCCCTTTTACTCAGTGCTGAGAATGAAACTCAGGGCCCTGTGCATGCTAGCAGGCATCCTATTAACTGAGCTACACATTCAGTTTCTTATGTCCCTCCTCCTGTTCTACATATATAGAAACCCAGTTCTGTCTGTTGGTACTTACAGAGACTTTTAGGGATCTCACTTTCCCACTGCAGAGAGGTCTGTTTATTCTTGTCTTCTTTTCCTTTTTCCCTGAGTCAGCGACCCAGGTAGCTCAGGTGTCCTCAAACTTGATGTATTGCCAAGGTTGTCCTTGAACTTCGATCTTTCTTCTGTCTTTCAAGTGCTCAGATTACAGGCATGCACCACCACATCTAGCTTGCATGTTACCTTTTAAAATGACATCTAGCTGTAAGAAACAACTTTATTTTGTAGTTCACTTTCTGGGAAATCTCTGGTGACAAAAAAAGCAACTTCTGCTGTTTTATAGTGGAAAATTTCCATCACATGTTCTAAAAGATAAAATAGAACAAAGAGAAACTTAAAAGCTTTACTTCCAGAGTGAAGCAGTATAGCCCCATTATTTTAAACCACCAAGTGAACAAATACCACAATGTCCTTCAAATGTGTGGGTCCACAATCTTGTCCAGGGGCATTTTGTCATCCATTTACTTAGGAACATAGGTTCCATGTTTATTTTCACTGTGTTACACTTTTTCCTCTCCTCCATTTTCAACTTTAAGGTAGCTCCTAGGTTGGAGCTGGGTCTTAATTTGTTTCCACTCACTTAAATTCATCTGTTTCTGATGCACAACAGTGCTTAGGTGTGGTTACTCCAGAATCAAGTATTCTTCCATCCTGCATGACATTCAGTCTTTGTTAAAAGAAAAGTCTTTCTGGTCATGTGGGCTCATATTTCAAATCCCAGCTACTTGGGAAGCTGAGGCAGGAGGATGCCAAGTTTGAGAGCAGGCTGGTTGGTTTAGTATGACCGTGTCTCATAATTGGGCTGGGGTTTCTCAAGAGAGAGTTGGGCTACCATTCTCAGGGCTCTGATTTCAAATTCCTGTATGTGTGCTATGTTAGGTTCTGCTCAGCTGGCCCTTGAGAAGCTGCACTGTGTTGCCTCCCTCTCCTTGTCTGCATCCACTTTCTTCTCTCTCGTTGCCCAATTTTTTTTACACCTTTGCCAAAAGCAACTTGAGAGGGAAAGGGTTTATTTGATCTACACTTGCACATCACAGTTCATCATCATATGAAGTCATAACAGGAACCCAAACAGGAGAGGAACCTGGAGGCAGGAACTCATGCAAAAGCTAAGAAAGTATTGCTTGATCCCTATGGCTTGCTTAGCCTGCTTTCTTTCAGCACTCAGGACAACCAGGCCAGAGATGTCCCTAAACACAATGGACTGGGCCCTCCCCCATCAATAGCTCATACAGAAAGTGCCCTACAGGCTGGACTGCAGCCTAGTCTCATGGAGGCATTTTCTCAATTGAGGTTCCCTCCTCACAAATGACTGTAGCTTATGTCAAGTTGACATAAAGCCAGCCATCACAGTCATTTATTTTCTTAACAATCTTATTTTCTATATATTTTAGAACAAATTCTTTCTACAAACCTATGACTATGGTTTAAACCTATGACTATGGTTTAAATACTGTCACTTAGTTGGCTAAATGCTTCTCAGTGTCAGGATGCCACTCCCCACCCACCAGCATCCTAAAGAGGAGCCTCTGTCTGCAGGAGCCCTTTGCAGGCATATATACAAAAGCGAGTTGGATGATTTATGTTCAGCTCTGAGCATCTTGACCCTATACTCTGCAGAGTCTACTTCATGTTCTTGGAACTTAGGTTTGTCTCATGTCCCAAGCCCTCAAACAAAACTTGATACGGTTATGAATACAAAGGAGGAAAAGGTGGCTCCCGAGCAGATTCTGACACATCGTTATGAATGAAACCTCTGGTCAGCTCTCAAGCCATAAATTCTCTAGGCAGGTACAAAGGCACTTTAGCCTGGAAAAGTTTACCATTGCTTCTGCTGCAACAAAGGGGAAAAAAAAAGGTATCATTTCCTCCATCACCCAAGGTCGGAGGTCATAACAAATGATAGATAACACAAGGAACATGTATCAGATTTTTATGTAATTAAAAATTCATGTGACATAGACACCTTCAGAAATGAAGGCTTCATAAATAAGAAAACTGCAATGTGTATAGGCAGTGAGCCGCAGTGTGATTAGAGGCAAAGGGTGTAATCTAATGGTGATGATGGGCTGGGGTCCCAGCAGGCTCTGCTTGTCAGTTCTAATAAACCCTGTGTGTAAGGTTAGGAACCAGACAGAAAAGGAGGCCTACCACCTCCTTTCAGAGAAGGCAAGGCAGGAAATCTTTCCAAAGCCAGGCCAAGAGAGAGAGGTCAGATCGACTTCCTGCCTTCTCAGCTTTCTTAGTTCCTTCTGCTTGAAACAGAAAAGATTAACTGCAAGCCAGCACTCACTGCCCAGTGCAAAGCTTGAAACATCAAGCGCATCTTTGGATGATCCTCCGAAGTCAGGACTGTCAACATCTGGGCTCTCTGTGCTTCACAGCATCTTTTACATCACCCAGCAAGCGGAAGAGGCAAGGTGCAAATGCAAGAATGGTCACCACAAGCCCTCTTTGTCCCTTGTGACCTTGAACCCAGAACGCATCCTTGATGCTCCGAATTCTCTCTGGGTAGATGATCTCTAAAAATAGCTACCAGCCAGCTCATGCAGTCTCTACCATCCCTTCCGTGCTGTTAGTTCGGTCCTCAAAATGCTCCCAGAACTTCTCTGCTTAATGGGGAAAAGCGTACAGAGGAGTTTGCAGAGCATTTGCCCCAAAGAACCCTCAGCTAAAAACACTGAAGGCCATGTGTGGGGACCCCCACCTAGAATCTCAGCAGCCAGGAGGCTGAGACAGAACTGAGAGATCCAGACCAGGCCAGGCTGTCTCCAAAGCATAATAAGCAAAGTCATAGCAGGTGCTTGATTTCTGGCTTTCACACAGTCACATGCATACATACACATGCATGCATGCATGCACACACACCTAAATTATTGGCATCTTTGAGGCATATTTTTCAGCCAACAAATATTAAGCAAGCACCTGCTTCAATTTGTGAAAGAGGGGTCTCTCACTGAACCAGCAGCTCAGTGTGTGTTTCAGCTAGACCAATCCTGCAGCTCATTGTTTCGGCTAGACCAACCCTGCAGCTCAGTGTTTTAGACCAACCCTGCAGCTCAGTGTTTGTTTTGGCTAGACCAATCCTACAGCTCATTGTTTTAGACCGAACCTAGAGCTCAGTGTATCAGCTAGACTGGTCAGCCACTGAGCCTCTGCAACCTGCCTGTCTCCACTCCCCACCCAGCACTGTGATTACAGATGTGCACATCTGTATTTTTACATGGGTGCTGGGGATGCGAACTCAAGTCCTAGTGCTCGTACAGCACATTGCTCTCAGAGAGAAATCTCCTTGGGGCCAAATACAGCTGCTTTTGATGGCACAGTTTCACCTCACTCTCTGAACCAGCATCTTTACACAGATGAAAATGGAAATTCTAAGGGTGTGGAGTCATCTCTGTTCATAGAGGCTGTGAATAGATTTAGGATGCCCTGCCTCGATATTAAGGTACTTCCAAAGATATTCAGTCCTCAGACCAGGAATCATTGGCCAGAAAGGTATTTAATTAACTGAGTAATTATTAGTCTCAGAAAGTTAATTTGTCCTATAGTTTTCTCAGTTAATGAAAGGGGATATTAAACATCTCGTTTGCTACGGAAACCACCCAATCTGACTCATTTGCCATGGGTGCTGTAGATTGCAGCTCAGACATCCTTAAAAATGCACCTTCATTGTACAACTGTGTTCTGATGAAGAATTTAGAAAAGCAATTGCTTAAAGAGCAGAACTCGTGTTTTCTGTTTGCCGGTTTTCCTTTTTGAAAGGCCTCATTAGGCACAAGAAGCTGAATAGCAGTTGAGAAAGTAAGGGGAGGGGGCAAACGCTGCCTTCCCCAATCCCCGAGTTCAAATGAGATTGCACACAAATGGCCGAGGTCTCTCGGCTCTCAGGCTAGCAGCAATACGGCTCTCAGCCTAAAAGCTATTATTCCAGCGTCTGTGTGACTTGCATGGCAAATAAAGGAACAGAACACAGAGACGAAGAGCCATAGCTATGAAGACAATAAAATCGCTGTGTTGGTTTGCTTAGGCAATCTAGTAAGCTAGCCACCACTTCATGCATTTCGTCCATGCTGTGCTGTCCATCACACAGGCAGCTTTTAAGAAATAAAAAGCAAAAAAAAAAAGGAAGACAGAAAAGAAAAAGAAGAAAGAGAAAGAAAAAAGCCATCAGTTGTTATAGCAATTTGTGCCATCTTTGTGTGAGTAGATAGGAGAGAGGTGCAGCCACTGTTAGGCCTTTGTCCAAGGACCCAGAGTGAGAAATGCCAGCTTAAAAGGGCGCCCCAAGTTTTGGTCATGCATGCAAATCTGTACCCTTCAAATGTGATGTCAAATACTTGGGTGGAATTGAAGGCTAATTAAAATCCAGTCCCAGATGAGGAACCGCTTTGAGAAAGACAGGTTACCCAACCCGAGATTCCCCTCTCTGAGATCTAATGAGGCCTCCGTAACCTTTGCAGATGAGGGTCATCCCATGGGGAGCAACAAGGTACAGGAGGCTAAGCCCTTGGCCTGATGGGATCTGATCTCATCAGAGGAAGCCATAATCAACTGTAAGAAACGACAATTAAGCTGGTGATTAAGGTTAACACTGGGAAATGAACATATCCCAAGGGGGAGATGGAGCTGCTAGGAACCATGCTGATGGAGTATAAGGCCAGGTGGCTCAGCCTTTTCCTCAACTGATGGCCTCTTTAAGACTACTTTAAAATGGTTTCCCTTGCAAACCAGTAACTGCCACAGGTCAGCAGTAGGTTTTCAGAGCCTAGCATTCCCTGGTGGATCACCTAGAGCAGAAATTATCTGCCTGAAAGTTACGGCACAGACACCTCAAATCTAGTAAACCAAGATCCCGTGGCTTCCATAAAGTTTCCCTTAACTGACTCTCCAGGATTCCCACCTTCCTCAGTACAGTTTCTTCTCCTGGGCACTTGTTGACAGAGGTTTCTGTCCTATCTGGTTCCACAACTATTCATTCCCAAAGCAACACACAGAGGTCTGTTGGGAGCTGTGAACCCCCCAGATCCTGAATTTAACAACTTATAATGCTTGCAGCTGCTCTGAGGAGTTCCTGATGGCAAGGGAGTGGTTTCTGGTGCATTTGGCTGGGGCGTGGCTATCAGTTAAGAATCTCTATATAAGCGATTCTGGTACACAATAAAGGGGCATTCTTGGGGCATTCTAGTTTCAAGGATGACCTGTCTCTCTGTCTGTGAGTCTTTGTGTGTTTCAATCTCCAGCCCCTTGCCTGGTTCACAAACTGTATGGTAGCACATAGAGTACAGATGGGCATGATGCATCACAGAGGTCTATATTAATTATAAACTGGTTGGCCCATTAGCTCAGGCTTCTTATTAACTAATTCTTTTTTTTTATCACTATCAACCTTTAATATTTTCTTTTTTTTTTTAGTTAATTTGTTTTTTTTTAAATTTTATTTATTTATTAAGGATTTCTGCCCCCTCCCCGCTACCGCCTCCCACCTCCCTCCCCCTCCCCCGATCAAGTCCCTCTCCCTCATCAGCTTGAAGAGCTTAAATTAGCCCTTACTTTTGTCTGTGTTAGCTATGTGGCTTGGTCCTTTTATCAGTGAGGCATTCTCATCTTGCTTCCTCTCTGTCTGGGTGATGACTGTAGACTGAGCCTTTCCTCTTCCCAGAACACTCCTGTTTTGGTCGCCCCCACCTACACTTCCTGCCTGGCTACTAGCCAATCGGCATTTTATTAAACCAATATAAATGACAAATCTTTACAGGGTAAAGATTTACCATTGTCTTACAGCACTTAAAAAATGGAGGTAGGGGAGGGAGTGCTGTCAATGGGGAAACCTCTGTCAACAGGCACTGAGAATGAGAGTATCTGTCTCCAGAGGTTATAGACACAGATGAGCAAACTGGGATGAGAGACTTAAGCTTTAAAGTAAAGTCACAGATGGTACAAGTTGGTAATTGGGTGTGATGCTATTGAAATTTATCAAACCCAAATGAAGGGCAAAAGAAACTAAAGAGTCTAGGAACAGGGTTAGGATTCATAGAGGAGAACAAGGAAGAGGAGAAGAAGGGAGATGGGTACACAGAGGCTAGGACAAGGTTTCTTTAGACTTGGAGTCTAGAGAGCCTAGAACAAGCAGGGCCTTGATCTGATGCTGGGTTCTGAGACCTGGTCTAAATTCATCCAGAAGCACCCTTTGTGTTTCTGCAAGGACAAGAACAAATGGTCCACTAAGTCAGCTGGACTCAGTTGAAATGCATGAAGCAGTAAATTGAAAAGGAACCCTGGCAAAGGCTGGGAAGGGTTTACTTTATGACCTAAGTCCTTCTTCTTTTTATTCTCTTCTAGCTGGAGGGCCTTGTCCTCGTGGCCAATTATGGCTGTGGTAGCTGTAGCTATCACAACACACTCCAAGAAATCGAGAAATAATGGTGCATTCCTCCATTTCTATGAAGATTAGCCCCAAGTAACAACCAAGACATGCATAGGAAACTCATTTAATAGAATCTACTGGTAAATGCAAGGCGTGCATAACATGCAGTCTTTGGGTTGGCTTCTTTGTTACTCTGTATAAACTGCTGCTAATAACTAAAAGAGTAAGAAAGGGATAGCTAGAAATTTCTTCGATCAATTTTTCCAACAATTGATCTCTTCAACCCGACTTTTTTTCAGATTTCTTCTGAGACCATGTCAATCACAGTCACACATTTAGCTGCAAAACCAAAAGCATTTAGTAGGATGGTGAGATGGCTTTATGGGCAAAGGCACTTGCGGCCAAGCCCGACAATCTGAGTTTGATGCCACAGACCCACAATAGCGAATCAAGAGACTTTTACAAGTTGTCGTCTGACTGCCACATTCACTGTGGCACATCCCACATACACACATACACATAGGTAAAGAAATGTGACAATCTTTCACAGTTTGTCACTGTGTGTGGAGATAGAGCACCTTCTCCCTGAATTCTGCAAGTAGTTCTGGGTTTGTGCTTCTAATGGGAAGGCAGCAAGCAGCCTAAGGGTGTCTTCCTCTTGCTGGTGTATAATGAGTCTTTCTTAGTCCTTCTAGCCAGCTCCCAAATAATGACATGGGGACTTATTATTAATTATGAAATCTTGGCCTTTAGTTTAGGTTTATCTCAACTATCTCTTATACCTTAAATCAATCCTTTTTTATTGTTGTTGTTTTCAGATAGGTTTTTTGGTGTAGATAGGTTTTTGGAGTCAATCCATATTTTTTAATCTATGTTCTGCCACATGGTGTTACCATTCTTCTATCTTGCACCTCCCATTTCCTCTCCATGTCTCCCTGACAACTTTGTCTTTATTCTTCTCAGAGTCCTGTCTGTCTCTGAAAATCCCACCTAACTGCTTTGTGCCTGACTATTGACCATTTGACTCTTTATTAAAATAATCAGAAGTCCCCTTGGCAAAGATACATCTTCACTGTTTAAACAAATACTATGAAACATCCTTGTGACAAAATACCTGTGAAAACAACCTAAGAGATTATTTCACCTCACAGTTAACGGATGTGGCCTGGCATGGCTGGAACATCATGGCCCTGGGGACAGAAAGCAGTTGGTGGTGGTGCATCCATAGTCAGGACACAGCAAGATGAACTCTGACGCTCAACGTGCTTCCCCTTCTTATTTCAGTTGAGAATTCCAGGTCATGGGATGCTGTTGCCCATATTTAGAGTGAACGAGTCTCCCACTTCAACCCATCCTAAAAATCCTCACAGACAGACACAGAAGTTTATCTCCTGGGCTATTTGTCAAGTAACAACCAACATTAGCAGTCAAAGAGATTTCCAGTGTATCAGAAGAGGCTCTAACACAAACAGCCCCAACAGAAAACTATCTGGGTCCATGTCAGAGTGGCTGCTGGCTGGAACCAATTGAGGCTGCTCCTGCAGCATGGCCAGGCTTGGCTTCTGTGGCTGCCTAGAAAGGTAAAGCAATAGTCAATTTTTCAACAGCGAGACCATCAATGATTGTTTACTGTCCGCAAAGGCCATTCTGCAGCCCAGAGATTCAAAGGCTGAAAAGACTGTACTTCCTCTGATGAGGCTCACTGGTACCAAGGACACAACTTGAGAACTACAGATTAGAAGAAAGTGTGATCGGAGGTGTCACTGGAGTGTGACGGAGGGTTCACCCAAAGGACTCCTGAGGAAGGAAGTCTCCTCCTAAGGAGAAGCTCTGCTAAATTTTGAAGAACAGGTAGAGCTCAGGCGAGCTTCAGAAACAGGAAATGTATCTTGTGCTTGGGGAAGAGCCCAGACACAGATGTAAATATAAAACAAGATGTTCCCGAGGAATACCGGCAGTGCAGTTTGAACTGAGTACATGTTAACTTCCGCAGTCTGGAGCCTCAAGCTCGAAAACTAATAACAGGTAACATTTAAATGATGACAACTGTGTGCCAAAGCGCATCCTAAAAGTGTGAGGCACATTAGCTGTTTAATCCTCACTATAACCCTGGGTAAATACGACCTTTCCACAGACACAGAAATTGAAGCCCAGAAAGTGAGGCCCCACGACTACTTTGCAGCAAAGCCAGTGTTTGAATGCTCTGGGCTCTGGGCTTTAACCCTCTGTGTGTGACTGTTCTGTCCTACAGGCTGAGGAAGGACAGTGACAACTGGGCATTGCAATTTTGCCCCAAAGGACCTAGGACGCAGTGATTCAATTAGAATCTAGAAATAATCTGAGTGGGCTCACTGGAAAGTCAGTGTCAGAGCCCAAGGGCCTTGAATTCAAGTTCTCCAAAGAGTCAAAAGCAAACTCAGACGTGTTCTCCTGAAGAACACAAAAAGCAGTGTAGGAAGGGTTTTAAGATGGATGATGATATGAACACGGCAGTCCTCCTCACGTGGGTTCTTTTGAGATGTGTGACTATAAAGAAGACTGGAGAGGGTGACACAGGAATGACATGTCACACCTAGGGGCACCTGGTCCCTGACAGCTCACAGCCCTCCATGGAAGTTTCTACCAGAAGCAGATACTCAAGAAAGTCCACGTGACAAAGCCCAGCTGCTCTCAAGCCAGGGAGCGGAAGGAAGCAGAACAGCAATTTGCAGTGTCCCACGTTCTGCAGCAAACCTACCCCAGGAAAGCAATGGGACAGGTGAGAGGAGGGATTCAGAAAATTCCTGAAGGGCTGTATTACCTGAGTAGGGCAAGGAGTTCAGAGCTCAGGCCCTGCAGAGAACAGAGGACTCAGCCACCAGACCAGGAGTATGACCCAGACTGAAGGAAGGGCCTGTTCCCTTCAGGAGGTCTTCGAGCATTATAAGGGAAAGCACCAAAGGCCTGCCTCACAGTAACACGATACTTCCAGCCTGAAGTGCCCACTGTGGCCTTTAGTTCTCCACAGGAATTTGTGGTTGAGCTGAAGAATTGGTCCAACAGGAGGTTCCAGAGTCTTGACTGAGCTGGAGGAGAAGCAGCCAAGCAATACATGTTGCTGAATCTCAACACAAACCAAAGGAAGCCTATGACCCTGAAACTCCACAATTGCATGTTTTCCTCACAAGATCCAAGACACTTGAAACAACAGCTCAAATAGTTTCTGGAAGTATCTGGGTTAGACCACTGGAATGATGAGAATGTCTGAGCCAAAGGATCTACAACTAGAGCTCTTCAGAAAAGCAGAGGCATGCTCAGGGATGTTCTTATGAAGAATCTTCTCATAGCATTATGAAGGCCAAGGAGACTCGCCATAAGCTGGAACACTAGGGAAGATGACTGTCTGCTTCTGATCCAAGGGTATAAGCCCAAGTTCAAAGGTTTTGATATCAAAAGGCAAGAAAAGATGGGTATGGTAGCCAAGTAGCAGCAGACTCACCATTCCTATGACTTTCCATTGCATCCAGGTCCTAGCAGGATTGAACAATGCCCACCTCTGTCGAAAGAGAGGGATTTGTTCAGTCTATTGATCTGAATGTCTCTCTTGGAAACGCTCTCACCCTACCCCATGCCCCTCCATCCTCCACCGCCCCCACACAAAATCAGAAATAATGGTTACCAGATTTCAGAGCTCCCAGAGTCAAGTTAACACATAAACTTATCTAGCCAAGACCGTAGGCCCAGGAAATGAATGAAATTTAGATACTGCCATGCCAAATGGCCATTCTAGTATCTACTCTGTCAATGGAAGCCATTTCTTCCAGCTTTCCTCATCAGAAGCAGGAAGCCTCTGAGGGCAATATCCTCCTCCATTTAACATGAGCAAGGAGATCTCTGGCATCCAGCCTATGAAATGTCAAGCAGGGGAAGAAGTTCAGAGTGGAGAGTGTCAAACGGGGATTGTGACGGTGAGAAGGTGTGGCACAAGCATGCAAGAGATACACGGTCAAACATCTAGGACGTGAGCAAGCACCGTGGTCTTCTGAGTACCTTTTGGTAGTTAGGAAACAGCTGAGAGTCTAGTGAGGGACAGATCCCACTCCTACCCAGAAAGGCAAGCAGCGTGGAGTCAATCAAGCTGATCCAGTAGAAGGATCACAAGTTTGGGCTTGTGCTTTTAGCAAGCACTTCTTAGTCTGCTTCTACTGTAACAATGCAACAGGGATTGAATCTCAGCGAGTGCAAAGCCAACAAGCACAGCCTAGAGATAAAAGAGTGGGGTGAGATTTAACTACAACAAGCAAGGAGAGCAAAAGAGTTCTGTGCAAAACTGTTGCAAGGACAAGGGCCGTTTGTTCATCCCTGCTGTCCAGAACTGAAATAACCACCCAGAAACTCTATTAATTAAATCACTACTTGGCCCATTAGCTCTAACTTCTTATTGGCTAACTCTTACATCTTAGTTTAACCCATTTCTATTAATCTGTGTATTGCCATGTGGCAGTGGCTTACCCCTAAGTTTCAGCAGCATGTCTTACTCTGGCTGGCGGATCTGTGGCATCTCCCTGACTCTGCTCTCTTCCTCCCAGAATTCAGTTCTGTCTTTCCTGCCTACCTAAGTTCTGCCCTATCAACAGGCCAGGGCAGTTTCTTTACTCATTAACCAACAACATATAGCAACACATAGCCAGAAGGACCTCCTACACCACAAAACAAAGAAAGTGGCTTGGAATCTTATTGAGAAAACTGTGTATTCATAGAGGAAAGTGCATGCAGGACTACTCATTGTCTTTGTGTCTCTGAAATGTTTGCCCATGGACTCATAGCCTCAACACTACTGCTACAGCTGAAGGCACTGTTTTAACCAGACTGGGGAGCTTTCAGGAAATGGAGTGTGGTTAATGGAATATATGAGGATGAAAAGAATTTCAAGGCTAAAAAACAAACTTGGTGATTGTATTCAAGATATTTTAATCCAGGTTTATACATGAGAGTTAAGAGAAAGAGGAGCTCTCAGATGAGAGTATGACATACCCAAGTAGGGGTGTCTGCTTCCCAAGGGAGCATAGGGAAAGTAAGCTGTACCAAGAAAAGGAATGGGTTTCTTAATGGAGAGGAGGCCATTAATTATTTTAGTATCAGCTATACGACCATGTTGGTGCTCTCAAGTTACATTTCATATTAAGAAATCTGACCCCTTCTCTCTCTTTGTTAAGAGTGAGAAAGAATGTGTCTCCAAAGATGCCTTGAATATACCCTGATGAGATAAAACCAGATGTCAATAAGGTTGCACAACAGGGTTAATAAATGTCCTCTCCCTGTAAATGTTTTTATTTTTTTGCTTGTTTGTTTTTTGTTTTTTTGTTTTGTTTTGTTTTTGTTTGGTGTGATTCCTAGGAGTTTGCAGCTGTGTGGCTAGGAAGGGTGAATGGTCTTGAGCTGGAAATTTTGCTCAGATCCTGGTGAAACCCTTCAACCAGATACCTTCATTCAAGGCTCCCCTGTCTCTTTCAGTATCACCCCAATTTTCCCTGCATTTTCATTCTGCCTCTAGACAGCCTCAGAATTTCAGGGCTTTGCAAAGGAACAGTGGAAAATGAAATAAAGCAAAACAGTAGACAAACCACCACTAAAAAGAAAAAAAGAATCCTGATTGTATCATAATGACAAATCAAGACAGCTGTGGATCGTCCTTGAGTGTGCAGTCTGTATTTCCTTTCTTATTGTTCCAAAGTCAAGATAACAACTCAGCAATAACAAATCATCATTTAATATGCACCCTTCCAAACTGGAAGCAGCCAAGCACTAAGAGGCCTCGAATCTGTTGGCATAGAATCAGGCTTAAATGATTTTATCCTTCCTTTCTCTCCTTCCTCCACTAGCTGGGAGCTGTAGTACATTTCTACTTGAACTTGAATTTGGAATAGATGTGTGAAGATCTTACTATAAATTGAGAAAGTATCTCATACAGCTTTAAAGTTATAAAATGTGTCTCCTTATCAGCAGGCAAACCCCTTTCCCACCCTGGCATCCCCACAGCAGGAAATTCTCTGAACATCCAAATTGAAAATAATAATGAAATGCATTAGTTTATATGCTAATGATAGAAATGAATGGAAAACCAAGTGCCCAGGGAGTGTGAGGCCAGCCTGACCTAAAATGCAATTCCAAGCCAGGCTGCATAGATAAAGAAACCTGGTCTCAAAAAGAAAAAATATATATAAAGTTTTAATGGTATTTTACTTTATCATTTTTAGACTTTTTCAAATTGATTTTTACTAAATATAAATGGGTTTCACTGTGCTATGTTCACATATATAAATGTGTCTATGGGTGTGTATGTGTGTGTGTATGTATGTATATATGTATGTATGTATATTTCCCACCCCCATTGTCCTTTCCCATCTTTCCCTTTCTGCTTTGCTATGTAGCAATGCCCTCCAGATTGAACCATTCCATCCTGCAGGTAAACTAATTAAGTTGCTTACAGGAAGTAAGTAACTCAAAATAGCTTTAGAAAGTTCCTGAAACTGACCAGATTAACTAGGCCCCTCCCACTCCAAGTATATAAATAATAAAGACTACGGAAAGTCACTCTCAGACAAGCACAGCTACTTGGAAGAGGTAGAGATAAGACCAGCATGAGCAGAGACCAGCTAATATGGAAGAAACAAAAGCCAATCTAGATGCCTGGAGGAGCTTTAGGCCAACTGAGCCACCTGGAAAAGACACCCTAACCTACTGAACTTCAGGACACCCCAGCATTCGCAAGCTGTCTCCAATGCTGAGGTGGGCTTTAGTGGTGAAGCTGTCTTTGAATCATCTTTTTCCGTAAGTAACCTCTCACCATGCTTCTATAAGTAACCCCCCCAAAAATCATTGGTTCATCAAGTTGAGCTTGGTGGTATCCCAACTTCCATCTGTCGTTGGTTTCCTATCAGTAGCATACAGATGTTTGTTCCAGGTCTCTACAAGAAAAGTCTGTCACACAGCACTCTTTTCTTGCTTTCCTTCCACCCCTGTAGGCAGAGACCACTCACTCATTTCCTGTCCACCCAGTCCCAAAATAACCATACAGAAACTGTATGAATCACAACACTGCTTGGCCAATGACACTTAGTGTTTTCTTTGCTTGCTCTTATATCTTAAATTAATCCCATTTCTATTAATTTGTGTAACACCACATGATTGTGGCCTATCAGCAAGGTTCGGTCCAGCATCCAGCATCTGTTTTCTGTGGCAGCTACATGGTTTCTCATTGACTCTGCCTACCTTCTCCTCCATCTGCTTGGAACTCCTACCTTGCCTTATTCTGCTCTCTAATAGGCTCAAAGGAGCTTCTTTATTAATCAATGGTATTCACAATATACAGAGGAGAACCCTACATCACCTTCCTTTTTCTGTCTAAATAAAAAGGAAGGTTTTAACTTTAACATATAAATATTACATACAACAAAACAGACAGTTATCAATCAAGAATTATAGTTACAATATTTATATCTACTTTATCTTTTATCATAACTAAGGAAAACTATAATTATAACTATCTATTCTTCAACTCCATCAAAGACTCCAGAAGGATATATTACCTAAGTAAACAGGAAGTGAATTGTAAGCAACTTCCAAAACTCTAGAATTGACAGACACATCTTGCTGCCTGGACAGTCACCCAAAGTTCTTTTGTAACATTGGAGCACCCATCTTCAGCCTACAGTTCCATAGTAGGCAGACTTTTCCATGAGGTGGGAAATTTCAAAGACAATTCCACCTATATTGTCAGTTTGTCCGTCACTTTCTTCTATGTTCTGCATAATGTCTGGCAGACTCTTTCATGAAGCAGGAACCCCGAAGAACCATCTCACCTTTAAGCAAGTTCAGCAGTCACTTTTTTCTGTGGGTCCTGCATGTCCAGTACATACAGCATAACATCAAGCAGTCCAGACAAGAGCAGTTTCTTACCAAAATGGCTAACAAGCTCCATAAGAAGCCTCTTTGATGCCCATCCTCCATTTGAAGTAGATTGGTGTTGCTAGGAGCAGATGAGTCTCATTGTCATGAAAAGTCCTAACATTTTAAAAAATATATTCTGTAAGTCTTTGAAATGTTTGAAGGATAACTATCCATCTGAAATATATCTCTATACATCTAGAAAATCTAGCGAACATCATTACAAGCTTGACTATTATGGATGACTCTCTATTAACCTGTATTTCTTAGGCATATATTACATTTTTAAATGAGCTGCACAAACATAATACTTTAAACAAGAGCAGAAATACAATATAACAAAATTGACCTTAAATTTGTATCAATAAACCAAGACCCATAGCAATGAAAAGTATTATTCTCTATAATATATCCCCCTTTAAATGTAAACAAACACTTATAAGCAATAATTTTGAAAATTTGGGCATAGTTTTCTCCAAACTATTTCCTGCTGTTTATTGGGTGAAGCATTCCTAGGGTTCATGGAGATCTCTCGGGGGATTCTGTTCCATAAAACCACATTAACCGGAAGGAATCCACAGGTTCCCATCTTCTGTGGAAACAAAAGCAGAACCTCTTTTCCAAAGCAACATATACTTAAGCCCAAATTTTGAGGTCAAGATACCTTTAAAATATATATGTTGACTTAGCTTAGCAGCCTGTACAATGAAATGTCTCTCTGTACTTAGCTCATTCACAGTCAAAAAAATTCAAAGAAACACAATAATATACATAATCTAGTATATAATAATCTCTGTGTATATTCCATTTTTACATGACTTATCTTTTTTACTCCTTTAATCCATGCCTGCCTGTACTCTGTCTCTTTAAAGACTTTGTTTTATTTTTTAAAAACTATTTACTTATTTTTTTTTTTTTGGTTTTTCGAGACAGGGTTTCTCTGGGGCTTTGGAGCCTGTCCTGGAACTACCTCTATAGAACAGGCTGGACTCGAACTCACAGAGATCCGCCTGCCTCTGCCTCCCAAGTGCTGGGATTAAAGCCGTGCGCCACCATCGCCTGACTATTTACTTCTTTTTATAACTCTTTATACTCGTCTTCTTTTCTCTGCCTAACCTACATACAATTTTTAAACACACTGTGTTTCATTTAGAGGTCTTTTATGTCTGAATCTGTCCTATTATATATTTGGAATCCTTTTCTGACCAAATACATTTTTTCCGAACTATTTTATTTTATTTCTTTATAAATAATACCATTCAAAATTTCCACCTCCTCCCCAAATACATTTAAAAATGGTAAGTAGTGTGTTCACCACGGCCCTGAATACTGGTTTAACATGGCAGAGTTAATTCATTGCCAGCTCTGGGACCACTGGGAGGGAGCTATGCTCCCCACCTCAACTCTGGTAAGCAGTTGTTCCATGCTGCCACCAAGTCACTTGCAGCACATTGCCCACAAACCCTATTCAAGTGCTCAACCTCCTGAAAGAGTCAGAGTTTATGCAGGCAACATGAACCAGGAAGCCTCTGCAGCACAGTTTGTTAGTTACTAATGATGAATCAGGAAGACCTCTCTTAAAGGATCCACAATGTCCCTTCTCGTGGCCAGCAAACAGAGCCCATCTTAAAAAGGGGGGTGAGGGGGTTCGGCTACCAAGAAGCTATGCTTAACTCTGTTTTTTTGTATCTAGAATTCCTTTCTAAGCTTTCTCAGGTTTTATGTGAATGTAGTCAGCCCCATGTTGGCATGCCAATCTGTAGGCAGAGTCAGAGTCTACTCGTTCATTTTCCATCCACCCAGACCTGAAATAACCACTCAGAAACTGTATGAATTGCAACACTGCTTGGCCAATGACTCTAGCGTATTCTTAGCTAGCTCTTATATCTTTAATTAACCCATTTCTCTTAATCTGTGTATCACCACATGGTTGTGACCTACTGGTAAGGTTCTGTCAAGCAGTCAGCATCTGTCTCCTGTCGTGACTACATTGGCTTCTCATTGACTCTGTTTACTCGATCTGCTTGGAACTCCCACCTTGTCCTATTCTGCACTGCCATAAGCCCAAAGCAACTTCTTTACTAACCAATGGTATCCCCATCATACAGAGGGAACTCCCACGTCACACCTCCAAGTATCCCTCCCTTTATCTTGGTTCTTCCCTCCCATATATTGAATTTGTTTTCTGACTGTTTCATACACATACACAATTTGTTCTGATTGCTCTGACCCTTCCATCCTCTGTTATCTCCCTCATGCCTGTCACAGTCTCCTCCTTTCTACAGGTCCCTTCTCTAATTCCCGTCTTTTTGCTTTGTTTTGCAAGCCACTGATTCTAACCAGGGCTATCTCTGTAACTGCAGAACAACCCACAGGAACCTAGTTGATTCACCTTGAGTAGACAGACAACTGAAGACAATGACTCTCCCTTCCCCAGAATCCATCAGTAGCTATAAGTTGGCAGGGACAATAGGTCCTCATGAGCCTTTTCCTATCCATGGTTGGCTGTCAATCAGCCCAGACTTGTGCAGGTCCTGTGCATGCAGTTGCTGCTACGGTGAGATTGGTGAGATCACGTTTGCAATGCTATTCCTGTGCCCTGAAGATAGCATTTTGCAGCCCTCCCCCCTGAGCATCCTGCCCTGTTTTCTTGTTTTCCTTCCTCCTTGGTGTTCCCTGAACCTTAGAGAAAAATAATATAAATGTTCTGTCAAAAAAAACTTAATTAAGAATTTTTAAACAAATTTAAACAAATAAACCTTCATTGCCGTTGTTGTTTTAGTTACACTTTTCGGAAGGAAGACTCTTTCAACTTGTGTTGACCTAAATAAAATGTGAGAAATACAGAATTACTCGGTATTCCCTAAATGCTCTGTAAGGCGCCCCCTGTGCAGCTCATGCTTGGGAGGAGTTACACATTTCATTCCGGGGATAGTTAGGACAAACACAAACCCTCAAGTCATCCTGTACCTCTTACCAGGGTCCCGACTTCCTGACACGGGTGTGCCTCCGTGTAAAGGCCAGGCAGAGAGAAAAAACAGGGAGGTCTCAGCCCTTACATTCTTCCCTGTCATTCAGCACCTCATCAAGATCTAGGCCCACTGTGACTTGGCTCTTGCAAAAAGTCCCCTGGCTCAGTAACGAAACCTGGAAATAATGACAGCTCCAGAGTTGAGAAGAAAGGAGCAGAGCACAAATGCCACAGAGGAGATCAAAATGTTGTGCGTGGGGAAGGTGGTGGAGTCCTGTGGAGGAAGGCGGGAGGAGGGACGTTCCCTGCCTACACTTGACGAACCCCTTCTAGGGAAGCAGAGCATTGCGGATCCGCAGCTGACAGAGCTGCGGTTCTACGTCTTTGCGGGGAAGCTCGAAAACCTGATGAAAACCTGACGCGTGGAAAAAGAACAAAGGAAAGTAGAGAAGCTCATGTATATCAAAGGAAAGAGACTCGAAGAAATGCCTCAAAAATAAAACTGCTTCAGCCCTAAATGCTTCGGAATCCGAGATGCTGATGCAGCCTCGTGGATGCAGCTGTGACTTTGAATGTCGCCTTTAACTGTCGCTTTGATAGCACGGCCTTTTGAAGTCTCTTTTTATATATTTGTGATTTACTTGGGCAACGGATAGAACTTGCTGTGGCTGCTGTTCACCCTCCGTCGGGCTCTGCAGTTTGGGAAGGCAAAAAACAGGTCCACAGCCGCCCTCTCCTGGTGATTCTGCAGAACTTTGGCCAAGAGATCCGAGAAGATTAAGTTTGTTCGGTACAGCAATTTTTTATTAAAGTTTACCCCCTTAGGTATGGTCCTCAAACTTTTAACATTAGCCAGAGTCTCCAGGAGGCCTCCTTAAAGCTAGAAGCCTGGGTTCCACCCACAGAGTTTCTGATTTACTGGGTCTTGGGTGGAGTCCAATAATTTGCATTTCTAGCGAGTTCCCAGGCAGGCTGGCAAAGGGTGTTACTCAGAACCACTTCCTTGTACACAAGTCACTGGGCAGGATGAAGAGCATTTTACTAAACTGGTAACCCTTTTTCTGTAGTAGAAGGGCGCTGGGAGATGAACAAAATGAAAAGCGTTTTTTCCTTGCCAGGGTGTTGTAGGGAGTGACATTTTCTCAGACACCTCTAGATCCACAGTGAGGCCCCTTTAACAAAGGCTGACAAGAGAAAGCATGCCAGATTATATAATATAAGTTTATGTGACCTGAGAATCCTCAGAAATTGAAAATGAGAAAAACCTGCAGTTTTTAAAGAATTGTTTTTATTGTTTTTTTTTAATTATGTATGTCTGTATGCATTAATGCAGAAATCAGAGGAAAGGGTGCCCTGGATGGAGCTGGAGTTACAGGTGGTTGTGAGCCACCTGATGTGGGTCCTCTAAAAGAACAATATGCACCCTTAACCTCTGGACTACCACTCCAGCCCCCCAAACCTGTGTATTTTAAATGCATAGATCTGATGAAGAGGGGACCTTAATGGGAAAGCAGGATGGGACAGGGGCTCTGATCTAATGATAAAAAAAAAAGTAGGAGAAAGTCAGCAAATCCTGTTGGGATTCTGGTTGGGACCTCTCTGTGTCTTCAGCTTCTTTGTTCTTCATAAACAGCGACTATCGATCCATAGCCTGCTGAGAAGAAAGGTCAGAAAATTCTTTGTAGGTTTTAGCATCTTTATCAAGGGAGTTGAGAAAGGAAGTCCTGCTTCAGTTTTATCAAATGCCCAGGTGCCCATATTGGCGGGGAGTGTGTCCTAAACCCCATCAGTGTCCTGAATACAGGTCTCCTACCCAGAAGCCAGTGCAGTCTCCATTACCATGCACTGAGTGTTAACCCTAATATAAAAACAGATGTCAGTCACTCCTGTAAGCCACCTAGGAAAGAAAGCTTGCCTCAGAGTACTGCAGAGATGGCTGACTCAGCAAGTAGTCACCCACTGCCTTCTGATCCCTTCCACTCAGCAACACTCACACCTCTTTAGGAAAAACGAGGCACAAGTGTCCAGTGATAAAGACATAAGCTAGGAGACTTCCACGGGCAGGAGCAACCGCAAGAAACTAAGCCATTTGTTGCAGCTTTCAACCACCTGCTGGCTTCTCATTGCCCTGAGGAGAAGGCACTTTGGGTTTGACCCTGCAGTCACACCCCCTTCACTTCCCCGTTCTTCTCACTTTATGCTCTGCCTGCTCTAAATATAGCTTCTCTCTCCCTTTTGAACCCCTGCACCTGTGCATCAGCTACCTGAGCCTCTGATTCCTCTCATGGCCACCACACTTCAGACAGGACTTTTCACCACCATGAATCCCATGGCAAAGAACCCTCTGATGAAAGATAGATAATTAGAGAAATGCACATATATTTACCTTTTGTAGGTTTCATATGGCACAGGAGTCTTCAGAAACTAAGACTCAGTGGGGTGTAGTAGGCTATATGGCCAGCACTTAGGAGATCAGGAGCCTACGGTCATTCCAGTCATCCTCATTACATAAAGATTTCAAGGCCAGTCTAAGCCATATGGAACTGGAAAATCTGTGAGTTCGTATGGACCACTATGCAGAAATGGGCTTGGGGACATGGAGTATGAGCTGATGGCCAACTGAAGAGAACCTGACCTGGCCTGTTTGCTCAGGCTTCCTTCTGTGCTTCTGTTTCTCCAGCGCTAACAATCTTGCATCTTTCTGGATGAAAGGAGTCCTACTCTTGCAGGAGGGTTTTACGAACTATTTTAAGGACAAGACAATTGGATCTTAGAGAGTACTAAGGAGCTGGGGGCAAGAGCGAGAGAGGAATTCTTTCTAGAGTCTGTGGTCTGCTTCTGTTTCCTGGGATGCCAAGATGCTCCACTTCAAGGTGGAATGCCCAGAGTCTACTAACTTCTAAAATAATTGAGTTTACAGTGACTCCTTATGGCACTGCCAACTTCATGGTGCCTTCCCTAGATGCCCCGCCCCACCCAGGAATGCCTGTCCTTTTCATCTGTGTCCTTTCATTTTAGTACAACAACTATGACATAATAGACCCTCAAGATGAGATGTGGTGGGGAGAAACCAACTTGAAGATCTCCCAAATATCTCGCAATCTGTCCTCTAGCGAGTCACACACAATGCCGATGGCAAAAGATGTCAAATACACCCCCTGATTTTCCCCAACTTCAACCTCACAAGCTGAAATCCTTCCAAGAGTCCCGCGATAACCCAGAAATGGTAGGTTATGTCTGCAACTGAAATATTTGAGAGGTGGAGTCAGAAGGATTGCTGTGCGTTCAAGGCCAGCCTGAGCTATATAGGGAGTTTCAGACAAAACCTACCTTCAAAGATTCTGTCTCAAAAAAAAGAAGCAGCCAAGCGTACATGCCTATGTATGCACATACATCACATAGAACAATTCCCAGGAGATGAGAAAAGCTCATTTGCAGTAGAGAACATGGTAGTTCATGTCACTCAAAGGGGCCCTCGGTGACGTGTTACTAAGAAATCACCTACTCAAACTCACCATAAGTTGCGTGGTCCTGATGGCCCCAATCCACCTTGCAGTATTGGAATCCAACTTGCTTCAGATATGAATTCAGATGTTCTTGAGACAGAGTCTGTCCCTGGAACCCACTATGTAGCCCAAGCTCACCTGTCCACACCTGACGATACCCTGCTTTTTCTTCACATGTGTTGAGATTTCAGGCATGAGCCACCATACCTCCTTGGTGAACCAGCCCAAACAGCAAAGAGAGACCTCTCTCCAAATGTGTCTCTGCTTTGCCCACAGATGCACACCAAGCTTTCAGAGCATCTCCGAAAGAGAAACTCAAGTCCTCATTTATTTTGAGCGAAGATTTCCCTCTGAGTCCAGGTCGTCTCTGTCTTCTGCGTCATAGGATTTGTGACTTGGGCCACCATGCCCCTGTGTTAGTCCACCTGGCTCGGAAGGCAAACGATTTTAGTCTGAGCAGACTGAGGGGCATACACCGAACTAGATAGTAACTTTGTTTTAGCTCCTCCTGTCAGGCACAGTTCAGAATGAGGTCCATTTTCTATGCCCTTAGGCTTCTATAGAACTTTGGGACTCGAAGGGCAGCTAACAGAGCACAGGGTTCAGAGGCCACCTTCAATCACGGCTGTGCCGCAGCCTTCCCCATGGAGGAGAAACTATATTTAAAGACAAGTCTCAAGGTCCTGGGTGAATAGGAAAAGTCGTTTCATTATTTAGTGAGTAATGGCCATTTGGCTGTGTTGCCCGGAGCAATCCAGGTTGCACAGAAGTGCTACCCGTAGGTGTGTGATCTCATCCGGGACACATTATCAGGAGACATGTTCCTAGCAGGGCAGAAGCTATAAAGCATTTCCCAGCTTGAGAAATGAATCAAGTTGACTTTCCAAAATCCTCCGGGGACATACATAGAAACGTGGGCAAGGGAATATCCTTCTCTGAGGAGATGACCAGTTCCGAAGGTATTTCCTGCAAATTTGCAACCAGCAAGTCCAATCTCTGATCCAGTTATGCATCTCATACAACTAAGTCAAAAACACACTCATTTCCTGGAACTCTAAGAAGCGTGAGTGACAGTCACTCTAATAAATTTAAGAGAAAGAAGGTGTAAGACTCTACAGATGAAACAGGTTTTGCCTGGTTCTGGAGTTGTTTGCCAGGCGTCAGCCAGGAAGACCCCCACCCCCTTTCTTCACAACTTCTCAAAGGAGGCCTGTTGTTTGCTATTGGCACCACTGGAAATGAATGAAACCCTGTGTTGTCCCAATGGTAATTGATAGCATTGAGCTGGAATCCCAGATTGATCACTTACTACATGAGCATTATCTTAGAAAACTAACATTTCGTCTTTCTTATTTATTATGTTGTTACTGGGTTGGGGGGGCAACATGGATGTCAGGGGACAGCTCTGAGAAGTCAGATCTCTCCTCCCACCTGAGTCAGGATCTCTCTTCAGTTCAATGCCCCACCTTGCTGAAGCAGGCTTTCTTGTTTCTGCTGTCAAGGAATGCACACACATGTAGCCGTGCACATGGGAATACACACACGTGCATGCGCACACACACACAACACGAAAAGCAAAACAAAAATTTTGAAAAAGGAGTTTAAGATCATCCTTGGCTACAGGAAGAGTTTGAGGGTAGCCTAGGCTACATGAGCTCTTATCTCCAAAAAACAAACAAGTAATTCCATCTACCTACAGTGTCCTCATGAAAATGAAATAGGTAGAAGGCCTAGTGTGTATTTAAAAACAAGTCACAAGGGTGTATATTCAAAGCCCTAAAGTGTTGGTTGTTACTGTTATATGTTAAGAACTATGCACATTGACAGTCTAGACATGTACTAAGCATGACACATACACCCTCTCCTTTTCTCTCTCCACTATGCTTTGGCTGACTCCCAGGGAAGTGTTAGGCAATATTATGTATTGCCTCTTATTTGCCAGTCTCCCTCATAAATCAGGATTGCTACAAGAGATTGCTCTGTTATCTCCATAGATACTGACACTTGTGTTTGATTGCCCAGTGGAATTGTTTCAGATGGGCTGACCCGAAGCCTAACAAAAGCATCTCTAAACCCCTCCTGACAAAAACATACAGTCTTTCAACTTACTGAGTGCTACCCCCCCACCCCATTGGCCCCTCAGATGTTTACAATATTAGGTCTAGAATCCAGAAAGCAGTCTGTTTAAACCTGACATAAATGAAGCCATAACAGAATAGGAAAAAAAAAGAGGCCTTAGATTTTGCTTCAAAAACCTAATAACAAATGCAGGAGAGGAGAAAGAAAAGGTAGTGATCGCTGCCAGGGGAGAGCTAGGGTTCAAGCCAAAATGTAGGTCAGTGGGAGGAGCAGGAAAGATTCCGGGAAAGAAGACATTTGGACCTCAAGTTAATTGATGAGTAGGGTTTCAGATGGCAGGGGTGTGAAAGGGGAATTTTAGAAGGAAGGAAACGGAGAGCAAAGTTTTCGCTGCTAGAAAGCATGGGACATAAACCAGGAAATGTGTCATCTTCCTAAGCCGGAGCTTAGGATGAACACAAGTGAGTACTGAGCCTCTAGATGCAGCTAGCTCAGCTGCTGTGCCCCTGCTCAGCTCACACAATGCTCTAGATTTCATGCACACACGATCTCGGAAAGAGAGAAGGGGAAGGAGAGAGACAAGGGAAAGGAAGTTGAGGATTGAAGATTTTTAAAAATTGAAGATATTTGGAGGAGAGAGGAGACAGGATCAGAAATAAGTAAAAGGGAGCAATAAAGATTAATGGAATGTAAAAATATAGGATAAGTGATGCTGTTCTTGGATGATAAACCTAACAATGGAGGCTAAGGTTGAAAGAAAGGAGCTAGAGGGGGTTCCTAATAGGACAGGTGAAAATTAGGGGTAAAATGGGAAAGTAAGGCATTAGATGTAAAACCTTCAGATCTTGATCAGTGATTGGATTTGGAGGTGAAAAGAAAGAAATCAAGGATGAGCCCTATATGTTGTACCAAGATGTTTGCAAGGATTTTGACTCTGTCAAGAAATTGTCAAAGCTGGGTGCGATGGTACAAACCTGCACCAGCTCTTTGGAGGTGGATGGATGGAGGAGGCCCAAATGGTCATTCTCTGCTACTTAGTAAGTTGAAGGCCAGCCTGGGCAGCATGAGACCCTGTCTGAGAAAGAGAGGGAGTGGTAGAGATTGAGAGAAGAAAAGAGGAAAGAGAAGAGGAAGGAAGAAAAAAGGAAAGAAAATGATGCCTCTGGCTTGTCCTTCCGGACAAGCTATAATAATATACTGCTTCTGAGGGCTTGACATTGCAAATGATGAGAATTACTCTCACTAGTCTTTGTACAGAGGAGTGCTCTCTATGAGAATTATGGGCTATTGGACAGTTGAGGAGAAAGGAAAGGATGGCAGTCCCAGAGGCAGAAGAAGGAATCAACCTTTCTCAGGTTTGTGAGAATAATCTGTCTCTTGTTCATAAAGGAGTCAGAAATGGATCCAGGAGGTTCTTCCTAACTGCTGTATCTGATAGCTGAGCAAGGGCCTGCTTTTTGGTTATTATCCACTGGCATATCTCTAGTGTCAAGAGGAGTCCCTGACAGCGAGTCTAATTAATGTTTGCTAGGTGAGCAAATAATCCCTCTTTCTCATCATATGAAACAAAAAGCCATAGACGTCCCTCAGAGCTTGTTCATCTAGACCACTCATTCTTCGGGTTGTTTCCACATCTGTTCAATAACACCTGAAAATAACCCTCAAAGGGCCTGCTGTTTATCCTCACACTCCTGCAAAGCTGCTGGGAATAGCTAATTTCAGAAGAACTGACCAAGGAACCAGCAGTTATCTAGAGCAACTTATTTATGAAGCCAAACGAATTGGTCACACACTGGGGAGAGAGGCTGAGTTAAGACATGTGTAACTGCTTGGCTTCTTTTTTCCATGCCATTTTGTATTTATAGGCTCACAGGATCATAGATGCCCCTCGGTGTCCATAGAGAACTGGATACAGGACTCCCTGTGGGTATCAAAATATGTAGATGCTCAAATCCCTTATATAAAATGTCATTATTTGCATAGAACCTACATACATGCTCACTGTAGTTTAAATCATCTCTGTGTTGCTTACAATATCTAATACAATACAAATGCTATTTAATTATTACATCATAGTGTTCAGGGAGTGTTGAATGATGCAGATCAATGAATCCCAGGCTAACTACAAGATAGGCCAATTATATTTTATTATAAGGGCCAAACTCATGAAAAAGGAATGAGAAATCCAACCTCAGTTGTGTAGCACATGAACAAGAGAGAGAGAGAGAGAGAGAGAGAGAGAGAGAGAGAGAGAGAGAGAGAGAGAGAGGGGGGGGGGGGGGGGGGGGGGGGGGAGGGGCACACACACATACACACATAAATTCATACACAAAAAAATTAATGAAGTATGCATGGTAGAAATTTTCCCCCTTTCAGAATCAAGTGCATCTATTTGGGTACTAGAAGGACACTTTATAGCCATTTGGTAGAATTTGAGGAATACATTCATCTAGACACACTTGCAGAGCATCACAATGTCCAGCAGTTACTATGGAGAAAGGACACCAAGTTAGATACTTTGGACAAACACTGAGCAGTCAAATGATATTATTCCAAGCATAGTTTATGAGTCAGGTTGGTGTTGACATCAGAAGCCTTTGACATCAGGACACACCCATCCGGACTCATTTAATGAAATTGTGTCTTATCTTCCTTTTTTGTTTCCTGAGACTTAATCATGGCTTCCTCAGACTGGTACCATCAGTTGCCTAAAACTTTATAAGATAAAAAGGATGTTTCCTTTTCAGAAAGCTCCTCCTAAAAAGCTAAGTGTGACTTCCAAGCCTACGGTGTCAAATCAGATCATACTTGACAAGGATGACTCATTCCACCATGTTTGGTATTATGTGCTGAGGTATGTAACTGTTATGTACCCACTGCATGCAGAAAGGAAATACAGCTACAGAGGTATGAGGCTGCCTGTCTGTGACACACAGGCAGCTCTTCTATAAGAGCCCTAAGAAGGCAGATGGGACAGCCGCAGGTTTGTGAACAGGTTCATATTCATTCAAACTGGGCCTCTGTGGATGCTCCGCTGCATCTCTGTCCTGGCTAACTCCATCCCAGTAAAGGAAGGGCAGGAGAGAAGACAAGCCCACACGTTCATTTTACAAGTTTTCACTGCTGAATCCATGCTGGAAAATGTTGAGTTCCCCATTTCCAGGTAAGTCCTGAAGAAGACTGAATGGTGCATAGAGGAGAACAGAGTGGCTGAGTTAGAGATGAAGCCTGGATACGGCTGCAATCAAGATCCAATGGAAAGAATAGCAGCGTGGAAACCAGGAAGAAAGGAAGAAGCAAGAAGACATGTGGCAGGCAGTACCTAAGAGAGGGAGACCACTAAGAAATAATGAGATGTAAATCCAGTCCTTATACTTATGAATCACACCTTTTCTCTTTGGCAGTCCAGTGTGAACTGCTCTCCCCTGCACAGACATTTGGGGTCTTTCAAATCTCATGTGTTCACAGGGTCCCATAGCTATGTGTCTCTTCTGCCACCATTCTGGCTGCAGGTAATCTCCTGCAGAGGGCCTAAGAGGCTCGGGGAGTGGCAGGCATTTAGAATCTCATAGATTTTCACCAGGCATATGCAAATATCAGACATGTGAGCCAAACAGGGACAACATGTGTCAACATCTGCAAAGTTAACTCAATACACCTGCCCACGAACTTTCTCGTCTCAGTTGAAGTCAGTTTCATTCTTTCAGTTCCTCTGTCCCTAAAGTTCGATTTGTCCTTGTGTGAACTTGTAGTCCCAGATACTCAGGAGGCTAAAACTAAAGTATCACTTTGGCCCAGCAGTTTGAAGCCATTCTGGGCACTGACGTGAGACCGACACATCTTAAAGCAAACAAACAACATTTTGCAATGTAATCCCAGCGCTTGGGAAGCATAGGCAGACCAATCTCTGTGAGTTCGAGGCCAATTTGATATAAACAGTGAGTTCAGGGCAGTCAGGGATACACAGTGACACACTATCTCAAAGTGATTTTTTTTTAATAATTCATTTAGATTCTCTCCTTCTTTTAAACCTTCCATCTGATATGACAAGTTTTATGGATTCCACCACAGAACAATCCAGAAATCCATGGTTTCTCAAAGTCTCTACCTGTATTGCAATGCCCAAGCCGCCATCACCTTCAGCCTGGAATGACAGAACTAGACTCTTAACTGGTCTCCATAAGGCTCCCCTTGCTTCCTCTACTCACACCAGGGTACCCGTAGCAGAACACCCAGTATCATCCTTTTAAACACTGGTTGGGATCTCATATGTCTGCTCAAGCCTATCTAGTAAATTCTCATATCTCTCAGGAAAAAAGTAAAGTCCTTACACTGTCCTATAAGACGCGATCCTTTGGTCCTGTCTCGCCACTCTCAGTCTCAAGCATACTTAGCTTCTTGGGAGCTTCTGAAACAGAGGGCATCCCACATCAAATAGATAGACAGAGAATAGATAGATGATAGATAGTAAGATAGCAAGGCAGACAGATAGATGGGTAAAATAATCCTCCCAGAGTTCCTCCTCATACCTGGTCTGTAAGGTATTTAATAGCATGTCCCAGTTAACTAGTTTGTTCTCTTTGGAGAGAGAGAGAGAGTTGACACCGTTCCTAGGGAGATATGAACTACTAAATCAGAGAGGGAACTAAGAACAAGCCAAAGTAATGAAATCACCGAAGTCTAAGTAGGCAAACCAATTATCTTATTGTGGTTCTTTACAGGAATATGGAAAAAGGGTTACTTACAGGAGTACAGATTCCTCAAAGGAAGCTTTATCACTTAAAGCCCACCCCATCATGAATGACAACTCAGGAAAGCTGGAACCCTGGAGCTCTCTGCACATCTTATAGGCAGCTGGACATGACAAAGAATCTTTTTTCTTCAGTGATCCTTACTTCTTATATAACCATAGGGAGGGTGGGGGTCTTGTCAATCTAGTAAGTGTTATGCACTTCCTGAGACTTCTGAGCTGTTTCTTCCTGAGTCTTCTTTTTCTTTTGATTTGATTTTTAGAGACAGGGTTTTTCTGTGTAGCCTTGGCTGGCCTCGAACTCACTTTGTAGACCTTGGGCTGGCCTTGAGCTCACAGACTCTGCTTACCTCTGCCTCAAGAGTGTTGAAATTAAAGACATATGCCACCACAGCCTGGCTCTTCCTGAGTCTTAAAGAGACTCCTTTTAGAGCTTCCTGAATCTTCATGAGATTTGTTTCAGGATGTTACCTTTTATTTCAGAGAAAATGATGCATAAGTAGGGGTGTGTGTGTGTGTGTGTGTGTGTGTGTGTGTGTGTGTTTGTCTGTGTGTTTGTGTTTATTTGTTGCCCCTCATATATCTTATTTTTGTCTCCCTTGGTTGAAAGAAAGCTACACTGGAAAACCTACACTATCTCTGCAACTTGTAGAGGCTTAGCAAATATTTGTTGTTGGATATGTGATTGCCAAGAAAAGAAAAGCACTAAGTATCCTGAGCTGATGACTTTAAAGGAGAGAAATATTGTGAAAATCCATCTGAAGATTGAGGTTTGTGGTTATAGGTGAAAAAAAAGCCCTGATTACTATCTCTCATCTTGAACTCTAATCTGTTCTGATGATGTCTTACCCACACATAACATATGCTAATACTTCCCACAAATAAATGCAAATCAGAGCTTAATAGACAATAACTATGGGACAGGTGGAGAAAGGTACAGTCACTATCTCAAGCAATTTACATGGAATAAGCATCATTTACTCCACCACACTCAGGTGTAAGAAAAGGCATACTGTTGCTGTTTTTCTGGGGGGGGTTTATTTTTTGTTTTTGTTGTGGCAGTTGTTTGTTTTCTATTTCTAAATCAAGTTCAATCTATTTCATTCCCTAAGCATGGAACTAAGCATGAACTGAAGTTTTTTTGTGTTGAGTCTCAAGATCAAAGTTCATAGTATTCGACCATTCTGGCCCTATTAGCAGTCCTAGCAAGCCTTGAGTATTAGGAGGATGGTGACACAGATTCATGACCCCCTGAGACATGTCTCCAACATGTGCTGACAGAGGATTGTTATCCCAACACTCAGGATACTTAGAAAAATCAGAGGGAATTCAAGACCAGCCTGGGTTACATAGCAAGAGCCTGTCTTGATATTTTCTTTTCTACAACCAATTTATCTTCTTACATGGAGGGGAAATCTAGTGATCTATGGTGTCACACTTCCTTAAAACAGAGACAACAGAGATTAACCATGAAGATTTGGTGTGAATGGAGTGTGTAGGTGTAAGAGAGAGCAGAAAAGAGAGATAACATGTTCTGTGTAACAGGAAGAATCTAACCCAGTTTTATTTTTCTTTGACGTAAAATATATCAGCCAAAAATAAAACTTCAAGAATGATCATAACATGACTGGGCATGGAAGTGATTATCATTAATCTCCGCACTTTGGGAGGCCTCAGGGTCAGGTCAGGCTCTATGAGTTCAAGGCTAGCTGGAGATACACAGTGAGACCCTGTCTAACAAATAAATATGATAACAACACTCAGTCAAATGGAGCATCATGATCTATGATCCCAGACAAGGGTGGGACTAGAAGATCATGAGCTGAATGCCAACCTGAGCTACAAGGCAATGCCTTGTCTCTAAAACAAACACGAAATGCATAACAAAATTTCTGAACTGAGTGTATAAATTTGAAGACAGTACAAAGCTGAGACAGAATTCAACAGGGTAAGATCTATCAGAGAAGTGTTCCTGGAAGAAGTGGATTTGGGATCATGCCTAGAACCAGCGGGGAAAGACAGGAACTTCCCAGTCAAGAAGGGACAGCTTTCTCTATGGTATATCACAGGGGAAATGGGGAGGACAGAAGATCGGGAAGCAGTGACTCATGCATTGGGAAGAAGTCCCAAATGTTGGAAGGTCATGCTGCGGGAGACCACAGTCAGGATGTTCTTCAGCATGGCAGAAAGACAAACCTGTGGTGCGGTGGATCCTTCTGGAAACCCAAGCACATTGCAGATGAGTCAAGATCAGCTTAGATTCCGGGAAGAGGAATCAGGAATTCAAATGCTCTCATGAAGCATTGAATAAAGATCCCCCCCCCAAGGGAAAAGAAGACCAAATACCACAATGAACAATCCTAAATGCTGGTTCCATTCCAACTGAAACAGAAGATTTCCTGCCCATTGCTCAAAGCTGCGTCAATCAGTGCAATTGCCAAATCCAGTTTCTCCTTCAGGTTAGCGATAGAGACCCACAATCACACAGAGACTCAACGACAAAGAAAACTCTGAAGCCATCTATCCCAGCCTTCTGACATGATACTATGCTTGCTAACACTTCTTTACCTGGGGAGTTAAAACCCTTAAAATAGATGCATGACTCAATGGTGAAGAGCACTGACCCTAATTCATGAGTTCTTCCAGAAGACTGGAATTCAACTCCCAATATTCACAATTGCATCTCTCCACTCCCAGGAGATCTGATGCTCTCTTCTGGCCTCTGCAGACACTGCACACATGTGGTGCACAGACATACATGTGGACAAAATATTTAAACATATAAAATCATCAAAATATAAAATAAATACACAATATTAATGTCACCAATGACAAACTTCACTGAGGGGTCTGGGTCTTGACTGTAGTTGCTAGGGACCCAGGTGAGCATCTTCTTATTCCTAAGACACACTGAAACTTTACCTGTAAGGTGGATGGTTATGCAAATTAGCCACAAACTCTTCAGTTATAGCCCATCTGATTAAGAAATATAACCCAGCTGAGTTTTATGCCATTTGTTACAATAAACTAATTGATTTTCATTGATTTTCCCCCAGGGTACCATTTTACAAAGAGCTCTTGTTCTCTGATATTTTGGGGTGCTGCAGAGGAAATGTATCTTTCCGTAGTACCGTCTGTCAAAAAGTTTACCTATGAGGGAGATATTTACTTAAGCAAACATGTCTAATGCCAGCCAAACATGAGGAGAGAGAAAGCCATTCTTTTGAGGTGAGAAAAGAAAAGACTTCATGAGAAAAACAGCAGTCTAGCTGGCAATTGAAGAATAAATTGAATTTTGAAAAACAACAAGAAACATAACAAGAAAATTCTAAACTGGGTACGATGAACACATGCAATGAAATGTGAATATACAGGGTTAAATTGAAGAACTAGCAAATCGTTCTGTGGCTGGAGCAGCGGGCACAGGGGAAATGGTGGTGGAAGATGAAACCAGACGACGGGACAGCACAAACCTAAGACTCAGGAGGGCAGCCAACCCAGAGGAGCAATCCTGGCCAATGACAGCCTCGTCAGAATAAGTACGTGGCTTCTACTGCGGAGACTACTTTGAAAGTAGCATCCCCCGGGAAGCTTAAATTCTCAGACTACTTAAAACCAAATCAGTTCACATGACTTGATAAGCACAGCTGATAATCATTGTATCAGTGAGGGGGGGGGGGGAACTCTGCACCAATTAGGTAAGAAATCAGGCTTCAGACCACAAAATGAGTTACCAGCATACCCACAGAGGAGGAGGCTCAGTCGTGCTGGGCAGTCCGTCAAATGAGATTACTAAGTAGAAAGATAAACTCTTCCAAGAAGGCACATTGGGAAATTCTGCTTCTGGCTTAAGTGGTTGAAGCTTTCTCCTGTAGAATCAACAGAACGTAGGGGTGGGGGTGGGGGGAGGCTAGGGAAGAGTTCATGTTCCCATTGTAGGAAGAACCCAGCACTGTGAGGTGGGGGGGCTACAGGTAGAGGAGTCAATAAAGAAGGCCCCCTTTGACTCTCCAGAACTGAGCTCGGTTTAAAATGACAGAAGTTTGATAGGAGATAGAAGCTTGCTCATCCTGTGGGTGCCCAACCTGCATGCTGAGGGCTCAGCATAGAACGTCTGAGGGAAATCTGCGGATGGTTCAATATAATCCTGTCACCTGGTCTGAATTAGACTCACATTGGTGACATTAATTTTAGGGTGCCCTGGAATGATAGGGAAGGCTTATCAAAACTGCCTGGCCCCACATACAACGTCTCTGATTCAGGAGATTTGAGACATGGTAAAAATTTGGTTTTGTTTCTCCTCCTCCCCATCCTCCTCCCTCCCTAACCTTTTTTTTTTTTGACAGAATCTTATGTAGACCATAAGAATTTTTTAGGGGGCCTAGCCAGTTTGGATGTTCACCTTCCTAGACCAGGATGGAGGGGGGAGGACTTCGGACTTTCCACAGGGCAGGGAACCCTGACTGCTCTTCAG